>NC_140302.1:33424401-33441901 GCF_964211825.1 Aythya ferina | reverse complement strand
AAAAAAAAAAAAAAAAAAAAAAAAAGGCAAACCTTGGCAAGAAGCACCCGAATCCCGACCTCCCGGACGCGCTCGGCGGCGGCGGGGCGGCTCCGCGCCCGCCCGTCCCTGCTGCGGCAAGGCAAAAAGGCTTCTGGATGCCCAAATCCTGACGGCCGGGAAGTTTATATCTTTCCCCTGGCTGTTTGCTGTACACAGCGAGCCTCTGTTTACCGCCAAATAAAAGAAATACATGTGTGCTTCTACCCCAAACACGCAGGCTCGCTGTGCTCGGCCCCGCTCGGCTGCAAACAAAGGCACAGATTTGCAGGGCGAGGTCGCGGCACTCAAACGCAAGTGGCCGCCGAGTTGCTACAGCTTAGGGGAACGAAGCAACTTTCCTTCAATTGCACCAAGCTCCCTGCCCATCACTTTTTGTTTTTTTTTTTTCTGGCTCTACAGACGCTTTTGCAGCCGCTCCAAGCGAGCGCTCCCGATCCTCCCGAGCGGGGCACTTGATGCGGGCTCTCCAGCAGCGATCCCAAAAGGCAGCCCACGGGGCTCTGCCAAAATGGAAAGGACCTTGCTGGGGAGCCGATGCCGCCACAGGCTTTTGGGGAACCTATGTCACCTCCCCACTGCCCCCTGCCCCGACCCCGAAAGCCGGCACCGCGCTGTGCAGCCCCCAGCCTGCGCCCAACTTTTTTGCGCTCTCCCACCTTATTCTCCGCCGCCACCTCGGCAGAAAAACGGGAGGAACGAGCACAAAAACTGGCCTTTAATATTCTTTTATTTCTTTTCTTTTTTATTTCTATTTTTTCCTCTAAAAATAAAGCGCCTGCCCCAGCGCATCGCTGCGCGGAGCCGCGCAGGGGAGGGGACGGAGCTCGCAGCCAGCTGGGCACGGAGGGGGGGCCGGGGCAGTCCGGAGTCGTTTGCTGGGCACTGACCACAAATAAGCGAGCTTTTTCTTTCCTCGCCGTTTGGTAACATCGTGCTATCGCGCAGTAAAAATGGCAAGATGTATTTGCTATTGCAACAATATTTTTAATGAGCTGCAAGCGACTTGTCCCAAAGTTAGTGGTGCAAACAGCAAAGGCATCGCTCTGTTTGTAGGCGACACAGCGAGCAGCGTATTTTGACTCCGAACCTCTGTTTATTTTCCATTTACGACCCATTGCCAGGGTTTTTATCCCAAACGAAAAGAAAACGCGGGACTATCTTCTCGCAGTGCTGCTTTTTATTTTGATTTCTTCGCCCCGAGCCGCTGCCCTGGGCGCTATAAACACGTCCAATCGGGCCAATCTCGGGGCAGAGGAGAGCGATCCTATCCGGGAATAACCGTGCCCGGGGCAGGAGGCTGAGCCTCGGCCCCGGCTGGGCAGAGCAGGGGGGAGCAGGGCTCTGGGGACCCCCCCGCCGCCCCCCAGCCCCGCCACGGGACGGTGACAAGAAGGGGATGCTCCTGGACGGGGCGCACGGGCTGGCCCCAAACCCATCCCCGACGTGGCCTCCGGGTGTAAAGCAGCCTCTCCTCGCAGGATGGAGGCCGGGAGGCCCAGCACGGCCCCGCTCCGACCCGGGGAACCCCCCTCGGGATCCGGGGCACGTCGGGGCTGGCGGCTCGCAGGGCCGGGAGCGGGGCCCCCCCTCCATCCGCACCCCAAAATCCCCCCGAGGTGGGGGTCTCCGGGAGGCCGGCAGGGCTTGCAGGCAGCGTTCGCTTTGTGTTTGTTTGTTTTCTCCGAAGCCACACTTGAAATAATCATAATCATAATAAAAAAAAATGATAAGGAACGGGTTTTATTGATTTTTTTTTTTCCACCACGACATTCAGTTTATAACAATATAGGCTGTTTTAAAAATAGGAGCGGTCCCTAACAGAAAGCAAGAGGGCAGGGAGTACAACCGAAGGGGAAAAAATAAACTAAAACTTAAAAATAATAATAATAATTAAATAAAAATAAAAAAGAATAGCGACCAACCCAAACCCTTGGGAAGACAGCAAACAATTGTCAGACAACAGGTGAGCAGACACTAAGACAGAGAGGGACTAGAGGTGTCCACTCCTCGCTGGATTTCTGCCTATGAAAATCCACAGACTCGATGGACTTTAGAAGAAAACTGTACATCATATCAAATAAATTAAAATTACCCTAAAGTTGATTGTCCTTCACTTAAAGCGCCCAGCTCTCCGAATCTCCCTCGTTTATTCGTACAAACCGGGCTGATGCTTATTCCCACGCCCTGCTCCTCTCTTTTCGCTTTCCTTCTCTTTCATTTTTATTTGTTTCAATTGTATTTTGTACAACGTGAACGAACGCAATTATACAGTGCTAAAAACCCTTTCCTCACCATTCAAATAAAAGCAGTGCTTTGAGAATCCTCGTACAATATTGCACAGTTCAAAGGTACAATAAGAAGAGTCGGTATTACAAAAGAAATCAAAAGAGTACAGATTTTTTTTTTTTCTTCCCCCAGATACCGAAATAACTTTACAAGGAAAAAAAAAATAAAATAAAGAAAAAAAAAATAAAGACAACTGGTAGGAAAACAAGAATTCAAAGCAAGGATTTAAAATCTCTACGGAACCGATAATAAATAAGCGGCACCCGGTGGTGCCGGGGTGTTCAGCCGTTGGCTGTGAGGCTGTAGTTCTCGCTAGTTAGAAAGTCCCATGGCAGAAAGCGAAAGGTACAAAATATGGGGAAAGAAAGAGGCAAATCGGTGCCGAGGGCTGCCCCAAGGAAAAGCCGCGGTCGCTGGAGTCGGAGTCGCACCAGGGTCGGGAGCCGGCGCGGTTCGGAGGCAGAGGAGAGGTCCGAAAGGGACGGAAATTTTCGCCTTTCCCTTTAGCGTTTGGCAAACCTCGAGGAGTGGCGCGGGATCGTTCGCTTTTTATTCTCCCCACGTTTTTTTTTTTTTCCCTTTTTTTTTTTTTTTTTTTTTAATACAAAAATAAACCTAAAGCCGCCGAGCCCACCGCGGCTTTCGGCCACGCTCCCAAACGGCGTGACAGCCCCGGGGGGCTCTCCGAGCTCCCTTTTTCGTTCCCCCCCCCCCCCAACCTCTCCCAGGGGTCCCGGCCGCTTTTTCCGTTCTTTTTCCCCTCCGTCTCCCTCCCCTCACCGGGCCCTCGCCGTCGGGGCCGCGCCGTCGCCGCAGTTACTTACGCGGGGGGCCGGGGGCCGGGGTTGGGGGGGACACAGCGGGCTCAGACGGGCCTCAGGAGGGGCACGGAGGTGACCACGGGGTGGGAATAATAGACGGGGTGGGGGAAAGTGAGCAGGGGCTGGGTGCCGGGGGCGCTGGCGGCGGCCGAGCCGCCCTCGGCGCCCGAGTTCTCGTGGTAGAGGATGGGGACGCGGACGATGCGCTGCGCCGCGGCGTGGCTCAGGTTGGCGGCCTCCAGCTCGGCCGCCAGCTGCCTCTTCCACTTGTTGCGACGGTTCTGGAACCAGATCTTCACCTGGGTCTCTGTGAGGTGCAGCGAGGCAGCCAGGCCGGCCCGCTCCGAGCTGCTCAGGTAACGCTTCATGTCGAAGGTGGACTCCAGCTGGAAGACCTGGCTGCGGCTGAACACCGTGCGGGTTTTCTTCTTGCGGCACGGTTTCTTCTCCGGGCTCTCCTCCCGTTTCTTCCAGTCCTCCGCGCCCGGCTCCTTCTTGGCCTCCTCCGAGTCGCTCTCCTCCAGCACGATCTCGTCGGGGCTCTTGGAGTCCAGCTCCTTGTGCTCCGCATCCGCCTTGAGCAGAGGCTCCGGGGAGTCCCTGTCGGTGCCCGAGGCTGGGGACGAGTCCCTCAGGAGGGATTTCTCGGCGGCTGGACCGGGGGGCAGCGGGCAGGGGGGAGAGAGGGACACAAAGAGACACCTTCACCGCCCGGCCCCGGCGCCCCGTCGGGGGGCAGCGGGGGGGACCCCGGGCCGGGATGCGCGACCCCAACCGCGGGCTCCCCGTCCCCATCCCGTCCCATAGCCCCGTCCCCATCCTCCTCCCGCTCCCCGCTCCCCGTTCCCGTCCCCATCCCCGCGGCCGCCCCGTCGGGGAGGCGGGGAGCGCTACCTTCGGTGCGGGGCAGGTGGGCTCCGGCCGGGGTGAGGGCGTAGGGGTACCACCAGGTCTGGGCTCGCTCCAGGCAGTGGGCGCTCAGGGCGAAGCGCGGCGCCGGGATGTCGAAGCGGGGGAAGGCGAGGTCGCCCACCTGCGACAGGGCGAAGCCGGCTCCATCCGCCGCCCCTTTGCCCGACGGGGCGAACAGCGGGCGCGGTTGCTTGGGGGCCGCTTTCGGGGGGTCTCCGTTGAGCAGGTTCTTGATGTAGAACGACTCCTTGGGGGGCGGCGGGGCGCTGGGCGGCTCCTGCCCGGTCTCCGGCATCCTCCGGTGCCCGCCCGGTTCCTGCCCGCCCGAGGCGGCTCCCGGCGGAGCGGGGGAGAGGCGAGGCGGAGCGGCGGGGGAGCGGGGCGGCGGGGCCGGCCGGGGGCCCCTCGCATGAGGGGGCGGCAGGGCGGGGGGCCGGGGGGACCCTGGCAGCCCCAGGCACCGGGGGGCTGCTGCGGGCAGGCGGAGAGAGCCGGGGGTCGTCGCTGCCGCCGCCGCCGCCGCCGCCGCCGTCGCCGCCGCCGCCGCTCGCTGCTGCGTCAACCTGGCGCCGGATGCTAATGATGAAATCAAAATGTCATCCAAGTTAAACGCGGGGAGCACACGGCGATTGGGCACGCACGATGGCAAATGGGATTAGGCGGGGAGGCAGCCGGGAGGAGAAGGCTCCGCTCAGCCCCTGCCTGCCTCGCCTGCCCGCAGCCGCCGCGGCCCCGGCCCCCCTGCGACGTGCTGCTGCGGCTGGAGGCTCCGAGCGCCCGCCCGTTATTGGCTTTATATAGGCCAATTAGGCAGCAAATGAGGACGGGGCTATTAGCACAAAGGGACACCGGCTCCGCTGAAGCACCACGGGAGAGAAGGGAGCCGAGGGACGCCCCGCTCCTGCCACCAAAGCGGCCCCGCCGCCCGGACACCCCTCTTCAGCCCCGCACCCCAAAACCCGGGGACGGCTCCGGGACCATCCGGGCCGAACCGGGCCGGGCTGAGCCGTGTGGGCTGCCCGAGCCCCCCGGCACCGAGACCGGGATGCCCGGAGCTCGGCTCCCCCCTGGATATCGCTGCAAAGCCCGGCTCCCCCCCCAGGCACCTCGGGGCACGGTTTTTTCCCTCCCCAGCTCCTCCGCGGAGCAGCAGCGATTTAGGGGATCCCTTTCCCCTTCCTTGTCCTCTCCTTCCCTGCCCGGCCCGGAGCTGCCGCCGCCTCCCCGCCGGGCAGGAGGCGCCCCCTGCCGGGACCGGGCCCGGGGGAAGCGGGCAGAGGGTGAGGAACGGGCGGAGGTGGGCTGGGGAGGGAAGGGAGAAAGGGAAAGGGAAAGGGGAACGAAAAGGGAAAGGAAAGGAAAGGGAAAGGAAGGGGAAAAGGAAAGGGAAAAGGAAAAAGGAGAGGGGAAAAGAAAGAAAACTAAAGGGAAGGAAAAGGGAAAATGGAACATGGAAAATGGAAAAAGAGAAAAAGGAAAAGGGAAAAGGGAAAAGAAAAGGGAAAAGATAAAAGGAAAACGGGAAATGGAAAACGGAAAAAAAAAGAAATTGGAAAGGAAGAAAGAGGGGGAAAGGAAAGGAAAGGAAAGGAAAGGAAAGGAAAGGAAAGGAAAGGAAAGGAAAGGAAAGGAAAGGAAAGGAAAGGAAAGGAAAGGAAAGGAAAGGAAAGGAAAGGAAAGGAAAGGAAAGGAAAGGAAAGGAAAGGAAAGGAAAGGAAAGGAAAGGAAAGGAAAGGAAAGGAAAGGAAAGGAAAGGAAAGGAAAGGAAAGGAAAGGAAAGGAAAGGAAAGGAAAGGAAAGGAAAGGAAAGGAAAGGAAAGGAAAGGAAAGGAAAGGAAAGGAAAGGAAAGGAAAGGAAAGGAGGACCTAGCCTCTCAATTCTGGCATGCTTCTCAACATTTGAAATACATGTGTGCATCCACTGCAAACATCTGTCCTGGCATATGCAGAGCTATAGACTTGAGAATGTGTGAGTGTGCTTAGGGAGGCAACAATCTCTACATTTAAATGTTTTAATGCCCTGATCATTACAACTGATTTCTCTTCCTTCTCTTGCTATTCCGTTTCAAAGGCATCCACCTGGCAATTAGAAATAACACATCTTTTATCTGAATCAGATTTCTCAATGGCAATGCTTGCAAGCTATCTCCAGGATTTCTGCTTCCCCCAGAAAATTTGGGGTTATAAATCTTGGGGAAGCTTCCACAGACCCAATCAAGTAATATTTTTGGCTGCAGCAGGCATGATATTTACCACATACATTCAGTGTACATGACTTTTCAGAACGCTGTTTCTTATGTGACCATTTCTAAACTGTTAGTGTCATTGTAAGGATTAGTTTAGGTAAACTGGGAGTGCAGAAATGAAAAATCAGCCATGCACACCTTAGGGACAGGGTCTCAGCCATTCATAAGAGTTTATAGAAAAACTCTTCCTCTAAACATCCGCTGCCCTTAAAGGCATTGGACAAAGTAAAAATCATCACGAAATTTTCAAGGAAAGTCCATTTCAGTGGAAATACTCCTCAACTCTGGGCTGCAATGCATAGGAAAAATGAGAGACGGAAAGTGGTTCTTAGACAGAAAACAGCCCAGGGCTCTTGCTTGCCACACGAGGGGCTGGGTTAAAGCTCTGTTCTGTCTGTTTGCAGCTCTTACCTGCAAAACCAAGGTGCATAGTTTTTATAGAAGACCTCAGTGCATTCCCCCATCTCAGGAAAGTTCTTGCTGCAGATCTGAGTCACTCAAACCATTCTGTATTGAAATTCCCACCCTTTTACTTTCCTCTTTAACTTCTCCGGTGACTATCGGGTCCTAATGCCTCTAGTCCCTCAGGGGACAACCACCCATAGTGGAAAAAGCTAAGCAGAAAAGAAAAACCAAGCCACTTTGCAATTCTTTATTCTGTATCACACATACACACAAATAATAATAATAATAATAATAATAATAATAATAATAATAATAATAATAATAACAATAATAAAAAATAATTAATAATAATAAATAATCATACATATTTGTGTGTTTTATTTTTGTCCCCCTGCAATATCTGGACATCTGATGTTGACTGACCCATCCCCATGCTCAGCAGTGGAGGACCCAGGTGGAATTTGCTTCAGTCTTTCTTCTATTTCTGCTCCCAGACCCACACTCATACCATTCCATTGTAAACAGATAATTATTATTTCATTAGTGTTCCAATCCAGAATTAATTGGCTAATTTACACATGGATCAATTGTATAAATGTGATGTTTGTGATAGGTGCTTGATATGATTTAAAGTAATTGTTTATTTTCAGGTTTGGCTCGCATTGTATTGCAAAGTGATTTATCTCCTTATTTATCCTGTCTCAGTACTGCCTCTTCTTTTTCATTATTTTTCTAAAGAGGCACACTCTCACTAGGCTGAAGCTTGCATCTCTACTGTGTGGTTTGTGAGGTTTGCATCTGCTCGTGCTCCAGCAGAAGCTCTCTGACAGCAGCAGGACCTTTCCTGCTCAGCCCTCAGCCTCTCCCTAGACCATTCCTATGCTCTCCTGTAGGTGGTTGCAGCATTTGGCCTTACAAGTGTAGGGAAACAATAATCTGTCAGAGCAGTACTTAATTTCATGGCTAACTTTAAGCAATTTGTTCCACGGGGAAGGGCTGAAGTGCCTTGTTGCATCAGGGTTTGGATGTTCAGGGGGAGAAGGAAGAAGAGATGAGAACACGGTTGCTAGTTTGCCTCACATACGAATGTTACATACTCAGGAAATTGAAATGAATTCTTCCACCATCAGATTTTAGAGCTGCTGTTATGCTGCCCAAGCAGCTAAAAACAATTTTTGTGAATGCCAGAGATTAACTACAGTAGACTTTGAGCCACCTTGAATGGATCTCCCTTTCCTATCGCAAATTGTTACATACTATCAGGGCCTCTGTAAAACCAGAGTTATTCAGAAACATTGCATTTCTGCATTTCTCTGCTATTCCTTCAATTGCTCCTTCTGAATGCAAGATTGGAAATAAACAGAGGTTACCCAGAAAAGGGATGCTACTTTCTCATCAGCAGTAAAGTCTGTTGCAGGATGTGTTTGATAAGGATGTTTTATTCAAGACTAGAAAAACTACCAGCAAGTTATGCTTGGTAACCTCCCTGAGGTTTTGCTTGCTTGAGTAGTACAAGGTTGTGTCTGATGCACATAGGTTAGGAGGTGGTTTGGAACATTTAAAGTTGTGCCCTTATTGTGCCTTACAATGGCATTTTTGTTCCTTTAAATGCAAGGGTTTGCAAGTCTCTGTTTTCTGGCAGCTTCCTGGCAGGCTGAGAGTCTTTCCTGACAAATATTACAGTCTCCATTCTGAACCTGGTTGCACAGCAGGAGAACAAGTTGTTTAATTTATGAGAGTTTTGTTTCTGAGGCCCATCACAGTCTTGTGTCTGACTCAAAAAGATACCATTTTTAGAGAAAAGAGGAAAATTTTTGAGGTTATGATGTTTTAGTGAAACACGTTCTGTTGCAAACTGCCGCGTACTTTGGAATAAATCCATGGGGACAGAACTGATGGGCAAATGATGTGATCTAAGTACAGTCTTCATCTCATACAGCACTACACACATGCTCTGTATGAGGTGATACAATGCTCTAAAGTCGTCAGAAACCCGTAGAACATATCCTTTGCTTTTGTCTTTGCGACCTGCCCACCAGTCCAGTTTCGAGGAAGTATGATCATGTTTGTGTTGATATTAGCCAGGTGTGCACAATTTATCACTTTCACAAGCACACTCGCAGAACAGAGGTCAGCTAAACACACTGTAGGAAATTTCTTGTGGAAAGTATCATGGGAGGATTTCAAGGCAGAACATAAGCTGTTCCTTCCTCATCTGAATTAAGCTTTATTGTTACTCATCTTACCCATTTCAAAATATGAAAGGACAGAAACATCCAAAGACCAGTGGATAGATGGCAACTTGGCAGCTTGTGGTTCTAAATCTGAAGATTGGTGCTTATATACCAAGTCATAAACACTGAGCTATCATCTAGAATGTAAGAAAAAAATAAATCAAAAATCAGAATAAACATCCGCACTGGTGAAATCCCAAACAAGCAGATCTCTTTGTGAGATTATATATTTTTGAATGTGAAAATCACGTATTTTTGAAAATGATGAGAATCCTGAAACCAAAGCTGAAAAATGTGGAGAATTTTCAGCCCCTACTGAATTAAAAAAGAAGCGCAAAGCTGTATGGTGACTGTTTCACTGGCCTGACTGGGAAAAAAAAGAGTTGTTATAATCCACACTCAGCCTTCAGCCCTCAGATCCAAATTACCCATTTGCAGAGAGCCAACTGAGAACAGAATAGATCCAATGTTTGTGTGCACAGCAGCTGAACAATGTGCAGTTTTAGGAGTTCTTAAATAATCATTGATTTCAAAAGTGTTACAGCCCATTGACTCAAAAATCAGCTACTTATGAAGAGTCTCGCATTCATATCTGAGATCCTTGGCAATTGTACAAGAGGTATGCTGAACACACACACTGAACATGAGCTGCATTTTGCACTTTATTAAAAGATCTTGAGGTCACCCTAGTTTCCCTAAGCACTTTTGTTATAAATGGCATGGCAATCTGAACCAGCTTGCCCTGAGTCAGCACATCCCCAAAATAGCTCATGATTTTGCAAAATAAATGAATGATGGGGCCATATTACGCTTTGGCAAGAGCTTCTATGAGAAGACCTCAGCGTGCTTTGCACTTATTAATGAGTCTGTCTTGCCTGCTGGTCCTCAGGGAAGGTTACTCCTCAGGCATGGTCAGAAGTCTCAGGAATACCTAGAAGGTGATGTGCACACCACAGGTGGCTCCTTCTGCCTCTTTTGGCTGGGGACATCTCTGCAGGTACACAGACAGCTCAGGTGCTCACATCCCTTCCATGGCATGCAGACTCTTCTACCCATTCTGCAAATAAAATAAAATAAAATAAAATAAAATAAAATAAAATAAAATAAAATAAAATAAAATAAAATAAAATTCTGTCTTTCTTTTGACATAACATTTCTGTACATTCAAGGAAAAATGTATCCCTAGATAATGAAGTTTCTTATTTCCACTCTCTGCATGTTATTGTAAATGCTGAAACTCACTTTATAAAGATGTGAGCATCAGAGTCCAAGAAATGACAGCTCTGGGGTAAGAGTTCTTTCCTCCAAAATCAAATTCCAAACCATTCCTTCTTTGGGGAAGAGCACTACATTTATGTAGCGTGCTTTGTGTTTTTTTTTTTGTTTGTTTGTTTGTTTGTTTTACATGGTTGAAAAATTAAAAATCTATTAGAAAGTCAAACACAACATATATATATATATTTAAATATATTTTAGTTAAACAGATATCAGATATTCATTGATATCAGATAGATATAGATAAATCTATATCTATATCCTGATATAATAGATATCAGAAATTCATTGGTAATAAACTTGATTAAAGCAGTGCTGTGTGCCAGGAAAACCCCAGGACCAGAAAGGTTAGATGTAGAGCCAAACAAAATGCACCTAACTTTTTCTTGGTGCCCTGTGGCTACTAGTCACAGAAAACTAGATCCTCTCAGGGACCCCTGAACACAAGCTGGGTCGTGCTGTTTTCCTGCCCAGGTGGGCCCTTGGCAGTGGATCTGTGATTATCCAACTGCTCTGAGGTGTGCAGGGCAGTGCTGGGGGGGTCTGAAGATGGTTGGTGGAGAGCAGAAGTATTAAATCCACTGCAGGGCAAAACCTTTGATGCACGGGTGTTTGCTCAGCTTCACCAACAGCGTAGCCATCACTGCTGCAGTTACACCAAAGGGGACTGTACGATTGGCCCTGACAGCATCTCTGAACATTTGGTTCAAGGTGGCAGATAAGACAAATAATAATATGTATTACAAATGACAGAAAGTGGAACAATTTTGACATGGCATATGCATGAAATGTAATACCTGCAAGCACTGCTGGGTATCTGCAGAGCAATAGAAGTGTCAAAATAAAATTCCCAATATATTAAGCAAACACCATTCCTCCTCATCATCTGATAAGTATTCTTACCGTGTGTTGTTATCGACAGAGTATGAGACCTAAGTTTCTCGTGTAATGCTGTCACAAAAAAATTACTTTCAGTACATTTCCATTTTCCTCTAGATCACCCGTGCCTCAAATATTTCAGTGAGGAAAACTGTAAACAGTACACACGGTGCTGCCACGGGGAGTTCATTACCTGTTACCATGCCTGAGAGCTGCTCTGCGATGAGGAACAGAGGATATGCTAAAAGCTTCGAGGGCAAATGTACAGCTGATACTTCTCTGGGTTGTTTTTTTTTGGTCAGATGGTTGTTTTTTTATACATTTGTTTTTGGTTTATTGGCAGCAAGGGTTTTTATGGATAAGGGGATAAGACCATCTCTCTATTCCGTTGTAGAGACCATGCCTGTAAAGCGCTGAAGCCGATCAGATTGCAGACCACTGATCAGTTTGCAGACGCCCTTGATAACGCCCTTCACCTTCATACTAAGCTCTGAAATGATAACGTATCGATTGGAATGCTTCGCGGCCGTATGGTGCAGAGCATCATTGATAAGCAGCTCTGCACGTGCAGGTGACAGACAAGGCAGGGAGGCAGGCCGAGGCAGCGATGCCACGCTGCCACCAGAACCTTCACCCAGGAACCTTGGGCTACGCTGGGCATTCTTACCAAAAGTTTTCTGCTTCATTTTTCTGCAGGCTCCAACCCCAGTTCACAGAGGATGACTGCTGGGATGCTCCTGCTGCTCATTACAACCACAGTGATGAAATCGGCCCGAAGCCTGGCAAGCCTCCCTGCCCCACGTGCCCTGCTGCAGCACCACGGCCAGCAGCAGCAGAGGGCGGCACCAGGGCTGCAGGATGTGGGATGCAGGGTCAGGATCCTACGTGTCCATAAGGGTGAGAAGTGGAGACACTCACTGCTCCTATGAGAGCCTGTGAGGAGGAAAATAATGAACTGTGTCTAGATCCTGAGGCTACAAGGCAAAACTGAGAGCCTTTGGCAACAGCGCCCCGAGCCCTTGCAGGCAAATTCGAGAGAATTACATCTTGGTTTATTTTAATATCAAAGCATTTTATAAGAAGACATGGCAATCGTTTCCCTTTCCAACAGTGCTGGCGCTTTGCCCTGTTTGTTCTCCAGCTGGCATTTTTTTTTGTGCTTCTCGGAGATATATCAAGGTTTATGCAGTATGCGCAACTTGGAGGAGATGGAAAAGACATTGACAATATTAATTGTTTCATAAAGACCGTCAGATAAGAGATGTTTTTTATATCCTTGGTTTAAGCCTTGTTATTGAAAAACCAATACCCTGCCATTTGTTTATACTTTTCTTGCCATGCAAGGCAGATATATTAGAGTGAATGAAGCTAATAAAAGGCTATAGGCAGCATTTTCCACACTCAACTTATAGGCATGGCCTCTTTTTCAGAAGAAAACTGTCTTTTATTTTGGAATGTTATAACCATTCCACCTCCCTGTAAAAATGAGTGAAGAATCAGATGTAAAGGGCCAAAGAGAAAGGATTTAGGTTAGCCCTTCTTCACAGCTGCAATTCCACTGGCATCACAACCCTACTTACGTGATTAGCTGCTGATGCAGAGGGGTGAAGGACTCTACCAGCCAACCCATGGGTGTGAGAGCTCCCTCAGAGGCTAAGGGCCAGCACAAAAAATATCTCTTTCTTGCAGCATTCTTATTCAGATCCAAGAAGTTAGCTGCAGAGTGAGGGGTCCTGAGGGTGGAGAGGAGCTCCAAGCTCTCCCAAAGGCAGTGCATGACTCATGGTTTCAGACTAGGAAAATGCTCTGTAAGTTAGTTACTGGAGATCTTGCAAACCTTCTCCATCCAAGCAATGGTAAAAGTAAGTCTTAAGAAATCTGTTTGCACTGCAAGCATTTTACTCCTAGCAGCTTCTAATTTCATTTACTCAGCATTTTAGTCCCTGTAGGAAGGAAGAAGGAGGTGGATTTACCTGTCTTCATTTAAAAATAAATATTTTTTATCATGTTCTACCTAATGTCACATGCAAAATAAATACAATGCTTGAAAATCTTCTAAACAAGAGTTTCAGTGCTATTGTGTTCTGTCAAATCAATGCTATGGTGTTATGAAGACACACAGCGTAACAGAAAGTGAGGACTGGAATATAGAAACTCAAGTCAAGAAGGAAGGAAAAAAAATCAGATGCCAATATTCAACAATCTCACAGAAATGTGTAAATCTCACAGAAATTTGTAAAAATATACCATGCTACCCAGCATGAGAAAGCTCCATTGCAGTCTTGAGTTACTGCAGCAGGACACCAAGAGCCACAGTAATCATTAAAACATCTTCCCTAAGGGCTCCCTGGGTTTCACCTTGATCCATGCACAGGGAACATGGAGCCTGACATTCTGGTCTTCCCAGCAGCTCTGTAGCGAACATCTCCTACAACTTCAGGATGTTTCTGTGCAGATACAAAGGTCTGGTCCTGTGGTGCAGGCACAAAATTCAGTACTAGAGGAAGTACCAAGGCATAGGATTTTCTCTATTTCATTTTAGCTCCAGAGTGGAGGAGGCTTTTGCTCAGCAGCCATATTTATTCCACATTTTTTTGTTATTTGGACTACAGTAAATTAGGAATACCTGACTTCTTCAGCAGAAGGTTTTTAAGAACATGTTGCAGAAAAATAGAAGCTAGCTGAAGAAGGCAAAGGAAGAAAAGCCACAGCCATGGGCACTGCTGGGGTCTTCTTATTTACCTCCCAGACAGCAGGCCCAAGGGGAGCCTCTGCACACCCGGCCTTCAGTGCTAGCTGGGTTGGTCACCTGCATATGTGAAGAAAGCAGTAAGAATAAATGTTGTTTTGGAGGTGCTTCACTAATTTTCAACTGCTTGTCACAGTTCAGCATTATAATTCATGTAGTGTTTGCACTTGGGAGAAGATTAAAAGGACCACCTTGATCTCAGGGGCTGGACTGGAAGGCTTTCAGGAGCACCTTCCACCCTAAATTTCCTGGGATGATTCCAGGCACTGATCCGATTGAGAAAGAGTATTTGGGCCACACAAGAAACAGCACAAGTTGAAGAACCATGCTTCATGGTGATTTCAGTCTTGAGTGCCAGAAGAAATAACGCTTGAAGGACATCCTTTTTTGCTGCAAGGCCTACACAGGCAACAGGGGAGAATTTCTCTACATCGGTGCAAAAGCAAACATGATCATTGGCAGTCCTCTTGTAAAAGTATTTATCTTAGTCACATTACTTGTGCCATTAGATTCTGATTTCTGGCTCCATTGTCACAGGGAAAAAAAAAAAAATAACAACTGCCATTCATGGCAGCAAAGCTGACACAGCAATATGCTTTCTGCTGCTCACAACATCTGTTGAGCTAATGCGAAACAACACAACCCAATTCCATTTCCAGCCACGCACGTGTTTGCATTTCTCCTCGACCTGCCAGTTCTAATGGCTCACAATTAAATAAAAGCCTTCCTCGTTCTCCGGGTTTCCTTGCCCATCCTCCCGCTGAGGCTCCGGCTTTAATTTAGCCCCATTACCTTCCCATGGCAGCAGACTGTTATGGCAGGCAGCAGGATTATGACTCATCATGTACTGTGGGAAGTAATGATCATCCAAAAAGCAAACGGAGGTGGGCAGTGAAGGAGAAATCACTTATGCAAATAGAAATATTTTCAATAATGATCAACAGCGTGAGAAAGAATATAGGAAAAATTACATTAGACCGAGGAGCTTCATTTTTAAAATGTTCCCTAAGTGCTAGAAATCTTCCCATCTTCATTTTTCCCTTTAAACTCTGTCATTTGTACAGCCTATTAACCTTTAACTTTATGACTATCCTAACGTGAAATACTGGCAGCATTTAAGTCTGAGAATACTGGAGACCTGCCTTCCTGGTTGGCAACAGAGGTGAAGCGCTTTCTTTTAAATCAGTCATTTTTAATATCAGTCATATACACACAGCATCAGAGACACTATTTTTAGATTCACGTGCGGGCATTACTTATAATGAATGCTCTACAGACTCCAGCTATCTTTCTTCAGTGGTCTTAAAGTTTCCTTCTTGCCTGTCCTTTCACAGGTTGTCACCCTAATTGCAGTCTTCAATTCTGTTTAAAAGTAAGAGAGCAAATCAAATTAAATCACTTCCTTCAAACTCCCGCTTTCCTGATCTTAAGCAGACAATATAAAATTAATTATTTGTGTTTACAAGAGCTCCTGGGGAGTCGAGCCAAGGCTGGGACTTCATTGTCTGAAGCACTAAACCACTGCTGCTCCAGCCATTTCTGCCCTGAAGACCTGGCAAGTCTAGATGGGGCAGGGAAGGAAAGGGTGATTAAGTGATTTCCAAAAGGTGGTAAAGATGAAGTGGCTTATCTGAGTGGCATGTGCTGGGGCCGTATCGATTATAACTGCAGCAGAGGATGTAAGCAGTTTAATGTGGAGCTTGTTTGGTTTTAATTGTTATCATTATTCCAAACCACATGAGTGACAAGGGCTGCTCAAACCTGGGGATGGGAACTTCTGTTGTCTGTAACTCAGTAATTAAGAAGCACCCAAGGAATGAGAGTGTTTATGGCCAGGGCTGATTGCTGGGAGGCTCGTGTGGAGGTGGTAGCTCGCAGAGGTGTGCTGTTACCTGTATACACCATCACAGATTTCCAACAGACCAACTATAGATATTTGTGTTAAATAAAACTTTGCATTAAAGCCAAAAGCAATAGTCACAATGAGGTTTGAATAGGAAGTACCAAATCGATACCTTGGGTTAGACATTTACCTGTCCCCATTTTCTTCCAGAGTAACTCCACCTCCTCCAGTGAAGTTGCTCCCGATTTACCCTCTAAAAAAGCAGGCTCAATCACAGAGCTTTTTCACCATGCACTGCTGCAGTGGATACAATAGTGTGTCACTGTGTGATACACTGCTGGTGGGACAGTGTCACGATAGCCACAAAGTTTTCTCACAAAAATGATAAGGGGATGGCACTCCCCTTATGAGTGAAGGATGTGGGCAAGAGACATGGAGCAGCAGCTATGCTGGAGAATTTCAGGTAAATGAAAGCCCTGTTTGGACCTGGAGATTTCACTCTAAAGAAAATTATTTTCTGAGTTTTCATTCCTAAGAGCAGCTAGCTAGAGAAACAGATCTCTTATGGGATCCTCTGCTCTCAGGACAGTTCCCCTGAACCTGGAAAAGGCCTCACTTCTTCCCCTCCTACCCCTGCCTCAGAAAGAGCAGGCTCACTTTTGGGTAGAAGCGAGAAAGCAGCTAGCCAAGGGGTTGGGTAGGCTTGCTGGGCCACGGCCCAATTTCAACCAAGGAAAATAAATACGTGGGCCACTCTGAGATTTGAGCAAGGCCCAGCCAAAGGAGGAAGTGCAGAGTTAAGCTTGCTTTTGCATCCTACTTGTGCCCTGACTCCAGCATGTCCTTTCTGTTTGTATGAATGAATTTATAAGGGGATAGGGGAAGCAGACAGCTTTTATGTTGGTGTCTACAGATATTTCTTTACTGTGCAACAGACTTGGGCCCAGATGTCCATGAAAAGGACCCTGGCAGGCTGCACAGGCAGGCTGCATGGTGCTAGATTTGCTCAGGTCACAGTTCAGGTGGCACAGCCTGCACGCCCACAGCCCAGCCACCACGCTCCCCAAAACTTCGGTGGGATTCAGGCCTCTAGTCACGGAGCTGCTTTTCTAAACTCCAGCTGGGTTTAGAAACACGTTTAATTTAGGCGCGCTCTTGGGCCCTATTGATTTTAATGTAACAATCATATGTTTAAAACTTAGCATGTGCTTAATTGCTGCGGTGAATAACAACAGACTGATGTTGGAGCTTATGTGCCTTGCTGACCTGGTGCCTGAGAGATGTTGTACCAGCCCCGTGACAAGGGAATCCAGGGGATGGCGGTTGTCACCAGCCTGAAGTCAGATGATCCCCGATTCTTGTTTTGTTTTGGAAGAACACCTTGTTTCCTAAACAGAAGGGAAGTCTAAATTAATTTGGAAGCAAAATTATATAAAGCTTCTTGTTCATTTAGCTCCTATTCTTGTCGTTGTTCTTCATTGTTGTCATTGTTGTTGCTGTTGTTGTTTCATTTTTGGCATTTACCTAAAGTTTTCATCTTTCCAGGTCTTGTTTTATGGTTAGTATAGGGCCAGCCTGAAAGATAATATATTGTGACTGTTATATTATTTATTTCAAAGCCAAGTTATTGATTATTGCACGCTGAAAATGACAAATGGCATCTTAGAAAGGCACGGTCAGCGAGTTCTATTAAAGAAATGATAGTATTGCTCATGGATTGTTAAAAGGTTCAGTTTAGGTACTTTATAGGTTTATATCCATCACTATTTAATGACCAAATGATGAAAAATATGAGTCACGGGAACAAT
>NC_140302.1:32936901-33419401 GCF_964211825.1 Aythya ferina | reverse complement strand
TTTCTTTTGCTTTAAACATTAAACAGATGCAGTATATTTTCAAATAATTTAAACACAAATCTTGATGAGTAAATTTGCTCCTTCTGCTGTGTCACTGACTTCTTTTTCCTCCTGGTTCCTTTTTTCCTGTGTTGGACATTTCAGTCTGTGCTATAAAATCACTTGCCAATTAGAAAGCCTGGGATCTCAAATGAGGCAATACAGTTTCAAATATTTGTATTTGCAAACAAACACACATTATTTATACCTGTCTTCCTCTCCTTACCTTCCCCATTTCTCTCCCCTAGTTCTAGAGAGGTCACTTTGCAAGTTCAGGTAATTCTCCAAATGGCTTGCTTTCTTCTACCCCTTGCTGAAAAGCCAGTCACTGGTATTTAGTTTCCCAGACTTTTAAAAGAGATTAGTGGCTGATGCACCAAATAGGACTCTTCCTACAGCAAGTTTTGCCTAAGGGAGAAGTAAAGGCTAGAGAATTTCCTACATCCATGGGGTTATACCTGAAACTCCTTTAAAGGAGATGTCTGTGAAGTTCTTATTTCACCCGAGAACGCTCAGTTACAGGAGTGACATCCTGGCATCAGTCAGCAGCAAGTAGTTACTGAATGCAATGAGCAGCTGTCCTCAGACAACTACACGGAGAGGAAAGCAGAGAGAAATGTGCAGGAGCTGTCTGTAGAGGATCAGGTAATAGGGTGGAAGGACTACTGGGACATGTGATCCAAGCCCCATTCTGGGAGGAAGATGCAGCTCCCATCGCTGCCAGCCTAATGCGTAAAAGGTCTTGGCCACAGCTTCTGCCTCAAAACACACCTGTGCATGAAACCTTGAGACCAGGTGACAAAGGAGGACGGCAGAAATTGGAGGAGTATTTTCAATATACTTACACAGTAAGATAACATTCCTAACATAAGCAATCTTGACTGTCATGCTCACTGACAAACAGAAAGCAGAAGGTGCTGAAGGCCCAACACTGTTCCCTTCCCACCGCCCATTCCTACTCACCCATTTCTGCACCAGGTTCAGCAAGCCAGTGGCAGCACCCAGCAAGTCTCCTGGAAGCAGTCACAGTTTTGGAGGAGTCTTCCTAAAATTTTCCAGGAGTCTTAAGGGGAAATGAAGACATGTCCCAAGGGAGAGCCTCAAAAGCATCCTTTTTATTTCTGCGTTATTCCTATAGCCTCAATTCCCTCTTTGCTGAACATGATCTCATCATCCAAATAATGCAGGTCCCTGTTTAGAAATGTTTTGAAGCCCCAGGAATGGATCCCACTGAGATCCCTCAGTACCAGGCTGGGTGGGGACAGGTGATGGAAGGATCTCTGCTTCCTCTCTGTCATTCAGCCTTTCCCAGTGTAATCGACTCAGCAACCGGCTGAAAGCCATTATTCCCCTAACTGTTGCTTATTTTTAAGTAATACAGCTGCTCTGCACAATCCTAACCACCTTTCTGATTGTTCATTAGGGACCTGCAATACTCTTGGTTTCTTCCAGTTAAACCTGGATTTAACTAACAGTAGTTTTGTGCCCCATCACCTCTTCATTATTAGACTGAATTGCTTCCTAAGGACCAAATCATGCAAAGAGCCGCGCTCTTTCTGTGAGGCGCTGGGCACCCTCTCTTCTCATCCATTTCACTTAGGCAGCCACTTTTCATGGAAATTGATGGCATGCTCAGGCTGGAAGAGTCCCGAGCCGATGTTCAGATTTAGCATTCAAAATCTTCATTTGCAGCAAACAATGATGCACGTGACTGCAGCCTGCTTAACGCCAGTTAATGTCGCTGCATGGCCATCAAGGAATGAGGGCATATTAAAGGATCAATAATCACAATGATCTAAGTAATGGTTTTGAAATATTTAACCAGAAGCAACAATTCAGGTTCTTTTAGATGTTGCAAACTTAAAGAAACTTAAAGATACAAAGGCCTCGAATCTGAGTCATCTTTTTTGTACTTTCCTAATTTATTGGTATAATTTTTCCCTAAACGATGCTCTCCTGCCACTCGAGTTCAGCGACCTACAGCCCACACAGAATCAAACACTTTGAAAATTATGCAAAATTGCAATGAACTTTATTCCTTTCTTTTAAACAATGCTAACTTTTAAACAATGCTAACCTGAGGATAACATTTATAATTTAACTTGCAGGTTAGCAAGTCCTTACATGATTTCCCAGGAAATTTTTGATCAAGTGGACTTGTGTTTTATAAAGCATAAAGACCTGTCGGTATTCCTCAAATGATGGAGCTGAAATGTTATTGGGCTTTTGTGGTTTATTTTTCTGAGTGATATTCAGATTTTGGACATGAAGAATATTCACTTCCTGGTAGCCTGAATTCCACTAGAGATACAAATCCCTGTCTCTTTGAGAATGATAAAAGAAGTCAGCCAAGGTATTGTATACCATCGTGCATTAAGAAAAACTCAGAGGTTTAAGGCCATCTGTATTTAAATCCAAGGACAGATGAGACATTTAAATTTTAGTAGCACTCAGTTATATACCTGACATAGAGAAATGGCTGCAATCCTTTTTATCAGGCTGGAGAATAGGCATTAAATGACAAAATATTAGTCAGGCCATAGATCCACGAAACCTATAAGTTCTGAAGCAGCTTCATTAAATCTGTTTTTTATCCAAGGGGAGAGAAGGGTCTGGTATAATGTTGCTGGTATTTGAGGCATTGGGCTTTTAAAGGATCACTGCCAGATACTTCATCCATCTGTCTATTTTCATATTTATTGTTTTACCAATCACTTTATTCATCCATCTGTTCATCTGTGTAAACCCATTTTTTTAAATTTTAATTTTTATTTATAGACTGACCTTAATAAACTCTCCTCAAGTACCGCGTGTTTATCACTGTCATGGATGAAAACGTTATTAATGACAGGAGGGCTGAACGGGGAAGACGACTGCCCTTTAAATTCCTTTTCAGCTGACTGGGCCGCAGCAACTCAGCTGGGTGGAGGTGGCTCGATCGATAAGGTCGGAGTTCAGTCACTGTTCCCATCTCCTCTATCATCCCCATCATTGCCAGCTAACGATGCCTGCAGGTGGAGCGGGGCCGTTTTCCACGTTTATGAATTGCCTCGCTCCATAGCGAAGGCTCTTCGGCCCCGTAGGAAAATCTGTGGGTAGCTCTGGATATTTATTTTGAAATGTATACAAGGAAGACACGGAAGTCAATAAAAGAAAAGAAGCCTGGGTGTGTTTATAGTAAATATTGTTGGCTGGTAGCACGGCGCTGGCATAATCTGGGACCAAACCTGGCTCCCATGCGCTTCAGCTGTTCCAGTGGATCTCTCATTAAACATAAATAAGGGATGCTCCAGCCACTAAATGCTTTCTTCATAACACAAAGGAATGAGAGGCAAGTTAGTTTGCAGCACATAGTCACTTGCATTGTACTTTTGGTCCAATTACTTAAAGTAAAAGCTGTGGTAGCTGCCAGGAGCCCAGGGCTGATAAGCACAGTGCTGCATATCCCTGGGTACTTGCCTAAATCAGCCAGGGCTTTCATACCCACACCTGTTTCAGACAACAGTACAGTTTTTTTCCTTCTGTGGGTGCATAAGCCATAATTCAGTTGACAAACTGGCATTTATTACTGCTAATAACGTACTTACTTAATTGCTAACAGCAACACGGGTGATTGCTACATTGAAAATATAAGGCAGTAAGGGTATCTTGAAGTACCTTAAAATTATACACTTATGGATTAAGACTGTTCCAAATTTATGATACATAATAGTCACGAGGTGGCTATAAATGCTTTATGAGTTCACTTAGTTGACATAAGCTCTAACCTTGCCTCAAAAATACATTTTTATTCTGCTGACTTAAAGCAGGCTTGACAAATACTCTCCAGGATAACTCAACCCTCGCTTTTTATCCTTGGCTGGCCTAGGTGCTGTTTGTGACAGAGGTTTGTCGTTAAAGATGTAGCTGTGAGGATGGGGACGTTCCTCTCACGGCTTCATTTCACCTCCAGCATCATTTGAAACCTTGGATTCCTGCCTTGGATTTTATTTTGACATCAGAGGTGTAAATCAAGTCATAAACATATTTAAACTAATGTTGTTGAAAATCTGTAATTCTGACAGCGAAATGAGCAACAAAAGTGCATATAATATTTTGTGACATGTAATTTTAACTTCATCCGGTATCTTTGCTTTTGAGACATTGTTACCTGCAGGATAAGGCAATAAAATAAGGATGTACAAGAATGTGTCAAATGTAGGGCTTCCCTAAATTACACTCTGAGGCACAGATTAATACATTTAATACATTCCAGTCATGAGTGAAGTACTTATAGCAGAACAACTGCTCCTTCAGTGATATCATTCACTGGAATGAACTACAGCTAACAGTGACAAGCTGGAAAAATGCCCCCACTTTTCAAACTGTACAAATGGCATTTGGACACAGTAACTCAAAACTGGACACTTCATTTCAAGTTTAAAGCTAGTGGTCCAGTCAAAAGCTATTACTCCATCTTCTTTATTTGTAGTCCATGCTTTTGTGCTCTTTAAGAATCAAATAAATACTGGTGTAATGGTTAGCAACTGCCAGTTCAACGAAAAATACTGCTAAATTCACCAATAAGTCTTTTTTCTACACACACAAATTTATGACATAAGAACTGAACCCATTCCTGTTACAGTGTCTGGATAGTTTTTTAATGTAGAGGGAGACTCACTTTAGTGATAAGAGTTTAAACCCGAACTACTTTTTCCTTCTTTCTGGGTCATACATCTAGGTGGAGGGGAGCGTGAAACAAACGGGCCGTGCGTGCAAGCGGAGGGGCGCTGAGCAGGCCCGCTCTCAGCCTCGGGAGGCCGGCAGAGACACAGGCTTGCTGGAGCTCTGCAGCCCCTTGAACTCACTGATTTTTTTCGTTTTCCATTTGCACTGAGTGGATAGTGACCATATAAAGCAAATATAAGGTCTGGCCCCTCCTCTGCATTCTGTTGAGGCCTCAACTGAGAGGGGAAGAGGACTGGGCCTGGCACCAGCTCATGAGACATCACCTCCCCATCCCTCCTGCATGGAAAGGGCACCTCCCGATCCTCTTCTGTTCACTGCCCTCAAGTCCCTCTCCATCAAAAGGGCATCCCAAGCCTCCCCGTGCCCCACCACAAGCTACATAACACTCAAATCCCAGTTTGTGGTCCCCACGGATGGCCTGCTGTCACAGGGACCCATGCAAAGGGAGGGCGCAGTGTCACCATTCGCCTGAGGACTTTGTACAGAAACACGAGATTGCCCCCAGGGAACTGGGCTGCTTGCTCTTCATTCATCGTGGCACCACATGCAGAATTCAGGCCTGGAGTTTGCACGTTTGTGCTTTGATCTGCCCATACAAAATAACCAATGCTGACAGATACGAGGCTGGGGCTTCTCTGCAGCCATCACCACACACGTTGTGCTCTGAGGGAAATGCCTCCCGAACCCCCACACTGCTACTGCATCAGGGCTGGGACGGAGGCCATAAGTGAATTAACACATATTCCAGGCAATATCTATGCAAAAAATGTGCATTATTAGGCACCACTTCAAATCACCTGGAAGAACACTTATGGATCTGGGGGTTAACCTGGTAATTGTGTTAAACTTCTGAAGTTGGCTGATGTGAGACAAGCAGAGATGGTGTGATGAAGGGATAAATATTTATGCTGCTGAAGTACCATGGCTGTTCTCCAGGCAGCCTTTTTACTGTGTGCTGTCTTAAATGCTACAGTAAAATAAGAAACTAACACCCACGGCAGGGAACAACAATTAATTTGGAAAGGAAAAAGAGCTCACACTTCTTCAGGAAGGTACACAGATACATTTCCCCAAATTCATGAGGTTACTTTCAACTTGACATTTATTTCAGGGAAGAAAAGGAAGTTAACCCACAAGTAATTCTGGATTTTCTAAATATATTGGTTTTGTTCTCCAGCTTCCCCAGCCAGTGACTATAATCACGTTCCTTTTTGTCATGAATATTTGCAGTTAAAAGACTAAAAAATGCAACCTTGTTCTTAGGTTTCTTTTTCACCAGTGCAAGCTCTGCAGTGGTCCCATCATCAGAAAACCCATGGTATCTGAAACACTCAAGAAAAGTGCGTCTGGAAACAGAAATGATTTTCATTTCCAGAGAAAGGATTTAATTTTTCTTTTATTCAGTTTCTTAAAGATGAGAGATGAACAAGATTTTTATGATGTTCTAAGTAATTTCATTTGGTGTCATAATTACATCTTGATTAATTCCATCCTCATGGAAAATTATGATTTTTTTTTTTTTGTCTGCAGGGTGCATTTTGAAGATTTTGTATTAAGTGCAGATTTTAAAGATTACGTATTATCAGCTTAGTGATATGGTTTCATGGAGGACTTGTTAGTATTAGGTTAGAGGTTGGACTAGGTGATCTTGGAGGTCTCTTCCAACCTAGATACTTCTGTGATTTGGCAAGTAATGCAATCAGGGAAGAATTATAATAGTGACTAAGAGATAAATGACAGGTATACCAGGGGTAGGATTGTCTCCCTGATCACTGCATTGGCATAATAAGAATACCAAGACCCTGAAAGCTGCTATGCAGATATTGTGAGCTGCTAATACCTACCAGACCTCTGCCATCTTACATCTTCCCTTTCTGGCACTCTATGCAACACGTCTTCTTAGAGAGAAGCTCCTTATGGTTTGCTGCATGTTGCAGGAGACACCAGAGCTCAGCACCCTCAGTCCTGCAATACTCAGTGGGACGCATGGCCCCACATGGCACAACTCAACTTTTGAAACAGGCTGCAAGACTTGGGCACTTGTAGGTTTTGTGAAGTCATTTAAGCTTAGTGAAATTCTTTTACCTTGGCCAGTAACACCCCTGTTTGATGTTTAGTGGCTATGCTAAAAAAAATAAAAATATATAGTGTTCAATTCCTAAGCTTGGCCACTTGTACGTTGTTCTCGTGAGTCCTGCCATAGCCCCAAAGAGAAGTGTGAGAAGCCGTGTGGGCTGCAGGAGGCAGCTTCTGCTTGCCCATGCAAATTGGCTGTAATGCAGCTCCAGCTGTGTTGAATTCCCCAGCACTGGCAAAGCCTGCCTGTACTGAAGGCACTCGCAAACTTGTTCCTTGGAATTTCCACATGGTTTTCAACCCCTACTGATTTGAATGAGAGGCTGCAGGACCTTGCAGGATGAGTCCCAAGGAAGAAGAAAGGATTTGGACACTCATTCATTTGGATACTTGGAAAAATCCTCACAATTAATATTCATTTGAAAAATATAATTGGTATCGCTTTTCCTTCCCCCCATCATTATCTCTTGCGAAATAGCTTCACAGCAAGGAACCTATTATTGGCCACTGCACATCATTAATTTCAGAGTCATTTCTCTTGTGCTGCATCTCATGGTCCCGTGTTCCCCTGCATAATACAGTCATCCCAGCACAGGGAGCATCACCTATTTCCAGCAGACCAGTGTTACCCGCTCTAAGAAAGCTCTAAAGCAGACGGTACAGAGCAGTGCAGGGGGTACACACATCGGTCGTGCATGGAAATACACCGCAGGTGAAGAGAAGCTGCTTTATGGAACAGGACTGGGAGCATGGGCACCAGCTGCAAAACCTGGAAGATTTCTCAACAGTGTCTTAGAAATCTCTAAATTTCAAGCTCATAAACCAATCCTATTAAGATATAGCTCACTATGTTTTAAAACTACACAGAAGCTTCAACACCTCATATCTTTGATACGTTTGTGACAGAGAAAATGTTTAGTATTACCTGTTTCAGCACTGAGTGAGTGGATGAATGGACATCACTGTTCACTGACTGCACCGTAGACTTTGGCCACTGGAAGACTTCACGTACACTACTGCGTATGGCAGAGCTGACAGGGAGAGAAGACACTGTTGAACCACCTTCCTCCAAAAACATCAAACCCAGGCTAACTGAACCATTGCTTGTAGTGTGCATCACACAGAAAGGGGGCTTTGGATCCTGCCTGGCAGAGAAATGAGCTGAACAGGCACCACCACAAGCTGCAGGGCCCATTCCTACACGACTGATCTGACTTCACTCACAGGAACAAAGCATCTTCACTACAGTGAGCAAGAGGATGCAGGACTAAAGATGCTTTTTTACCACTACAGCATTTCTGCTTACCAATTTTTCTTAAAAATATTTATCTAGACAAGGGTTTACATGAGTCCTTATCTGATCCTAACCCATAAACACTTTTAAGCAGAACTTCTTCTTTTATCCACATAACTGGGTTTTATATGCATCATGTACAATGGGAAACAGCCAGGAATCCAAGATCAATACAAATAAAAATGAAAAATAATACGATGTGCTAAATTACTATGACTGATTCCTTGTATTAGTAACACACACACACAAAAAACAATTCAATCCATACTTGCAGGATTGTATCAGTGGCCAATTACTAATTCAAAATTTTACTGCTGTCTTGCTGGCTATTCCATGGAATAATAGCAAATGTATTTCCAACTCTGATTTTGTCTCATTAAATACTGTTGTTTTGAGAATGAAATCATTTTCAGAAGAACTCAAGGTGCACACACGTAGTTGGAGGAAGCAGCCCTCGAATATGTCATTCATTCCTGGAAAAACCAACACAGCCTTTAGGAGAGATGATGCTCCTGCTGCAGCGCCTGTGCAGAACACGTAGCACAGGGTAAACTGACAAAATAATTGGATTATGCACACACAATTCAGACTTTCAGTTACTGGGTGCTTTCTGGCTCCTGGTTTCCACAGAAAAGTCAGGTTTTTGTCCCTTATTCCTCAAGTCCTTGTACTGCTTATTTACATATGAAAAGGTAAGTTTATAAAAGAGCTTTCCTATTTTACTACATCTAATAGTTAATAATTTAAATCTGCAGCCATTATCATCATATAGATTGACACAAATGGCATATGGATAATTCTGGAGATGAGGGTTAGTTTCTTTTAAGAGAGAATTGTTTTAGTTTTTGCAGGAAATTAATCAGGGGAATGGGCTTTGTGGAGCATGGAGCAAATCTAATCTGTTCTTTGTTCAAATTTGCCTTGCTCCAATTCCTAGCAATTGTAGACAACATGCTCTTTTGTTCAGGAGCCACTTGTTACATGCATAATTAGAGACTGCAGTAGCTGTGTTTAAAGAAAAACTGTTTTCCAATGTAATGTGTGATCTTGATAATAGTATTTTCATCAAAGGTAGCAATTACATTCATTAAGCTGGGACTGGCAAGGCAGCAAGGAAATTAAGTGGAAGGTGAATAAAAAGCTCCCCGTTTCTTTTTAAAATCTCTGTCTCTTTATAAGTTGAAATGCACCATGTTGAGCTGCAACTGGAAAATACATACTGAATATAAAAAAAGAAAGAAAGAAAAAAAATAAAGTCCTCCTTAACCTTTCTGAAGAATGATCCAGAAGATATCCTAGGGACACCTACTATAGATGCACTTTTCAAATTAAGGGGCTTTATTCTACATTAATTTCTTATGCAAGTTTTAAACGAGCTCAACATATGATTCAGGTCTTTAAAGGCTTCAGGGCTCTCTAGGATTAATTCACTGTTCTTTTCACACATAAATTAATTGTTTTGTGTTCCCAAAAACAGCAAACAGCACATAAATCAACCAGTTTAGGAGAGACACGAGGCTGGTACCTTTTGCAAATCACTGAAGTTCACTATTTATACTTCATTATTATAACGTAACTTTAAAATTAATAACACGTCCTACTTTTACAGCTTTTCCTTTACACAGATTGCTTGAATACACAACTCATTTTAGCAATTTGATTCCCTGAATGGCAAAAGTTGTGGAGCTGTTCTCCCAACACTCTTACTTTTCCAGTTAATAATTCAACTACACATCACTAATGTATTCCCAAACATTCCCACATAAAAATAGTAAGAATAAATAGTCTCCCCCTCCCCTCCCAGCCCACCAGGCATTTTGCCTTAACCCTTGTAAAAGTGAGATTTGCAGATGGAAAGAAGGGAAAAAGATTTGCATATGGAAAGAAGGGAAGATCTAAACCTGCGAGCCCCAGAGCCACAGCAGGCTGTGCCCAGTCCGCAGGCTCCCCCCATGCACTCCTGCTGAGCACGCACAGAGGAATCATCTCATTTTTTTTTGCACTCCAAAACGTAATCCTGCTTTCTTCCAAGCTGAGCAGCAGGGTTAAGCAGGTACTTCCCTTGTACCTTTGCCCTGTGCTGGCAGAGCCAGAGCAGTGCTAGACAGCCCTACTCACCGGGCAGAGACGTCACTGCTTCAGGTTAGGTCTGAGCCCTCCTCATGCATCCTGGCAAAATATCCCCCGTCAGGGATCTGGGCGAGCACCCCAGCAAATGACACTTTCAGCAAGGGGAGCAAGAATAACTTACAAGCACTCGCAGCAGGACAGGGTTAGAAGCAGACCACGGCAGGTACCGTGCTCCTGCCTTGAACACGGATGTCCCAGCACGCGCTCATCTCGAGGCAAGGGAGAAAAATTAGAGCCAGAACCTCGCTCCAAAAATAACTGCTTCTCTCTCTGCCCTTCCCAGAAATAGAATATGAAACCACAGCATCTTGGCCAAATTGGAATTTGCATAGTTCTGCGAAGCATTTCCTTCAGTTAGGAATGATTTAATTATTCTTCACTTCCTCTTCTAGAAATCATTCCTGGATAATGATGTTAGCATAGAGCAGATATGTTTCAGTCAAGAAATAGATGTAATTCAGTGCCAGAAGGCTTTTATAGTTTAAAAAAAAAAAAAAAAAAAAAAAAGAGAAAAAAAGGAATTTTGGACACTTCTAAATAGAAGTAACAGCATAGAAAAGGTGAGCTATTCAATTGCAAGTCTGAGACACCAGAGCATTGGGTGTTTTAACCCGGTGCTGTGTCAGCCCCTGAAGAATTAGAGGACAACCACAACACTCACGTGTCCCAGAGTCTTACATTTTAAATAATTATTAAATAATGACAAACTATATTACCTCCAGAGAATTGTTTATCTCTGCAAATTGAATCACTGAAGCTGAAGCACGGTAGAGCTAAAATACTTCTGGTATAGAATGGAAGACCTGTTACTGCACCTTACCTTGGACCTTAAAAACTGTGAATCTTTGGTAATAGCTAAATATAGCTTACAATAAAATGGATTTAGCTTTTATTATTCAAGCAACAAGCAAAATAACCTGCCATAGCAATGAATTGTACACCTTGCCTTAATTAAGCGGAGAAAATTGTTTTCTTTTTAAAGCTTGCTTGGACAGGTGCTGAAAAGACCAAAGAAATTTGGAATTTACGAAGGGAGCACAACAGTTTGTGTTTGAGAAAAATCATAGAATGGAACATAAGGAGTTTTTCTCTGAACACAGGGAAAACAAGACTATGAACGTAAGTACAGCCTTCATATCATATACCAATCTTCTAGTACATAATAGGGAGTCATAAAACATTTTCAAAAGTTCAAAAAGTACCTGAGCTGAAAAAGTGCTTTGCCTCAATTCTTGCGGGAACAATTGGAGCAAATGCTGCATTTGGTACGTAAACATCTTCCATCTCAGGAACAGAATGTCTTAACATTTTCTTTCCTAAAACAAACAGCATTGGCTTTTGCACTAAAACACATTTGCTGCATACCAACTATATATTCAGCAGCTCAAGTAACAGAACAAGTTCTATGGAGCTTTTCAGCATTTAAATGAATTTCCAGAATCTTAACTTTAATTTCTGAATTATTCCCTTTTTTCTTCACTCAGTTTAACAGTCAGAACACGAAGCTATTCCATATGAGATAAAATACTAAAAAAAAAGACTTTTTTATCATTTCAAAGTTGGCTTTTTCCTCTTTAGCTGGTGTTGGGTGCATAATGAGGTGATTCCATGAACAAAGTTTTATCAACCGATTTTAATTTTAATTTTATTTTAGCCACATCGAAGTTGAGTTCATCGCTGTGTTTTAGGTTTTCCAGTTTCTATTATTTTTTTTCCTTCAAAGTATGAAGTGTCCCTGCCCAAGGCATGGGGGTTGGAACTAGATGATCTTTAAGGTCCCTCCCAACCCCACATGACATTGGATGAATTTATTTTTCCACATGTTCAGAAGTCCTCATTGTATATATTAAATAAACTGAGCTCTGAAAGCACAGTGTTTTTGGCCATCAAGATACAGTTTTCCATCAGGTGCAGAATAATTTTTCTTTAGTATCTTTAGTGAAGTCACCTGGAGGCTTTTATATATTATATATATATGTGTATATATATATATATATATATATATATAAAATATATATTAGTTCTCCAGTATTAGTCACTCTACACAAATGAGAAAGATGAGAAAAGTTTCACAAGGATGTGAATCCAAATGATCTTGAAGGACAGAAGAATACACAAAAATGCTATTGCTGTCTGTTGAGATTGCACATCATCTTTATATTTAAATATAAATAAGAAAAAAGTTACAAAGTCAGAACAAATACATTATACATTGTATGTTCTTTTGAACATTAATATACCAATATGAATCAACGTTTGAACAATGAACTATGAAACAAGCTATTAGGAAACACAGCTGTTAGTTCTAGTCACCCAACGTGTTAGTGGTATTGCACATAAATAGAGTATTTTTAGAGGATAATAAACAGAGATTTCAAAGCAGCTTAATCATGTGTCTCATACCAGCTAATGAGAAATTCCCTCAATGCCACTACACTGGACTTTGTTAATTATAGTGATTGATCTGACAGCCACCATGTTTAACTGAAATATTTATGGTCATTCCTATTTGTCAGCCTAGAACTCTGGATGAGCTGTGCACTGATGTCTGACTGTCCTTGGCATGGACTCAGTGAACACTCAGAAGCAGAACAAGATGGAAGGCACTTGCTCCCTCTCACCTGAGTGCACAGCCAGCCATACTATGTACCTACGTACCTCTACGCAGCCAAACGTGGACGAGTAAGACTTGCAGCTGTTTCCCTTCACTGAGACTGTGGAGTTACACTTCAGAGGAAAACAACTCTTTGCAAAATGCTCTGCAACTACTGTATTTCAATGGAACAAATTCAAAATCGTGAAAACTCTTCGGGAATTGTACAGCATATATTTATCTGCCCCATCAGCTCATGCTTGATTTGTGCCTCCTCCAACAGTTTGCACAGTGATAACGTAACAGGTAAATATTTGTGAAATATTTGTGGCAGCTGTTGACCACTTTCACATAATTCTCGTAAGAGAAGATCCATCACATTGGTACGGTGAATACATTTTGGGGCTGAGAAAAAAAATGTTTCTTCAGTTTTCATGTGTTCAATAAGCAAGCTCAAGAAAGACAGCTGCTTTTGAACCAGACTGTGTTTCAAATCTAGTTTATCATGGCATGAAGAACTTGAAATGTGTCTCTCACCAGAAGATTTCCAAACGGAAAGGTAATAACAAGTTAATTAGAAAATTCTTTACATAGTGAAAGGCTCCCACTGAACAATTACTTGATATTTCACGTAATCCTTTTCTAACACAATCTTTACATGGGGAAAAGAAAATGTGAAAGAAAGAACAACAGCACAGAAAACATTTTATATAATGTTATATTTGAGTATTTTCCACGTAACAATTAAATCTTTCTGTGGAGAACTGCCTCAGATCTTTATCAAACCAGGGTAATACTAAAGAAACCTGACAGAAGATACATTCAGTCTGTCCCAGTGAAAAAAACTGCAATTTAAAATGACAGATTATTAGAGAACCCTCAGCTGATGCACAAGATCAGCATCCTATCTAGTTCAACATCAAATTCAGGCACTTTTTTTATACATTTCTAATGCTTTTTTTTTCTTCCATCCAGGGAAGCCCAGATGTCACATTTGATTACTGAAGGTGTTGTTCCAAGGCAACAGACTAAGGGCACAAAGTGACAACTCACAATATACATACGTAGTGTATAAAGCAGCTTCAAGTCCTACCCTCTGCACGGAAAGCCTCCCAATGTTCACAGTGCCAGCTCTGCAGCCCTACACCTGCTGGTGTAGCCAACCACCGTGAACTCAACCGTGCCAAACTCAGAACTGCAGTTTATGGCAATCCATAAATGCTTGTCCCAAGACTCAACATGGGCTGGGAGACGCAGGCAGTATTTAATAGCTCCTGGACAACAGAGCACATTCTATTACTAAACCAGAGCCTGTGCTAGTGCAGGAATGGAACCGGACTTGAAGCCATCAAACAAGTTGACCCTTCCTAGAGTCAGTCAATGGCCAGAGCACCCGATGCTTGATGCGGTGACGTGCCCATGTGCACCCTTTCGAAGCAAGAGTGGAGTCTGGAAAGAAACTCGGCAGTTACAGTTCATTTGTGCGCATATTCTTCCACAGAATTTTGTAGACAAAACTCAGATGAAATGCATACATTTCTCCCAAAAGGTATTAGAATTGCAGCATATGGAACTGAGAGATGTGAAATATTCACAGCTGTAACAGTAGTTAATGCATTGACCTAAGAGCTGATGCGCAGCTGATGAAGCTGTCCAGGTTGGTTTCTGGAGTATGGCACTCAAGTTTACACTGCTGGAAATCACATTATTTTGATTTTTCACTTTTTTTTTTTCCCTCAAATAGATATCTGACACAGTTCTACACAGACAGACAGTCCTTTTACATAATGCTGAATATCCAGCCTTTAGCAGTCCTTCAAAGAGCTCTGCACTTTCCTTCACAAACAGTTTGCTTTTAGCACTGTATTAAGTCAGTTAAGTATTGTCACCCACTTTGTAGCCTCACACAAAACTACAGAAACCAAGCCAAGATAGTGTTTCAAACTAGAAAACCTACTAAACGGTATGAATCAAAACGTGATCTCTGCTGATACTCATGTTAGCAAAGCAGGCTGAACTGCAGCAGCTAAGGACAGCCTCTCACTCCAGCACGTCTCATTGTATTAACCAAGGTAACTCAAGCATTCGTAGTATGATTATGATTGCTGTCAACTCACAGACTATAGTGAACAGAATAACTAGTTAGACAATGTGGCATCTGTACTCTTAATTCTAGTCTAACAGCTGAAAGAAAGCCTGCAAACATCCTAAATGTATTTTTAAAAATAATATAGCTAGAATAATCCTTCAGAAATCATCTAGTCTACTGTCATACTTGTGCATTTTTGAAAATCTCAAAATTGTTGATCAAACTCATATGGAAGATACTTTTTTTTTATCTGATATAATTACATTAATTCTTCACCTGCCAACAGACAAAGTGTGTATGTGAGGGAAATCACTCACAAAAAAAGTAGTTACTTCCCTTTGAGGCTGACAGCCAATCCAAAAACTGTTTTAACAATGCTTTTTGTCCTTCCTTGTTTCTTTGTATAAGGCACTGCAGTCTGTTTGTCTTATCAAATTAGACTTATTAAGGATCATCTTCACTAGTTTTGCCAAGAAGTTCTCTACAAGTTTGAGACTGTAACATTCCAAGCTCCAAAGTGACTCACCAGTGACTAACAATATTTAAAAGTGAGATTCCTTTAAATTGGACAAAACAGGAAAACAATCCTTTCCTCCCCAAACCACTTGAAACAAATTGCCGGTTACAGCAATTATAGTTTTTCATACACTGGGCTTTCAGTCTCTTGATTCTTAGTTAATTAGTTCTCCAACACTGAAGAGGCTTCAGAAGTAAATAAAATGTCTAATTTTAAAGTAAACAGAGAGGGACAAAAAAGCAAATACATCTCAAGAAAATTATTTCCCACTCTCTCAGAAGAAAAACATCTCTGCATGTAGAGAACCACTCATTTCCATGAGTGAATTTTCTTCACTGCAAGTTAACAGACCCTCCCCAACTCTAAGGAACGCTGAGGTTTAAGGTTTGTAACACATAGTGAACGCAGGGAAGTCCCTGTGAAACAGTATCACAGTTTTCTTATTACCTAGCTTATATCTCTGTCTTTTTGCAGAACTACCAGAGCTTTTTTAATGCCATTTCACAAAGATTTCAACTCAATCTTTTATAAAAGGATAACTATAAATAGTCTCTTTGATTAAAACCCTTAAGAGCTGAGAATGCTGGAAAGGGAGGTAGACATTATCCACTTTTCAGTACTACAAATTGGGGGCTGGAAGGGCTTAATTACCAAGATATACTTAAGAACACACTAAGGGCTGCTATAAAAATTACTCCAGTTACAGCAGCACCATAGACATCACTGCACCAGAGAAAGAGAAAACCATCACATTTACCTATTTTCAAACACCACTCCTGTAACCTATAAGGCATCAAGAACAAACAGAAGCTTCACACCACGCAACAGTTGTGTTGCACATGAAGAAACTGTTCTCTCAGGTGGCTTAACAGAGCCTTTTACACCAGCCAAGCCAAGGATTTCTTTTGTTTTCACTTTGAAATCTCAAAGTTGAGACACACTGCTTATATAACCTAAAGCAACAAAATAATGCCAGCCAATGTATTAGCTTAGAAGTGTCTTGGGCAGAAAGAAATACTTTTACCCATGATCTGGATTTGAACATGGAATTCATGATTTAGCATGATTTACACATTCAATATCCTAAAATAGGAATTCATGGCTTTCCTTATGCTTTTGTCTGTGATGATGTATTCTCATTTATGATACCATATTATACCATATTGATTTTTACAATTACAAATAAACCTGTAATTCACGATTAATGTTCAGTGAAATAATGTCTGTTAACAGTCAAGAAGTCCTTAAGTTTTCAGTACTCCTGGGCCAAGCTTTTTGCAATGGTGCTCAACTGGATATTTGAAGTTCCTTCATATATTGTACCTGAAATCAGAAGAGAATAAATTACAAGACTATAAAACTTTGGTGAATATCTGCAGAGAGATCAAGATATTATTCTAACAGACCAACTACAACGTTTATAATTATGAAGTGAAGCTTTACTTAGCAAGTTCTAGAAGCAGAATTAATATTTGCATAAGCGTTCCTATCTTATTATCTGCAATAATCAAAATACTTTTATTTTGGTACAACACAATGACAAGAAGTTTTCCTGAAAAGCAATTCCAAGATAACCACCAAAAGTTAACTATTAACAAATGATATCAGCAGTAAAGTCAAAGGGTAGCATTGTTAGAAATGTCAAAGTGTTAGGTTCAGAAATTACACTGGTGAACACATCTTGAAAATAAAATTCTACATAAATTCAGATCATTAATTTAAAGATACTACTTTGATTTTTTTTCAAACTGGAATTTTCCTAATGAAACAGAAAACAATGTGTGTCTGTATATTATTAATATCTAATTAAGCACTGTTACTAGCTCTACAAACACAGCTATTTATACCTAAAGTTTTACCATGTCATATCTTAGGCTTTGGATCAGTGTTGGTTACAGATCTTAAGGAAAAAAGTATCTTTAAAAAACAGCCAGTCACGCATGCCCAAGCTTTAATGCTACAAGAAATGCCTGTTAAGAAGCTACCACTCACCAATCTTGCAATCACGGTAGTATTTTTCTATTGGATAATTTTTTGTGTATCCAACACCACCCATCCATTCAATGCATTTACTAGTTGTCAGTGTGGCAACCTATGAAAATAGTTTCACTGTTATGATTTCAGGATTGAACTTCTTGAAGGTGGTAGTAAATTTTATTCTCTGTAGCCATTTAAAGCAAACACAAAATAGTAAATAAAATAGTAAACTAGAACAAGTGAGAAAATGACACTGATATGTTTGTGTTCATCATCATACAAATAACATTATTCTATATCAGAAGACATCAAGAATTCACTAGCCATTATTAACAGTAATTACAAAGAGGCAGAAACAATCCAGTTCTGAATCTTACTAAGCCCCACAGTTGTGACCAGTAGAGTTGAAATGATCACAAAGTCTCACCATACCATTTCTATGGCCACAAAAAGAGAATTCTGAAAGAGTGAATTCTCTCAAATGAGTAAAAATACTAATTCATTTTCTCTTTTAATGGGGCTCTTTTTTAATTTTATTTTTTGTGATTTTATTTTGGCCACTGAAAAAGAAACTGCTCAAGTCCCTACTTTACTTTGAGACTGAGAAAAAAAAGTACACCCACAGATTTCACAGCAAAATGTGAATTAAAAGTTGCACATTCAATAACAAAAGAAACTTTCGAACAGCATTGAAACAAATTTATTGAATAGAGAAACTGTAAATTACCTCTGCAGCATAATACTTGGCCATGCTTGCCTCCTTTATGAATGGCTTTCCTGTTTCTGCAAGACGGGCTGCATTGTAGGTCAGCAGCCTCGCAGCCTCCAGCTGTGTGGCCACCTGAGCTATCTGATGTTGCATTCCCTGCAATAAGCATGCCAAAAGTCAGACAGAACTAGCACCCAACTGGAATTTCTAGCAAGAATCAGTTTTTCTACTACAAAGGAACATACGTACACTCTAAAATTAAAAACAAAAAAGTTTCAGATGGTCTGGTAATTGCACATGCCTCTGCATTGGTGGCATCCAAGTTGGCAAAACTCTAAGTCACTGGAGTCCTTTTAGGAACTGCACTCCCCTTTTCTCCTTCCCTATTCTTGGATTCAGGCATAATGGGTAACTTCTGCCTTGACTGGCTAGCCAGGAGGGTTCAACATGAACCTACTCAAACCCATGACCACCAAGGAAAATGTCACCCAAACCTCAGAATTCTCCTTGGCAGTGCAGGGACAGGGGTTGGTCAAAGCCATATTTTGCAGCTAATGAGAACATTTGTACATTAACATGTCTACTTCTGTCTACTATTAACATGTCTACTATCTACTAATGAAGCGTAAGTGAGACAGACTTGAAAAAAGTACCTCTTAAATAAGGTGAAGAACTACAAAGGTGACAACTACTACTTCCCATGCCCCATACCCATGAAACAGAAATTAGGAACGGCAAAGAAAGAAGTATAGAGGACATGTCTGGTGAGGGGATTCAAGGGGAAAGAAAAAGGTGATGGAACTCACCTCTACATGGCAGGTATTACAGAAGAATGGGATTACTTAGAGTGACCCAAACATTACAATGATTGAAAATGGACATTTAGTAGTCTAACTTGCTCCTAAACATAATGAAATCTTTCATCTTATTAGAACATTAACACTGCTCCCTAAAATTTGCAAAAATATATAGGCAGGTCAAAATAACAAAATGATTTGGCAATTACAAATTCCATTTTCCATTCAAAAGACGCAGTTCCAATCATTTCCTAGATATCTGTGGGTACTTCCTAAAATTTGTATAAATTATGAGTAGTACTAATGTTCCTTCCCTTCAGCTGAAATGTAGGTTTCTTTTAACACGAAAATTACTATAGTAATTACAATTATACATCTTCCTTATTAAACTATACATCATTTTTGCAACAAAGAGTCTTTTTCATTTTAAGATACAGATATTATCATGGAAACTAAATGTCTTTGTATAACACAGGAAATATAATAATTCAATCAGTTTTCCTCATCTTTTTATACTTTCTAGTGTCTCCAGAAAAGGCCTTCACCTATACCTCATGAAAGCATATGAGAAGTAGAACACATTCTATACAGTGTGAGATTAAAATCCAAAGAGAACGTAATTCCATGTGTATTATTTTCTAAAGCAGTGAATGAATTATTATAAAAAGAATTACATTAATACTGTTTTGAAGTTTTTAATGATTTATACTCTACTTGCAAAAACACATGGCACTGAATTTATACATTTTACATGGCAGATGAATGCTCATCTGCAATTCTTCTGAAAAATGCTTCTCAAATACGAAGCAGAGAAATGACAGGTTGACCACAAATTAGGCAAATCACTTATTTCACCAACTACCATGTGATCACTATTACCCTTTTACAGAAAATTTCCCATGAGTTCATTATCAGGTACCTGGAAATCAAATATGCTTTTCCCAAACTGCACTCTCTCCTTTGTGTAGGGAATTGTATGGTCAAAACACCCCTGCGCCAATCCTAACATCTGTTAAAAAAAAAAAAAAAGCATATATTCAGTAAAAAATAGTTGAATGAATGCACCTTAAAGAGACAAGAGTAGTTGTGCTTCTTTCAGTCAGGCAGTTCAGATCACCTGTGTAAAAACCTTAGTGTGCAGATGAAAAGTTTTCTTCCTTTCTTATTGAGGTGAGTCACCACAATAAGCCTACTTCATACTACTTCATTCTTGAATTAAACATTCCTATTAAAGGCAAAATATTTGTGAAAACACTAAATTTTGAGCAAAAGTTGGGGGTCAAATGTGTTTTTGCAAATAGTAAATGTTTTCAGAATAATTTCTCATTTTAGGTTGGATGTTAGGAGGAACTTTACTGAAAGGGTTGTTAGACATTGGAACGGGCTGCCCAGGGAAGTGGTGGAGTCACCATCCCTGGAGGTCTTTAAAAGACGTTTAGATGTAGAGCTTAGCGATATGGTTTAGTGGGGACTGCTAGCGTTAGGTCAGAGGTTGGACTCGATCCTGAGGTCTCTTCCAACCTAGAAATTCTGTGATTCCGTAATGATGTCCAGTAGCGTATGGGTATTTTTGGATAGGTCCAAATATTAAGCCAATAGCCCCAAGAAGGTAAAAATGTAACTCTGACTACCTTAAGACATTTAATCCTTTTTCAGTTAAGGTTCTAGAAAAAAATACAATATATACGAAAAGGTGTATGTGGGAAAAGAACATAAGTAAATAATGCAGTATGTTGCTAATTAGCTGTACTGGCATACTTGTTGCTTTCTTATATGAACTTGTGTAGATGAACTAAATATATCAACTTCAGCACCTGTGACAATATATACAGCTACCTTGCACTAAAACTATCTGGAACTGTTTTCACAGCCACAATTACATTTTTATAAAATGCTCATTATTTTTTAAACCTATCACTACTGCAAAACTAAATCCAGTACTACAGGGCTTTTGAACTGCTGTTCTTGTCCATTCAAGTATATTTATCATAATTAGAAGGTGCCAAAAAAGTAGTAACTAAGATATAACAACTACCTGGCCTTAACTTTTAATTAGGTTATAAGTCTAACTTGGAGTAATTAAAAGAAAAAGCCAGACCGTGTATTTTACTGCCAGAACATCTATATTATTTATATCTCTGGGAACACAGAGGCCCACAGCTCTAGTTTTTAAATGCCATATCTGACAAAGTTTAATTTTCAGAAATGATGGAAAAGCCAACCTATTTAGCAGCATAGTACATTGCTATGTGGAAAGTCCAAATTTCACGAGGACTGTCTGCAAGATGGAGCAAAAGGTAAGGGAGATTGGTACTACAGATGCATCACAGCCTATACAGCACAACTACATCCACAGCAAAATACAAAGAAAAGATCACTTGCAAAAGCAAATTCAAAATACCAAAGCTTGTCATAGGCTATTTTATTATAAGGCTGAATCTGATTTCCACTGAAATCAGCACCAGTCTGAGATCCAAACTGATTTTACAACAAAATGCAACACTTGGAAGTAACTCCAAAATCAGCAAATATTTTCTCTAAGATGCCATAAGGTACAATTTTCAAACACAACAATGAACTAGAACATTTCTGCTACAAAAGTTAATATTTACTTTAAAAATAAGTTGACTTTTAAAAGCAAGTTGTTGAGAAAACATCAGTTAGCATAAGGTCACATTTGGCAATCCCCTCCAATTACAATTGGAAACATTAATTTTGTACATTTCACTATGTTAAATTGTCCAAAGAGCCTGTCTTCTTCAAGAAATAAATGTGCATAATGGGAGATAAAAATGTTGATACATTTCAGTAGCAGTAAGTTAACCACCAAAGACAAACTAATTGCCATTTAATGTTTTCTAAATCTATTGCTTGTATCACCAAAGGAGAATTTTATCATTTGCAGTTGTTTCTGTACATTACTGTAACTTAGACACAGGGACAGTGACATCTAGTGGCAATGTAGTTTTTAAATAAAGGATTTCCTAAACACTTTATTCTTACTAACTGTAAATACTTCGTAAGTTTCCATCCAAATTCAGAGTCATACACTGGTTGTATCCAGTATTAAGCAATGTTACCCACCTGTGCAGCAATACCTATCCTGCCACCATTTAGCATTCCAATTGCATACTTATAGCCTTGTCCCACCTGTCCAAGGATGTTGGTTGCAGGAACCTAAAGAATAAAACCACTCAGTTATTCCTGTTCTATTCATCTTTGCAACTGCTAGAAGTGTTCACAGGTGAATTAGTTTACATTGTTTAATGTTCCCCATAAATGACAGCATAAAACGTAAAGCAGACATTTGATTCCTAGAATATCCAATTAGAACATTCCCTGGCACACATGATTATAAACTGACAAAGGAGAGAAACTATCAAAACTTAGAACTCAATCCCCCTCAATACTTTTGAGAATTAGGGAGCAAATAGCCAAAGAAAGCCAAATGATGAAAGAGGGAAATGCAGGAAAAGAATTGGGAATTTAGTTAACTCTTTCCTTACTTCTGGTCAAGCTCAAGTCATATACAAATCATGACTCAATAGCTGAACAGCTTACAATACCTTAACATTTTCAAATGTTACTGGGCAAGTAGAAGATGCTCTGATTCCAAGCTTATCCTCCTTCTTCCCTATGTGTAGTCCTTCTGTGTTGCGATCTACTATGAAGCACGTAATTCCCCTGTATCCCTAGGATGAATTAAAAATAATCAAAAACTGTTTTTTTTTCTACTAGTATTAACAAGTATATATAAAAACCAAATTCCAACACTGAAATTTTATACCTGCTTAATGATACATTAGTAAATAAGAGTCACCATCACCTGCTCCCTCTATGTCTACTAATTGTGGTTTAATAAGGCCAAAGTAAACCCTTCTATTCCACATAGAAAACTGAAAAGTCTTAGAAGTTCTCTTGAGAAGATAGGAGACCAGTACTATGTAACAGGAAGGACTGTAGTGCCTGGCTGTTCTGAAAATCACGCATGTGACAATACACAGATTGTACAGCCAGTCTAAATTCTGGCATCTCTATGGACAGCATTTCCCCCCATTGGAACCACAGGGCTCTCATGCAACGTTCTACAGGGCCTTAGACAGAAGCATGAAGTGCTCCGGGCCATGTTCTCATCTCTTCCTGTCTCTATCATCCACAGCACCTCCTCTTATTAGGAGGGGAACACAGTGAGGCAGGAAACAACTTGTGGTTCTTGTAGAAGAGTTGCATCTTATTGAAGAGGAGACTGCTCTTCAAATCTCACCTTAATGACAGCCCACCTCACCAAACAGGAGCTGCTAGTGCAGAGTGTACATTTCAGTACACAAATCTGTGGTGGTCTGGTCTCTAATTTGTACTGATGTCAACTGTTACTTAATCTTTGAACTTCAGTGACTTTTAATATTGTTCTTGAACGTTTAAATGTAAAAACAGTTTTCTAACTTTAAGAAGACAATGCATTATATATTTAAAAAAATAAGATTTATTAGAGTTTTAAATTCTAATTTAAAATATAGAGTATCTTCAAATAATTATTTTAAGTAAAATTGCTGTACTCTTGCAGTACAGCATATCTTAAAGTCTTTAGTTGATTTTTCTGAGTCTTCACTAACTATATCAAAATTGTTAAGTGACAAGACTTGAAACATGCATATTCAGGTATGATTTTTTTTTTTTTCTTGTTTTGCTTTTTAACCTGATCATACTTTACTACTATTGTACACTTGTTAATTACCAAGTACATGTAGTCTAAGCTCTGTTTTGCCTCTTACGAACAGCAACTTGTCTGTTAGGTCAGAAGTGCCACAAACAATCTCTGTTCTTCCATTACTCAGAATAATACCAATGCATGCTGTGCTCTTCATCTAAGCAATTATGATTCTGACGTTTTTATTTTCCCCAGTGGGAGGAATTTATTAAATTGCTCAGTGAGTTCTTTATTTTTGTTGGGAAATATTTTAAATGTTTGTTCTCAGCTAGGAAAAGGCACAAATAATGTTAACCTTTAGTACCAAATTATTAATATAAAATCCATAGTATCATATATCATCAGCTGTCATTGAAAATGCAATTATTCTTTAGCAACTTACTGAGGCAGGATCTGTATTTGCCATCACAAAGAAAACTCCGGCATGTTCTGCTAAGCTAATCCACATCTTTGAGCCATTGATAATATAGTAGTCTCCCTTCTTTTCAGCACGAGTCTTCAAAGAAAAAGCATCACTGCCAGAACCAGCCTCCGACAGACAGAAACTGCCTATCTGTCAATTAAAGGGGAAAAAAAAATAATTTTACTTGTTTTTGAATATGTAGACACAACTTAGGAGTTACACAACAAAAACAGTTATCAGCAAGCACAAGCCTCTTAAATTCAAACATTTTAACTTACTGCCTCAAAGTAACTAAGTTTCAGATATGGAAATTAACAATACAAACACTGTATAATTACATGTCTCATACTCAAGAGCTTTAAAGTTTTTTTCCACAGTAAATTAACTTTTAATGACACTAGTAACACCCTTTCCACTTTTACCTCTCAGCTACTGATGACAGGATCTGTATCACCCCAGATCTCATCTCTAACAGGCATTTCAAAGTTCACACACAAAGATTTTCTAATGCTGCAGTCACCCCGTTTAGTTACTGAAAAAACACGCTAATGCTATTGAAACTATAAAAACTATATTATATTTTAGTAAAGCGTGACTTTGACTCACTGTATCTTTAGACACTTTGGGCAAGTAAATTCTCTTTTGTTCTTCTGTTCCGTATGTGGTAAACAACCTATTTGTTAGTGTATTTTGGAGTTCACATAGAAGAGCTACAGCTGGATCAACTTTGGCCAATTCTTCTACCACCAATATGACTGAAAAAAATGAAGCTGCAGTTCCTCCATATTCTTCCCCAAGCTCAATACTCATCAGCTGAAAGGTAAAAGATGCAAGTATGTCAGTCTTTCTCATTAGTTCTCACCAACAACTTGTTAATCTAAGCAGACACTTAGAGATTAAAAGAAAAACCATAGAATGTTAATATTTCTAGATCCTTCCCCACAGACCCAGCTTCCTTCAATACCCTTAAAAAACTAACAATTTATCAGAGAAGTTGATAAACAACTTAAGCAAGAAATAATGAACAAATGCAGTATACAGGCCAATCATCACGGACTAATTTGATTGCAATCTTCAGAACAATGGCAATCTCTAACCTCGTGACGAATATTTAGTCGTCATTGTATAAAGCGATGTTCTCATCACAGAGAAGCTTTATTTAGGTTTGATAGCAGGAAAGGCTACAAGGAATGATAAACAGGTTATCTGCAACACAAGCCCCTGTGGTTGCCCAAAATGGACACAGAGGACTCTTGATATCCTTTTCCAGCAACACTTATCAAAGTCATGTTGGTTCTAGGATTCTATGCAAGTTTGTTTATCCAGGGGGAAGAAAAAAAAAAGAGGTGGGCTAGAAAAGGAACTCAAGATGAAGAATTTACTATGGGAGTGGTAAGATGGAAAGAATATCACAGTAAAAGATGGAGAGAGATAATGCATTAAAAAAGAAGAGAAAGTTGCCCCGGTGTTGATAAACTCAACATTTTCAACAATTCATCAAGTTAATTTGACTTACATCTCTCAATCTAAAAATCTGAAAAGCAGACAGCTAGAAATCCCTATCAGCAGTGTCACTTTTTGATTAAAAAGTTAAGTAAAAGTGTGCAGACCCCTTGTTCAAACAATCCCTTTATTACAGAGTCTTCCATTTTCGAATTCTCATCCATTTTTTGCACCAAAGGTGCAACTCGTTCCTGAGCAAATTTTTTCACTGTAATGAAAAGAAAGAAACTGTGTAAGTATTCTAACACTCGAGGATCAATACAACAGTCATATGGTATTTCTGAGAGGTTATGCATATATTCTCTGACTCTCCCAGACAATTTAATGAAAGGACAAGTTGCCCAAGTGAAACAGAGTAATGTGCCACAACGTTCAATTATCATTGCTTTCTGAACTCAGCCACAAGTCTGTGAACTGAAACAAATACTTCCTATAGACTAAAACTTCAAAAGCACCTCAGCAACACTTATATGAGAGCAATTGACAAAAAAAACACCTCTTATTTTGTTAGCTTTATCCTGTTCTTTTTAAATTTAATCTGCAGTTTGGGAAGATGGTCTCAGGCTTTAAAACATACTGAGTGTACAAGATCCTGTAAACAAAACTGTTTCTGTTGAGTCTGAGCCTTTTATAAACTCTCTCCCAAACATGCAGGTTCTCAGTCTTTCACCTTTGCCCTGAGGACTCCTCTTCTTCATGCAGGCCTGCCTACATTGCAGACACACGGATCGTATCTGTCACCATTCTGGGTATACCTGAAATCTCTGAAAACCAGCTGGAGCAGTTACCTGTAGCTGAACTAAGTGCCTGAGAAAGGGCACGAGTCAATGTCAGGCAACTTCACTGCTGCGACAGCAACAGCTTTGAACAGTTAATATTTATTTATGCAGAGTAAACTGCGCTATGGTATGTGGAACTGTGCTATGGTAGCATGGAAAAAGAATCGAAAGAACATTACATTCTTCTCTTGTGAATTAGAGCAGTTTTAAAATTAAGCAAAATCAGACAAAATTTCCCTTCTAGCTAAACATTTCTGAACTTTAACCCCACAGAAAATAAGTACCCATGTTCTTCAGCATTGTTTCCTCTTCAGTGAACGTTTGAAGCGGAGCATAGACAACTCCATCACTGTCTAGTTTTGGCGCAAGTTCTGATTTGGAGGATCTAAAGACACACGGAGAAGCCCTCCACGAAGCTGCCAAGTACGCTGGTATGTTTTTTTTCAGCTGTTGGAAACAAATACAGAACATCAGAACAGTTAATAGAGTTTGCATCTGTAGACTACTTTAATACTTCATATATTAATACAGAAAATACTTAATAAACACACTGGGTAGAACAGTAACAGAATAGGAAATATAACTTACACTCAATCTACCTGATATCTATTAATACAAAACAATTTTCTTTCTTGAAGTTTAACACTTTATGCTACAAAATATTCAAAACATGAATTTTAGTCAGTTTTAATTTTTGTGGCAAATAAGCTTCACTGATAGTACTTATTTTTGAAGACAATTTTGCAAGTCTGCTGCAATATTCATAGTATGAAATGTATACTTTGACAGAATTAATCTCTCTACTGTATGGGGAAATGCATTTTGTAATGATTTTCTAAGATTTTGCAAATCTTAGATTTTGCATGCGTTAGGAGCCCATTTTTTGGTTTAAAAGTTAATACACTTTCTAACAGTAAAATAAGCTCTTAGGATTTAAAAAAGTTAATATAACAAATATGAGCTAGCTCAAAAAGTAGCAGGCTAACAGTAACTACCCTGCTGCAAAACTTATTTTGCAGTATTGAAAAAGAACAGCTTGACTGCCTGACCTCAGAAGAGGCAAGACAGAAAAAAGGCTTTGCTTTCATAGCTCCCCAAACCCAACTAACTCTGTAGCTAATGTCTTAAGACCAGATCTTGGCTTGAGATTTCTTTCACTATTGCTATGTCAGTCTGAAGTGCAGGCATTCATTTCTTATCAAGACAACTGCTGACAGAAACCCCTTGTAGAGACACAGCCGTGCCATAAAAATAACATATATCTGAACATTCTCCTGCCAACATACATTTTTGCTAGCGTGCACTCTTAACCCCACAGCGAGCAGACTGACAGGCTGTGCTGTAAACAGACGGCTACTTAGCTCATAGAACGCAGGGCAAGTTTGCAGTGCACAACGTGATAGTAGCATTCCTCAAAAAACAGCAGAAATTTTGGGGTCAGGAACTAAAATTTCTTTTGATCCTTCCAATAATTACTCTATTCCATGTTAGATTTCAATACCTGTCACCTTGCTGGCTGAAGAACTGATATAAAACAGATTGTGGACTCCTTTTGTCTGAGAGACAAGATACCCAAAGTCTATTACAAGTGAGGAACTCCAACTTTATCACAACCAGTCATGCATAGCAAAAAAGAAAAAAGTTGCAGTAGAGAAGACAGATATTGCTGTGAACATTCAATGTTCGTTCATATTCGACACCACTAGCCAGATAAAACAAATACTGACTAGCAGGGCTGATTCACAAATACCAAGTTTAGATGATCAGAAGCGTTAGATAATTCTAACACTTTCAAATGAAGACTAAGTTACTGGAGTCATCACAAGTCTTTGGAGAAAACCAAAATAAGAGACGCTTAAATAAAGGAAAAGATTCAAGGCAACTACACTCCTGAAGCTGCCAGTGAGGAACTAGTTACACACAGAACATCCACCTATGGTAGGAACACTCAAAACCTAGATGTGCAAGACTATTAAACATTTACCTGCCTAAGTCAGTGTTCTTGGTAAGGTCTACGAGGGAAAAAACATAAATATATACATACATATACATGCATTTAACATAGTGAGCTTCCTGAAGAGTTATAGGACTACAAATCACACACAGTTCCTGCTTAGAGAATGCTTCTTCCACTACTTTATTTCTAAGTACAAAGAAAAGAGTATTTTTCTTTCATGGTGGCATAACCAGCGATGAACCATTGAGTACATTTCATCCGTACTGACAATGAGCTGCCAGGAAAAATGCACAGTGCCCTTTTAAGAATACAAAACTTTTTGAAAAGCTGCAAGTATGTACGCTCATTATGCAACAAGCCAGCACTGTTGAAACAACTGGTAATGCTCTGGGCATCACCTGTACTTTCCTTTATTGCACTTGAAGCTGGGATGCAGAATTACCAACCATGCAGGTGAACACATCGCTAAACACATGCGGAGCACTCTGCCCTGGGGGAATCACAGATTTTATCATCGAGAGAAAAACTAACAGATTTTTCTCATATGATTTCAGGAAAATGAGCAGCAGCTCAGCAAGGACATGCACAAGTACGCGGAGCTATACTGGCCGAGGTGACCTGCAACACACCTAGCTGGCACGTGGAAGCTCTGCAGGGTAAATAGTTCAGTATTTGTTACAGGTTACAGCCTGTAGAGGTGTTTGCTACAGGTTACAGCCTCATAGAGATGGCACTAGGCAATAAAAGGAATTATTCATAACAGGGTTACCTCAGAAAGTCTTAAAACCAGCAGGATAACCCTGAAATGAAACCTACCCCGGCCACCCACCCATATTCCTGTGGGTCGCCACTCTGTGCATTTCACTCCTGAGTATCAGCATGGTGTAGAAGCAATTGGTTTTCACTTCAATATTTAGATTTTTTTTTAAAAATCAAATATTACTGTTTACAATTTTATTCTTAGAAATCATAGTCATATACCGTTGCAAATTCAGATAAGTAACATGCATACACACTACACAAATGCCCTGATACCACTTCACTGCTTTTTCCTCCTTTTTTCCTGCAGATAAGGCAATGATTTGTGTTCCTAGAAGATTCAGGCTGCCTGCCCTACTAAAAGCATATATTTGATATGTGGTTGTTCCTGGGCTGCTGATAAACCGAAGAAAAATCAACGTTATCTCAACTCTTACCTTCACCTCAGCTCCTATAAAAAATTACTTTATCAGTTTCCCTTCACTTTTACAATCTGAAGCGATGTTTTAACGCCGGCGGGCGCGGCAGCAGCATTAAGACACGAATATTAACACACGAAATAAACACCACAGCTGTTTATTTCCCTGAGCTCCCTTCCCCGACGACTCTTCCCCATAACACGCCCCCAGCCAGCCCCTTCCCACCACGGGCACCGTGCCGTGGGTTCGTCTCCTCTCTTTCCACAGCCTCATCGCTCCCCTCACCACCCTCTGGCACCCTCCAGCCCCCCTCAGCTGCCGGCTTCACCTTGGCGGCGCCGCTCCTCAGCCACCCGCCCGCCGCCGCCGCCATCTTGTGGCACCGCCTCCCTCTCGCGAGGCTGCGGTGGGCAGGGCCGGGCCGGGCCGGGCCGCGGGAGGCACAACAAAGATGGCGGCGGCCGGGGGCGGCGGAGGAGCGGGGCGGCTGTGGTGAGCGGCGCTGCGGGGCGGCCCCGGGGCCTCGCCCGCCCGCTCCTGACGGGCAGCACCCGCCTCGGGGAGCCTCGGGGTTATACCGGGGAGGGAGCGGCCCCCGTGGGCGGGTGGGTGGGCGGGGAGGGGATCGTTGGTGTGGCCGTGTCCCCCCGTCCCCTCGACGGCGGCTGCACCTCCGGGCTGCCGGCGCCGCTGCCCCTCCTGTCCCCTGAGGGGGTGGCGGCGGGAGGAGAGGTCCTTCGGGTCCTTCGTGTGCTGTGCTCCGCGTTTTAAGGCGTTTTCACTGGAAAAGATGAGGTTATGTCAGAGATACAGCCCCCTCTCTACCCCCTTTTCCATTACATCCCCCCCCCCCCGATCCACTTAAAATAAAACGGGATGCGCACACGTTATCAACCTACTTTATTCTTCAACAACCATAATTTCGCAAGTAAGATCGAGGTTTCCCCAAATGCATCACTGCTCGTGGCTTTCTGGTACCCAACTTGCTTTCTCCAGCTGAATTCTTTGGGCAAAATACTCACAAGAACGCCTTTCGTCGAAGTACATCCTACAGCAGCTTTCCCACACAAACCGAGCCTGTACCCGCGGTACGTGGAGCAGGCAGAGCTGTCTGTGTGGAAAATGCTCTTTGTAAGGAGCACCAAGAGAATACCTGACGTTATCGGCCCCCATTCAAGGGCACGAAACGTGAGCCCATATGCTCAGGTTTTCTGATCATTAAAATTGCATTTACTATCTTGTGGTAGTGACACAGCGAGTGGCTGTTCTTCGCTGAAAAGGGGAATTGTAAGTTGTATGTCTGCTTTTTTTTAAAAAAAAAGTATCACAGAACATTCGTATGTGCATGCGGATGTAGAGTTTTGTTGTCAAATTGTGGTAAATTGCCTACACTAAAATAGAAAAATGGATGTCTACAAATTAAGTTGGTGAGATAAAGGAAGATCCCCCAAAATACTGTCTATTCTCAATCTGATTTCTTAACTTTATAACTTACTAGAAGATGGCTTGGTCAGGACTCTACAATACGTTGTCCTGTAGTCCTCTTCCATATCTTTAATTCATGACCTGATATCTTTCTGTTTTATTGCAGGAGACACCGACAAATGGAACACAAATTGACTTAAGCCTACGTGAGGTCGGTGACACCGAAAACGGGTAGGCAAAATTCGCCTGTAACAACGTGTTCAAAACTAGTGCAACAGTATTAATGGCAATGATAGTTGAGGGTACTTAGGTATGATGTGAAAGAATATATTCGTCTGGATACAAAAAGTGAACTAATGCTTGTAAATGACTTTGAAAGCACAGGAGAATGTGATTAAACATGATCTTGACCTCAGAACTGAGTTTTTGTATGTCACCTTTGTTCTGAGTAGTAAGTATGAGAAGACAAAGATATTCTTATTGGAAAGTGATTCTGATTATAATCTGCAGGAATAATAATAAAGCCTTTCTACAAGGCTTCTTTCTGGCTTTGCTAATCATGCAGTCACTTCCCAACATGAGACTGCATTACAGTTACTATGACTGAATTCCCTGGCTCTGGGTTTTCTGGAGCCAGTTGTTCACCAGAGAAAACATTCAAATGATCAGTGAGATAAACGTGTCTTTCTGTGAGATAGATAGAGTGGACAGAGTCCTTGACATACTTCTATGAGAAATGTAGACGTTCTAATAAAATTCATAGCGGTGGAATGTTAGAACTTGTCTTCCAAAATATGTACATACATATGTATATATAGTCAAGTTTCGTTCTTATAACCTGTGGCAGTTGGGAAGAATAATGAATTTATTTCCTTTATTTGTTTTTTTCTTCCTTTCAGGGAAATTGGGGAAGCTGTGTTCTGTGCTTTCTCTCTGACGTAACGGGAGTACATATTTGAGCATGCTTCCTACTTAGTAGGAGAACTAAAGTTCAGGTACAATCCATTTTAAAATACGAAAAAACAAGTTGAGCAGTGTCTTGTTGACATTATGTCATTTTATCCAAATTTATATAGTCCTTATGTTACTGTTGCTGCAAATTATTTCCACACTAATACTTTTTAATGATCTTTAATGAGTTAAGAATTCTGAAAATCATATCCTTGTGGTTGTCAATGTATACATTTAGGCACAATACATGATAAAAGTAATCCCTCACTTTAAAAAGTTTGGTTTTATGATTGCATTCAAATTCAATGAAACTCATGATTTGAAAATATTTTTCCTTCTAGGCACAAGAGGTTTTAAACTTAAAGAGTGAATATGGGTGAAAAGAAGCCAGAACCTTTGGACTTTGTAAAAGACTTTCAGGAATATCTTACACAGCAGACTCACCATGTAAATATGATTTCTGGATCAGTTAGTGGAGACAAGGAAGCGGAGACTCTTCCGGGAGGTAAGCTGATTTCAGTGCTATGATTTTTTTTTAATTTTTTTTTTTTTTTGTGAAGGACTGCACTGTTTACATTCCAGATAATTATTCACGCTACTGAAATTGTATGGAAGCACTTCTAGGAGTAGTTTTCACATCATAAAAGATGTGTGTGTAAGACCTTTATCTTAATCAGGGCTTGTTCTGTATATCTGATGAGCAAGGGCGTACAGAAGCAGCGATGTTTGGCATATTCTCACAGCACAATAGTTAGTATCCCAGTGATTCTCTATTGAAATCTCTGTTGCGTTATTCACAGCTGGGACCGAAGGTGATCAGAATGGTCTGGATCATCCTTCTGTTGAAGTTTCACTGGATGAAAACTCAGGAATGTTAGTGGATGGGTTTGAAAGGACATTTGATGGAAAATTAAAGTGTCGATACTGCAACTATGCCAGCAAAGGAACAGCACGGCTCATAGAGCATATCAGAATTCATACAGGTATGCAATATTCTATGGTACTTTGCTGTGAGACATGGTGGTATTAGCTCAATGTTATGATTTGCATTGTGAGCAGCTGGCATCATCAAGCAGCGTGACAGTTCTTAAGGTTATCCCAGAGTTAGACCTACTTCTTTTTTTAATGCCCGCTTAGCTTTATTGTTGCAGACTGCTGAATTTGAAGTAAGTATATATGGGAGTAAAGTTCAGCATGAAAGCATCGATGCTTTTGAAGGGCCATAATGGTAACCTCGAGTTTTTCCGTGGTAATTAGAAGAGTTAGAAATGTATATGCTGCCACATGGGGGCTGTTCTTTCTCTGCTGTTTAATTAGGAAAATATTCCTGTTTTGCACAACATTGTGGATGTGAGAGTACTAAATGTAGTAATACGAGTGAGCTACTCAAGTGTGAGGTCGCATCAAATAAGTCATTAAAGAGAGTAATAAAAAGGAGAAAACTACTTATGTGGCTTGCTTAAGTGCATTTGCCACAGTTGAGTTTTTAAAACTGAAAAGCAAAGCTCACAGTAAAGGTAAGAATACCCGAAAGTGTTTGTGAAGTTAGCTCTAACCTCTTGGCAATTGAGAGAAAATAAGTGAAAGGGCCTTTTAAAGTCTGACTTTGGTGTCTACACAGTATGTTGCTCTGATATGGAATATTTCATGGCTACTAATTATGGCAATAAGGGGCTGGGGAGGAAGTCACATTCTGCAAAGAATGGGAGTTTTTACAGGTTTTCAGTCTGGTGTGTATATGGACTGTCCTAAACTTCCAACTCTCACTTCAACTGTCTTGTGTAGGAGACATCCTGGGAAATGCTTTGAAGGAAGGATATTATAGTATCTTGGATGTAATCCTAAATCTTTTTAGGTACGGTTGTTGTTAGTCAGATGCTTGCTTTACTGTGAACCATTGTTTTTACACAGTAACTCCCAGGATGTACTTTTGGGAAGTCAGTGCTACTTGCATGGTCCTCAAAGCGTTGACCTGGTTTTACAAGGCATAATGGGATAGAAGATGGCAAGCAACTAGAAATCAAGAGTTCTGAGGTTCAGACTCAGAAAATCTTTTAAGTTATTCTGTAGTGAATTTTCATTTTCAAATTCCCAGTGGAAATTTTGTGCCCTTTCAGAAGGGGATAAAATACTGTGGTTTGTTTACCCGTGTTTGACACAGTGTTAATGCAGAGCTTGCTGCCCACCTGCAAGGTGTTTTGGAACTGTTTTTTTGGCAACAGTTTTTGATAAATCAGTTACAGCTTCACCTGCCATTTGCCTCAGATGGTATGTGGACAGTGAGAGATTTTTCTTTCGATGGCTTTACTCTGTGCAGTGCTATTTCTGAGCTTGTGCAACAAGGATCGTGTAGTAGGAGCAACTGTAGCAGTTTAGGATGACAAATGGTATTTAAAGATGCAGAGGTAACATCAACTTTAAAATTTCATGTCTCTTCAGTAGGGTATAGCTATTGCCATCTAAAAGCTTGCATCTCTAAGCTCTTAGTCAGTTGTCAGCATGAGCAGATGGACTGCTAGAGCTGTGATGGGAAACAAATTGCTGCTAGATGTTGGTATTGTATCGTGTGTTTGCTGATTCTTGAGGTGTCTTTAATGGCTTGAAATGCATGGGGTTCTGCAAACAATGACCGAAATAACGTGTTGTTACTTAACGTTAAATATCATACATCTTTGCTGTACCAAACAGCAAAAATAATCTTTTCTTTTGCTAAGTATCAGAACGTGGATGAGGCTACAGTGCCAGCATTCCTTCTTATACTCTAGGATGTTGCCTACCTTTTTTGTACTCTCAGATCTTAGGTGAGCAGTTAATTTCTGTTCTCAAAAAGCCTTCTTATCCTGATGCGGTTCTAGGGAGTGGAGGTCACTTAGTGGCTTGAGCTAGCAGACCAGTACCTGCTACAGATCATGATCATTTCAGTACGGTTGTGGTATATAAAAGCAAGAAAAATTCCAGTTAAAAATTGTGATGCTGAGAAACGTCCTCAAAATTTTTTGACCCAGTGGTAATTATTCAGAAGCAAGCCTTCCTTTTATAAAGAAAGCCCTTTTTAGTGCAAAAAGTAATACTTTGGGTTTCTGTCTTGACTAACATCTTGAGTTGTTTTTCATGGTTGTAGTATATGATATTTGTTCTTACTACCTGGAACTTTTGGGTAGTAAGAAAGACAAGCAGCCTGTAAAACTAGCACTGCTTTGTCGTCTGTTTTTTGTTTCAAATAAAATGGTGGCTCTGAATCCAAGTTTTAGGAAACAGTGGAAGAGGGGAGCTTTACGTGTGGGATGTCTGTTCCCAGTGTGCTGCTGCAAGCGTTGTCAGTATTGGAGAGTGTGCGTGTGACTCGTTTGATCAGCAAACCTTCACAAAGGCCCTAGGAAAATGTAGTTGACTTGAAGATATGCATTGCTGTACTACAAAGTCACGGAGTATGAATGTATTTCGGTTTCAGAAGGCTAACTAGCAGTGAGAGAGGGATACGGGGGATATCAGCCTACTGGACATCAAAGAGCTTCTGCAATTTGGATGCATCTTCACACAGTGAATGCTTTATAAACAGAACACTGGTACAGACGTTTTCAATACCTGCTGAAATACCAGTGGCTTCCTGGTTCGCTTCCCTCTGCCAGTCTGCTCAGTCTTATAATACAGACAAGAATCTCAGGTTGCCAGAGAGAGCTTTTTCTGCATTGTCTATCCTTTGCCTTTTTAAAAATATGTGTGATATCCTGAATTTTAATACTGCTCTGCATGGTGTCCTGATGGCAAGGCTGTTTTGCCATTCCCTTTAATGGCTCTTTCAGAAAGCCCCACTTTGTTCTGTTGTACACAGCCAGGGGACTCCAGAAAAAAGGAAGGTTGCTCTTTGTTTTGTTTTGTTTGTTTCCACTTAAGGGCAAGGAGATCCAAGACCTGAGTGTGGTTTTGCTCAGAAGCATGCTGAGGAGGCATGGCAAAGGGCTAAGACATGGATTGCATGGACTATGAAAGCTCAGAGTGAGTGAATCAGCATTATAATAGGGAAGTGGTAGCTGACCAGTAGCCCCAGAGCGATGTAAGTAAACAGATAACCTGCACGTGCAGCGAGCTATCTGCTAAAGCGATGATGGCGCAGGCAGCATCACACAGCCATTATTAAGTGTACCTTAGAGCAGAATTAAATTCACGCAGAGTCTAACAGCAGTACCATTAGTAGTTCACCAGCTGTGGTGTATTAAGGGCTTGTGACATGGGATGCAAATCTTTTTCTGTGGAGTGAAAAAAGAACTTGTCTGTGTGAATTGCCTGTCAGAATACAGGGAGTTTGTTTTCATTACATCATTGTCTGTACCAATCTTTACATGTGTATCTGAGCACATGTGTATGCTTATCAGAAAATTGTAGTTTCAGTTGGTACAGAGTAGCACAGAAATCTCTTCCTTGCCTCTTGAGGAGCCAGTGATATACAAAAAAATAATCCTTTACTCACGACCCCTGGGTGTGATAACTCTTCAGCCACAGGATTCTTTTTGAAAATTCAGTTCTTGTGTGTCTGCATGTCTATACATGAGTTACTTAGATAATAATTCCAGAATGTTTTAAAGTAGAAATGTTTGAAAGATAGCAAAAGAATACCCTCCCTCATTGTTTAAACACAGTTACCAGCAAGAAAATGACAATACAGACATTACTGTAGCTTACTGCTTGTGTGCTTTAAAGGTGGGGTGGAGTTTGGATCTAGTGAGAGCACCACACAGACATCACTGCATTCAGTGCTCAGCATTGTTGCAATTCCTACTCAGGTTACCTGTTATGCTAGTTCTGCTCACAGTTTTTTGATGCTCTCTCACTTGGGAGAGGCAGACATGTCTAGCTTCACTCCACTGTTCCACCAAATACCCAGCTAAAGTCAAGACTAGCAGCAATTCTGAAGCTGCATTTGAACTATCTGATTAGCAGCTCACAGTTAAGCTACTTTCTGTTCCATTGAAAGCTTTTTTCAGTGAGATGCTGTATTATCTATTTTAATTTTCCAGGTGAGAAGCCACACAGATGCCATTTGTGTCCCTTTGCATCAGCTTACGAACGCCATCTGGAAGCACACATGCGATCACATACCGGTGAAAAACCATACAAGTGTGAGCTGTGTTCCTTCCGCTGCAGTGACAGAAGCAACTTATCCCACCACCGGAGGCGCAAGCATAAAATGGTGCCTATCAAGGGTACAAGGTCCTCCCTAAGCAGCAAGAAAATGTGGGGGGTTTTGCAGAAGAAGACCAGCAACTTGGGGTACAGCAGAAGAGCATTAATTAATTTGAGCCCGCCTTCCATGGTGGTTCAGAAACCGGACTACCTTAACGATTTTACTCATGAAATCCCAAATATCCAGACTGAAGCATACGAGAGCATGACAAAACCATCCCAGAGCAGCGGGTTGCCAAGAGATCCGCAAGACCTTATGGTAGATAATCCTCTAAACCAGCTATCTACGCTAGCCGGACAGTTATCTAGCTTGCCGCCTGAAAACCCAAATCCTGCCTCTCCTGATGTGGTTTCCTGTCAAGATGAAAAGCCTTTCCTGATGCAGCAGCCTACTGCACCTGCAGTCGTTTCGGCTGTGTCGGCAAATATTCCTCAAAGTTCATCTCCCACCAGCCCAGACCCCCGGCCCGCACACAATCAGAGGAACTACAGCCCGGTGGCAGGGCCGAGCAGCGATCGCAGTGCCCACACCAGCACTCCCAGCATAAGCAACAGCCAACCAAGTACTCCAGCTCCCACCCTGCCGGTTCAGGACCCTCAGCTTCTGCATCACTGCCAGCACTGTGACATGTACTTTGCGGACAATATCCTTTATACTATTCACATGGGGTGTCATGGATTTGAAAATCCCTTTCAGTGCAACATATGCGGGTGCAAGTGTAAAAATAAGTATGACTTTGCTTGCCATTTTGCAAGAGGACAACATAATCAACATTGAGAACATGCTTTCATTTATTTTTTTTTTAACATATGACAATATATTTTTCATACTTGCTGAAGGAAAGCTTGCACGTTCCCATAAGGAATCTTCACGTTAAGCAATTGGAAAAAGGAGGCAAACTTATTTATTTGTTGTCATAAAACTTGCCAGAGGAGTTTTGTATAACATGTGGTTGTTATTTTATATGTAGCCTTTCAAAAAAAAAAAAAAAGAGCAAGTGAAGGTGTTACATGAATTGGAATGCTTTAAGATGTTTTGGTTGCTAAATTTGAGTTGCTTGCATTTAAAATCCCAATAAACGTTCTACAGATGTAGAAGCAGAGCACATGTCCAGAAACAGAGGATGCAATTACGAGATTATTTACTAGGCAAGATAAAATGTTAACCATTAACTATGAAGGGTGAATGCAATGACATGTGGTTACTTTGGAGACATACTTATCCTTAAAAACTTAGCTCCTGTCAAGCTGAAATCACAAACAGAAGCAACTTTCATGTACAAATTCAATTGGATTTAAAAGTTAACTTTAATCTGATTAAGGTTAGTATGTTTCTACTTGGTATAGCCCAAACTTTTCGTGCTAGGGCTCAAACACTGTTATTTTTAAGACACCTCACAAAACTAGAATATAAAAGTTATTGTGAATTAAACTCTGGTAGGAAAAAATTTAAGAGCCTGGCATTCACTAGTGGTATAAAGAAAAATCAAACATGACAACTTGTTTTAAACTACACGTACCAAAATTTTGTGTCCTAGGAGGTAATTCTTCAAAGACAGTCATAATAAAGAGCTCGTAGAACTAATACAGATTCAGTGAGACTTTAACTGCCTTAAACTAATTTGTACACATATTTAAAATTTGCACAATTAGTCTTCTGTCTTGCTGATAGGAGTTCTAATAGAAACAAACAAGAGGTTTACGAATTAAAAGTAGTTTGTTCAGTTTTACCTTGGGCTGAGCTACAACTGGTAGGTTGCATTTATGTTTGAAAGTCGTGGAATCTAGGTTGTTGTAAACTTCAGCTAACTTGGAAGTCAGTTTGTCTTGTCCCCTCCCTAAATTTTTTATCCTTTTGGTGTGCTAGAAATCAGGGGAAGAGGTTGTGCTTTATTTTTTTTTTTTAAACAGGTCATGTAGTAGGCAGGCAAAGGAATACCGGCTGGCTACATTTGGAGTCATTGTGATTAATACTGTAAGTGGCAAATGGTCACTAAAGATGTACACAAAGTCCATTGCACACGTTTATTTTTTTTAATTCTGTACATCTTACTTTAGAAGCACCTAGGCTAATGGACAGGCACTTTAATATAAACCTAAATAAAACATCCTACTAAAATTAATAAAAGTTCTTGACATGCTAGGTAGGAATTTGTAATGTTTCAAAAAAGGGAAGAACTGTTACTTTTCCCATATTTAGATATGCATTTTTACCTTAGTTTGTCTTACTTGAGACAAATTAAAGCTTCCCTGATATTTTTCAGCAAAATATGTCAGAAAATATGATTTGTTAAAAGTAGGAAGAAGATTTGATTAATGTTCTGGAAGTCAGAGGCTGCAATCTGAATAGCAAATGTTTGGGTTATTCAGATTTGTATTGTCATGGGAGCTAAAGCTCCAATGGAAGAACTTACAATGACTTCAGTGTAAGATCAATATGCAGGGAAAAAAAATGCTGCTGGAAGTGTTGGCATCGGAAGTAATTTTCAGTTGAATGGATTAGAAATTTGGGAACTGAGTACGCTTCTCTACATCTTCTTTATCTGCTGTTGAATTTCCCATGCTGAAATTACTAGTTGAAGGAACTGGATTCTTGTCCACACCTAGTTAAGGGGATTAGAATTGCTCTGTTTCGGTGTTCCCAAGGCAGTGAAGGTTAAGGATAACGTGCTGTCACTCCTAAAAATGTTTCATTTTCTGGTTTGTGTAACGGAGAATATAATTTCCATTTCACATAATGACATTCTTTATAATCCCCTAATATCCCTGTGTTGCTTTATACTTTTAAAATTTATTTTCAGAAGGAAAACAGCAATTCTGTACACAGAAACCGATATGCAGAGGACCTGGAGTCATCTACTTGCATTGCTTTCTGCATGTTAAAGACTACAGTAAAGTTGACTAAACTGAAATTTAGTTGGAATTTATTGCTCCTGTACAGATTTTGTAACAAGACCCTCCCAGTCAAAGAACAATGTAGAAATGGTAGATCTTTTGATCACATTTATACCATCGACAATCTAAATTTGGCTAAAATTTGGCATTAGAACCCCAAACTTTGAACACTGTTACAGGTAGTAATTTGTAGAGGCCATTTTCCTTGCCTTTTGACAGGTGGTGTAAACTTTTATTCCCAGGTTTTAGCAGCTACAAGGAAGCTTCTTAAATTGTTTTGCTACAAGGAGTAACTTCCAATTCTGAATAATGCAGATTGCAACAGCAAAGTTATTTTTGGTTCATGGCTCCAGTCCTTGTCCCTCTCAATACTGGTAGGGAGATTAACTCTGATGTGCACAAATGTTGGGATTTCATTCTTCCATTCTTTCCACCACTTTTGATCCATTAGGACTTTCATTGGCAATGCCCCCAAATGTTATAGACTTTTCTTTTGGTGTAGGCTAATGACTTGGTGATTTAGAAAAAATGATTTCTGAACCATAATTCCCCTGAAAGAAATTTTAGGTAGGAGAACAGTTAGGTCACTAACAGAAGGAGCTGCTAGCAATGGGAAGCCTGCATGACATTATTGAAAAGGGGATCTCTGTTGAGGGGGAACATATTTTCTTCATAATAGAACTCATGAAAAAAAAAAAAAAAAAAAGGCCCCAAACCTTGCAAACTATTCTGTAGCAGTTTTTTAATACTGCTGACTTAATATCAGTTTCTACTTTGGATTTTCCCCAAAAAACTATCTTGAACATCTGAAAATGAACAATTACAAAAACATGTTTCCTCCCTTCTGTGTGCAAGCTCCCCTTTGTGTGGGGGTGGTTCGTAGGCAGCAGCAGGCTTTAGTGTTCATTGCTTGATCCTCCACCAGATCTGTGGGGTGGATCCCTGTTACCTGCTTAGTCCTTCAGAGTCAGCTTCTAGTTAGGATTCCTAGTTTTTCAACCTAATACTGTGCATTCAGTTGTGCCAAACTACACCTATTTCCTTCCTACTACCGAGTAGGTTTGGAAAGTGTACTTTCATATTAGTTTTTTGTAATGCTGTACATACTACTTACTATAATTTAAAGTGCAGAATTAGTACTGGAAAATTGTTTTAGAGCATTGTGATCCTGACAATTCCCATGCACAGGTAGGCCTTATTCATTCAGAGTCAATGTCAGGATCTGTAGGAGCAAGCCCTCAGCAGGACTTCCCATATTGAGTTCTCTGTGCTACACTGCATTAACTTAAACAAAACAAATGAATAATCCTTATATTTTAAGGTGGTGATTAGCATCTTGTATTAACAGGGAAGTTTGGGAATGCGTTAAATTTTTTTCTATAGTTTGACTCTGTTAAATTCTGTAGCTGCAAAACATTAACTTTGTGAGTTTTTTGTTTTTATTGTAATAGATAGTTTTATAGATTTGTTGACATTTTTAACATGCACTATTTATAGCACTCAATACAGATTTTGTATTTTGAGAAGGAATATTCCAATGAGCACGCAAATATTAGATTGAATTTCTTGATAGATTATCTCAGTTAATACTCTTAAACCTCAGTTAATACTCTTTACCAACTGTGAAGCAGCTAATAGGGAATAATAATAGTTTGTTTTTTTTCACAGATACAATGTTTAGATGAAGTTAATTTTGACGTAAAATGTTGATTGGCATTTTTACATAATACTTCAAAGATGTGTTCCAACATTGTTTCCTAGCAAAATGATCTGTTGCTGTGTTTTCTGTTACAGAATGTTTTGGGGTTTTGCTTGTTTGCTTTTTGTTTCTTTTTGACGAAGGGAATGTAATTTAGAAGTCTTCACTGGCAAGTTTTCTATTAATTTTAAGCTTCTTTGAGAATCTACAGCAAATGGATGTTCTGCTGCAGGAAAATCTATCCCCTGCTGAAGCATTTTTCATTGAGCAATCTTTGTGTATGTGCTTCTGAGTACCTGCTTTGTTAATAATATGTATTTCAATGTAAAGAGCATATTTTGTATGCAAAACCGAAACCTGTTAAGAGTTGTATTTTACAATTTTATTGTGTAGTGAATGTTTTCAGAAGACAAGGTTAATTCTGAAATAACTTGACTATATCTAGTGCAGTTCATGTTGTGAAGCTTTGCTTTTGTAAGATAAGAATAAAATAACACTTTCTAATTAAGTTGGTGATTATGTTATAGTAATTTTTCCCAACAGCTGGAACTGGTGAACTGGTTGTGTGTGACACTGGTCATCTAAGGTATGGCAGTTAGCTTTTGAGTAAGCAGGGAACAGTACATTGATGTTTGTCTTATTAATTGAAGATATTTGATTTTAGAACTGAACCAGGGCATTCTTGTTACTCTTTTCCACCGTTCATCTTTCATGTTTGTTCATCTTCCAAGTGCTTTGTTTCCTGATATTCTGATTTCCTTATTAGCAACAGTCCTTGCATGTCTGAAAGCACAATTTCCATCACAGTAAGGTAGTTGTCACTGTGCATGGAATTTATATGTTACTCTTTACATCTTTGAAGGCAGCACCAAATTTTAAGTTCCCTTGAACATCCAAGTTATTCCCACATGCGTGCACACAGTTCCCATAATCTCAGTTTAATGCATCTGAAATCTTTTGTTCTTTGTAGAGTTGCTGTGAGGGAAACAAGTAGAGAGCATGAGAACCTGATCTAAAAATTGGACTTGAGAAACTGAAGCAGTACTTCAGTGGAGCTTAGGTGTCTACATGCTGACGTTGGAACTACAGTTCACTGTCAACCCACCTCATGCTCAAAATGCTAAACTTCACCTCACTTGCTTTCATACCTTCCCAGGCACAAAAGAGCCGTAGGAACACTCAGCTACATGTTTTGAAAGAGCTCAGCAGGTCTCCATCCAAGCTGCTCTTCAGAACCACAACTGGATGATGCTGTGAGAAAGCTGATCCAGCTTGAAGTTGGTCCTCTTTGAGGGAAGCTGGACTTGATGAGTTCTTGGTGTTCCTCCCAGGCTAAACTTTTTGAGATTCTGTGAAATTTAAAACCTACGGATGGCTTCTTGTTGACTTGCCCTGTGAAGCTGAACACCGTGTGCTAGCTTGTGTTTCTGTTCTGTAACATGGAGACAGGAGTTATAGACAGCTTCTTTCTCTGGAGGCTTGAGCTCTCAGATATTTTTAGCAGTACTGCTGAAACAGTACTCTGTTTTTAATGCTTTTTATTCTTAAAAGCAATCCATCATTGTCATTTTTTTAAAATATACTCTGTCATTATTTTAAAATATATTTATTAACTACACTGGTTGCCTCACGTTGAAATGAAGAAAATACACTTGTTGCAGGGTCAAAAGAGTGATTTTGTTGGCCAGTTTCATTTTTCAGATGAGTTTCTTGCCGCAAATCTTCCAAAAACGCTGCTTTGAGTTTGTTGAGTTCTTCTGCCAGGCTCTTCATCTCACTTGGAAGCACATTTTTATCTTAAAGAAAATGAAAGCCAACATCTTTATGTTAATTTTTGAAAATAAAATTTATAGACTTTGGTTCACATTCTACAAGTAACTTTGACAAGACTTCTGACGGATGCTGCCTCAGCCACACCTGCAGGGTTGGAATTCCAGTTTACTCTGAGGGAATTCCACAGGTTTAGTCTTACATTGCCAGCTAGCACCTACAATGTACTTCACATACCTTTTGCCTCCTTCATTGTTTGAGAGATGACTCGTCGGCACGTCTGATCAGCTTGATGGACAGTACTAGCAGCACAGGCCACTCGATCTGCTTCCTAGCCACAATGGCCAAAAAAGTGAGAACACATGCAAACATGTTAAATTCATCTAGATTGTTACCAGCTTTTGAAGTACTCACTCTTCAAAGACAAGAAATGTGAACACTAACTCAGTGTCCTGCACAGTGCACATATGCTCCTTTCAATTCTGAGGCAGAGTGCGACTGTCGGACACATAAGTGACATTAAGAAGTGAATTTTATTTTCCTAAGTGTGACATGTCAGCTCCAAAAGGCATTCTTGTTACTGCTGTTGAACGGTATGCTTAAAAGTAGTTCAGACTTGATCTCAGAGGTCTTTTCCAACCTAAATTATTCTATGATTTCAAATAGGATCAACTTTTATGTACATGGTTTTGCAATCAACTGCTATAAATCAATCTCAATTTTTGTCACTGGGATGATCTGAGTACAATTCACAAATAAATTCATTCACTATCATCTGAAAGAGGAGTGACTTTTAAAACAAGTACTTCTACCTTCTGCTCGGTATTTTCCTCATTTTGCTTCACTGGATTTTCCAAAGCAGTGGCCAGCAAATTAATTATCTGTGCACTAAGAGAAAAAAAAATAGAGAAAAACACTGATCAAACAGGTTCGCTGAAGATTTTTCTTTTGTACCGATACCTCATGGCAGAAAAAAGGCAAGTTTTCAGTTATGAGGCAGTGGGTTAATCTTAGATAGCAAGTTAGATGAAAAACAATTACAAGTTAAACCACAGCCACAACCTCCAATCTTAATGTTTCAGATGATGTACATGAATTCTCAACAGTTTGGAAATTGACTTTTGTGTTGATTCTGCAATGAAGGATGGCTGTGAGTTCCCACCAAGTGAAGTGTGTCGTGTGCGACTGCCAAAGATTGCCACACGGAACATTTTTAAAATATTGGTTAGATGCAGTAAAAAAGCCTGTTTGTGGAAAGAGAACTTACTAACAGCCCTTCATCAATACAGCATCGTACTCGTCCTCTGAGGGGCATTCAGGACTTTTCAGGACCAGGCTGTTCTGCTCCCAGGCGTTTTTCCTGGGGTCTGGCGGTTCGATTCTTGTGGCCATCAGCCGAATCGTCTCGTCAGGGAGCGGGTGGCTCCTCAGGCGATTCCTCCGCAAGCACTGCTCCAGCGGGCCCTCCAGAAATAACTGGCAGAAGCTCAGGGAATCTGTGAGAGGATAAAGGGAGAATTTTACTTTATGGCTGTGCAAGAAGCAGTTTCCGAGAGAAGAGCTCCGTGAGCGCCAGCGGTCTCATAACCTAGAACGCAACCTTAGGACGCCTCAGCACGCGAGTTCCGCCCCCGCAGCCTGCTTTTTGCCCCAAAAAGCCGACAAGGAAGCGCGATTACACTTGCGAGCCAGCTGGTACACCTCATATCGCATGCTCCGGTAGTAGAAATTGTCATCCAGGACGATGCAGAGCGGCCGGGGGGCGGCTCCGGGCTCCTGCAGCCCCCGCTGGGCGGCGGGGCCGGGCGGGCTCCTGAGGCGGCGCTCCAGCTGCCTCAGCACCTCCCTTCGCCGCCGTTTCCAGCCGGGCTCCGGCGGGCCGGGGGCCTCCTGCGGGATCAGCTCGTCGTAAACCAGCACGGAGCAGTCCCAGCCCTGGTGGGGCGGCAGGAGGCGGCTCAGGGCTCGGCTCAGCGTGGATTTGCCGGCGGCCGGCAGCCCGCACAGCAGGCATAGCACCACACGGCTGCCGCCCGCCCGCTCCATAGGGCTCCGGTGCCCCGAGCCGGCAGCAGGAGTGGGATTAAAAGGGGTGTTCCCGGCCCTACCGGCGTCCTCTGGCGGCTCGGAGGACCGGGTGAAGGAAATATGAGGAGAAATGAGGGTTTTAGGAGCGCCGCCGCACGGCGGGTGGCGCCGCTGCTGGCTGAGGGGACAGCGGTGGTTTTAACTTTTCGTGGTCGTAAATCCGTCATATTAACCACCTATTAAACACTGGTGATTGGTGTTGAATTCTGTTCATGTGGCACCGAAACGATAGGAATGTTTCACTCGGGAATCACAGAATTGCCACAGAATTGCAGGGACCTCCAGGGATCCTCTGGTCTAAACCCCTGCTCAAGCAGGCTCACCCAGGGTCACCTCATGTTACACAGGATCGCATCCAGGCAGATATTTGGAATATCTCCAAAGAAGGACACCCCACAGCCTCTCTCTCTTAAGAAAGAAATCTCCCTTCCCTGGAAGATGTGCCTTGCCAATGCAGATTTTTTCCCACAGTGGATTTGGGGTCCTTTTGACCATTTCCCTTGCAAAATGACCGGCTTAAGGACTAGAAACACTTGTGCAAGATGATTCCGTAATTTATTCACCACCCATTGCTTGTTCGTACTCCTAGAGCCTACATGCAAACACAGCACGTGCTTTACCCTCCCTTCATAAAGATGACTGATCTGTATCCATAGCTTTGTTATTCCCAGTGACGTTTTCTCCTCCTTGTAGCAGCTTCTTTTCCAGGAGAGGTGGTTCTGGATCCCAGTGTGGATACAGCGACAGCGCAGGAAGGGCTCGGAGCAAGGCACAGAACGGGCCCCAGGCCCTGCACGTGGGGTGCTCAGCAAGCACAGCATACAGCCTGGAGGATGGCTGGGAGGTAGACAGGTTGTAGGCTTCCCCAGAGGACAGCCTCTGCTCTGACTTTCACATCAGCATGTAAATAAAAGTGAATAAATTATGTCTGTTAAACATCCGCTTCTCTTTTTGGCCTGCAGGTAAGGCAACACTTCAGAGGAGTCCTGTTCTCCAGTGCTGTTATAAACTAACAAATGTTGAACATTAGGCTTTTGATTTGGAAGAAAAAAAAAAGAAAAAAGAAAAAAGAGGTGAGGTACAAATATAGCCAGCAGCTCTTAGCAAAATAATGGGGAGTTAAAAAATCTGCGTTCAGGGTCTCTTTTTCTGTGTTCAGTGTCTTTTGTTTTTTCCATAAGGTGCAAGGTGAGGGCTGGGGGATTCCAACCTTTAATCTGTTTCAGATCAGTTTCTGCTCAGAATTGGTGAGGATTCCCAAGAAACTTCTCAGACAACTGGTTTAGGTGGGACCGCAGGTCGCTGAGGTCCTGAAGGAACTGGAGGAATCCGTGTTTGTACTGGCTGCCTGAAGTGTGGAAAGCACATTTAGTGAAATATTTCATGACTTGAGACACCTGATATTTGTAAACTGGTACTTCATGATTTTTAATCAATTTATAGCATTTATACATGTATTTCGCACACAGACACACACAAAATACTCTGGTAGCATTTGCATGTCCCATTATGCTGGTTTCTATGGAAGTAGTAAAGCTGCACTTCTCCTTTAAGCGTTTAATCTATTTCATCTGATATGATTCTGCATGAAAAATGCCCCAGAGCAGGACATGAGCCATTAGGCATTTCACTTACATCGATACAGCAGTGCAAACATAGCAAACAAGAAATAAAGAAGAGTTTAAATTCTACAAACCTTGAACCGGGAAAATGTGATATGGTAAAAAAATCAGGAGTTGATGTGGCCGACTAGAAAAGATATTGCAGAAAATCAGGTTAACAGGGAACACGTTTCAAAGTGTGGCTCATTATTCAGTATAAAGCTAGTGGTATTTCAGAGGTTATTTTCATTTCCTGTGACATTTCATACTCTTGCATATTGTGTTTTGATCGTTTTTATTTTCTTTTACCAGAACTAGATCCACAGCCTGGCTAAACAGCTTCTCTGGTACTTGGCTGCAGAATTCATAGTTCTATCTTGTCTGCTCTGCTGAGCAGCAGCCTGTTCCATCCCATGCTACTCACAGCCTGTGTTGACAGGGCAGGCAATAAGGTCCATACCTACCCAAACACAAGTCTTGTCCAATTTAAATACTTGTAAATTCTGACGGGTTTAGCGTATCAAAACCCACAAAGTCATCAGCAACTACATTAGAGAAAAGGCACTGTATAATTTGGATTACCCAGCATGAAGTAATGCACGTATGCGTCTCTCTTACCTGATTATTTCCTGTGCTATGAGCTGGTCTGTTATTTTGCTTTGGTTGCTGCACATTGTTATCCCTGAAATGAAAACCACATTGTCAGGAAAATCCCCATTTGACTTGACAACATTAAGCTGAGTGCTTATCAAGGGACTGGGCTCAAAGGTCTCGATTCTGGTTTTGACTCCACCCATTCCTGGCTTTGGCAACTAATTTCAACGTTCTGTGCCACTGTGTCCATGCAATACAATTATAAGTACCGATCAGGAAAGTGCAGTGAATATTGTGAAAAAATGCTTAAGAACTGACAACCTGAGCATTAAACTACCCACATTTACTATTAGCAGGGTAGTCTTTTTCTTTTTGGGGGGTTCTGATTCTTTGTATAAGGTCTGTATCCTGCTGAAGTTATTTGAAGCATGCTCCCAAGTGCTGAAATACACATTTGTATTGCAATACCTGTGTTGTCTTCTACTTTTCCTGCAAAACTTCCTTTTTATTGCATCGCGCTTAATTACTGCTATTACAATCACAATCAATAGTGGCAGCACAAGGAAGAAAAATATAAGCAGACCATCCCGAAGTGATGTATCTAGAGGAAAACAATTACAATCATGTAAGATACTCATCTTGCTTAACCTCGTATTAAAGCGTTTTCCCATTAAAAACTCCTTTCTGTTGTAAAAACTACAATCTTCAAATTATTATAAATCAAATTTAGTAATTAGGATTTGAACATATGTAAGCACAAGTACTTCTTCCTGCTTTACCCACCCCACATTGTATGACATACAACCTTTTTCCTTTCAGTCAACAAACAGAACATTTTGCATGGTCTTTCAGTGTAAAGGCCAGAAAAATCTACTCCATTTTCCCTTCGCAGAATTTCATGGCTCTTAGGTGAGGGAACTGCTAGTTGCTGCATGCATCACCTTAATCCTTCCCATTACAGTGAGACCTTTTCCATACATAAAGGCTGCTAGTTTCATTCTCAAGCTGTAGTCCTGCTATATTACACCCATTTTATCTGGTGTGTAGTACCTATCTAAATAACATCCAATTATTTAAAAATATAGTACTAATTCTAAGCAATTAATGTTTTTTATCTCAGACAAAAGAGAGATCAACTTCTTCCTTGGACCAACTTGCTTGATGCCTGCAGACCTACACATCAAATAATAATGTTCATTCTCAAGTCATTCCATGATTAAGCAGCCCATGCAATAGCAAAAAAAGCTTTTGAAAAGAGACTGAAAAACACTCTGTATTAGTAGATCATTTTAATCAGACACTGGAGGCAGAATGAAAGTTTCGGTGTCCTACCTATGTGAGCTGGACCACTGTCAACACTGCCACCATAGCCCGGCTGGTTACAGAAGGGAGGTGCCCACCCCGAATGGCAATGGCAGTTCCCGTTGTTGTTACACACCTAGAGGCCATACGAAAGGGATTAGTCAAGGGAACATCTATTTGATCTACTTTCAACCTCCAATATATATTTGGAGTTACACATTAAGAATTGCATGTGGAAATAAGAATATTCCATAGTATTCCATAGAAATGTATTCACCTCTCTCCCTCCAATCCCAAAACACGGAGTAATACTGATAACAATAGTCCATTCTCTGTAGAAGTTAATCTCTTCTTGATGTTGTTGCTATTTGCCTACACTAGGGTACCATCCAAAGAAGAACTTTTTAGTTTTAAAACCTCTGGGCTCCTTTTTGATTTTTCACAGAGAAATATGTAAATCACGGATCGCTAGTCTGTTCCTTTAAAAGGAATACTTTCCTTTTAAAGTTTGACAGTTCAGTAATATTCAAAGGTTCCCTGGGGAAATTTAGAAGAGATGTCTTTCAGGGTTAGTGCAGTTTATGTTTACAGTATACTGGCAATATGACTTGCAGATTAAAAAAGAAAAAAAAAAAGGATTTAACTTTTCATTCAGATCAGAATAAAACAAAGCCATCTGTCAGGTTATTGCTTTTATGGAGGGATTTTGCACCTATCTCTGTCTTCAAGAAATAGGGCATGAAAACACCATCTACTCACCCCATTATTGTTACACTTTTGCTTTACATCACAGCTGTAGCCCAGAAAACTTGCATCAACACACTCAAAATCTAAACAGGCCTGGAAAAAAATATTTAGTGTCTTTTACACACAAGACTTCCAAAAATCCCATCCATTTTATAAATATACTATACAAAAATATATGTTTACAAGTCTACAGTTCTTACTTAAATGTCAGGGAACAGGGTTGATAGAACTCTCAATACTTCACAATTTTATAGCTCTATTTGTGTCAATGATTTCTAAATCTATGGATGCAGTTTGATGGAAATAATTTCAGTAACTCATAATGTAGCTCACTGATTTGTAGCGTCACATATTTTTAAAAGAGCTAATTAATTGTGTGTGTATATCCAAAAAAGCATATTTTTAATTATATTATGGCATGTAAATAAGAGAACAATTTAATGCTTTTGAAAGTTAAGAACTTTCCACTCGGTGGAATATACCAAGTAATGCTGCTGTGATTCGTCTTACCTTCTTTTCTCCACAGGCTGTTCCATCATGAACTTGAGCAGGATCAGGGATATCTGACCCTAAGTCAAAATCAGAAGACCAGCATAAAACCCCAGACGCATTATTGACAACACTCCAAGCAGGAAGATTTTGAAGACTAACAGAAGTGCACTGGACCTTGCCACACAGACTATGCCTGCAGTGAACAGATGATACTCAGAGACAAGATGAACAGGAAAAAAAAAACACAAACAAACAAACACAAAAAACACACCACAATGTCAGTGCAATACACCATCCAGTCAAACTTAGCTTGCATTTCAAGCAAATATTCTTCTCTTAAAGCTCATGTTTTACAAGTTCATAGCAGATACTTTCTGTTGTGAGCTTGTAGAACATGAGATCTCAGAGTAGAATTTTACATTGGATGTTTTAGGGGAGGGTTTTACTTGCTATTGACTTACTGAACAGAACATTTCTTGTACACTCCACCTTTCATTCCACAGTTTCCAAACCTATCCCCTTTAATATTGGCTTTTTCAAAGCATAGATCAGGTGCTTTTCGTGCCCCTGTGTGAAAAATAGTGAATCTTAGTAAGCCACCACACTGTCTTAAAAATATGAGCAAGAAAACAAAAACTATGAAATGTCTTGTAGAAGACTACAAGCCTTTTATGTTAAATTATAAATGTACCTTTTCCATATATAGCTTCACATTGTGAATCAAAACTCTGGCATACTCCATAGTAGCAATATGCTTTCATGTCATTGCATGGGTAACCATTCATGATATAAACATCATCTGGACAGTAGGCATAGCTCCCATTGCAGTATTCAGGTAGATCACAGAAATCCATCTTCGATCTGCATTCTGTTCCTGCCACTTTAAACTAGAACCAGAGAAGAATGCCACCTCAGTATTTTGCAACAGCAGAAATTCAGTCATGAACCAATGACAGACGGGAATCTTCTTGATACCTTTTCAACACTACCACTACCACCACAACCCACAAAATCCAACCTAATAATTAGCACCAATTTAGCTTAATAAAATATAGCCTACCTTGCAATTTTTGCAGCACAGTCCTTGAGCACATTGTGATCCAGATGTGAGTTTGCAGGTTGCAGCATCACAGCAAGGGTTCGTACATTCCTGAAGAACAGACATGAACAAGGGGACACAGTGTTTTTACTTTGCTGTATAGCAAGGAAAGTACATGGTCAAACCAAGTGTGTGGATGAACCAAGCATTAAATACTTTCATACTCTCTTTCATATTCTGAGGTTGATATTCTCCAACATAAAGCAGCATTCAGTTTAGCTGCTTTTTTTTTTTTTACAACAAGACATCAGAAAAAAAAACATCGTATTTTGACAGGTTGTGGCTCAGGAATATAGGATATGTTTACACTCAGTGAATAATTTTTTCCTAATATCCAATCTAAACCTCCCCTGGCACAACTTGAGGCCATTTCCTTTCATCCTATCAATTGTTGCTTGGGAGAAGAGACTGATCCCCACCTCACTATAGCCTAATTTAAGCTAAGTGTAGAGAGAGACCTTTATTTTCCAAAGAAGGAGTAAATATATCCCATTCTTTGAGGAGCATTGTCACAATGTAAATATGACCAACAACAGCAATGTTGTTGTGGGATAAGTTTAAGAGTTACAGTTAGGAAACCTGTAAGTGCTATACAGACTAGTAGTCTCATTTACATAACAGAAGTCTCAATGTTGCTAATGTCAGCACAAAAAATGATGGCATTTCCACATGTTGTGCACTGAAATTTCTTTCTTAGGCATTGACTCAAAGTTCTGTGAAGTCCAGTAACATTTAACTGAATTCATATCTAAATTAAAGTATGATTTTAGGCTTTTTCTAGAATTTATCTTTATACAGCTTGCAAAAATGTAAACTTATATGGAAAACTCCTCAGGTACTAATTCAAATCAGGTGCAATAAAAGGACAGTATAATACAACAAGTATAATACACAAGTATCCAGCTGAATTTCTTTACCTGTGGTTTACCACAGTCACATTCTTCATTGTTATCAACCACATTATTACCACAGACAGGTTCTTTGTAAACATTGCTTGTTTTGGGGGGGTTTCTAAGGCAGTTTCCTCCTCCATTTAGAATAAAGTTCTCAAAATCATCAGCGCTGCAGGTGCTGAAATTCCTGGATCCCCTGGAAAGCATAATATTATTTTTTATTACAAACATTTTGCTTGCAAAAAGACAATTCAACTCAAACCATTAAAATATTGTCAATCTATAATAAATACCACATTTCAGAACGTTAGGAGATCTTGAGATATTTCCTCTTTATTTTGTATTGGAGGACAGTACTTCTGGAAATAAAAATATACTATATGTAACATAACTGCAAATATTTTCAGAAGCAAGAGACCATCAGATTAGACATTCTGATGTTCTCTATAAAACAGGCTTTCAAAATTCCTTTGCTGTACTGAGTCCAAAAATGTCTGATTAAAATACACTTTCCAGAAGGACATTCACCTTAACTCAGATTCCCATAAAACTCAGGAATGCATCTTCTCATAGTAGTTTGGTCCAGCATTCAGTTATGCTGATTTATTAATATAAACGTGAATAGATAAAATAAATTTATTATTATTATTAGATAAAGCTGAGCCAAAGAACAAATAAACTGAAACAAATATAGGATGAGACATTTTGTTTAAACTAACATTTAAGAGAACCTATGCAAAGGGGGCATGTTTGCACAAACATGGTGAATATACGTAGAGGATTCTCAGCAGGGTAAAAAACCCAACAGCAATATGCTATTATTAAAATGAGCAATTAACAAAAGCCAAGTAAGTTTTAATGAATGCTACAAACAAAGAATGACTAGGTCAGAAAACAGGTAATGTTTTAACTAATTTGAAATTATAAAAGTCCTAAGTCAAAGAATTCATCTCTGTAATTAAACTTTCCATTCACAAAAGTTCTTTAGGATTCATGGAAGTTTCTCAGCTTATCTAGCCACTGCAGATTAAATTAAAAAAATAAAAATAAAAAGTTTATTAAAATAAACGGAAATCTTACTTATCTGTGCTGTACATAATGTAGGATGCAGGACACCTTGCATCATCATGTTTCATTCCAAGGTTATGACCCAATTCATGTGCAACTACTGTAGCATGACGTAACAAATTGCTATGATCCAACTAATGAAGAGAATCTGTGTTAAAAATTATGAATCTAAAGAAATTACTATGTTTCTATCTACTGAGTTATCCAGGCCACAAGTTTCTTAGAGGCCATGAAGACAATATCAAATTTTATTGCAGAACAAAAGCGGCAAGAACAGATAAGTTGGGTATTTTCAGGTAGGGCCAAGTTCTGCCACTCTTTCTAGGATCATACTCTGAATAGCAGCACAGTTAATCAGTCGTGATATTGATTTTAGTGGGGTGTTCAAAGACAAACATACTATTGAAGAACAGAATCTGCTTCTAAGATTGTCCATTATGTTATGGCATCCCTATGATAACGAAAGGAACCTCAGGAAATACTGGATCTACCCCCAAACATAAATGAGAAAACACTCTTTTCTGGCTAGTTTTGCCATTTATTTATTATTATTATTATTTTTTCCCCATTTACAGTCTCGTGGAGTATTCTGGACACTTGAAAATATGGTGCATTATGTTCAGCATCTATCCATATAAAGAGCAAAACAATGCACGTATGTTGTAATTGCATTCCCACCCCAAAATACTGTGCTTATGAACCTTAACGTTATAAGGATGGACTTTTCTTATACAACCTTGAACTAGATTAATTACATAAATGTGATTAAAAAATGATTTCAGGACTAAATCAGACAAGTGGATTGTAACACGAAGAAGAAAGAAATTGGGAAATATACGTATTTGTATATAAGCATAAAAATACGCACAAAACTTTACATAACCCCTATGGATAAAACCAGTCCACTCCAAGCCCAGTCTTCAACACCTGGGTGAGTTCACAAAGTGCACATTATCTGTTAGTGTGTTCTGAAGGTGTGCCTCTGTGGAATCCATGTCTAGCAATAAATACATCTCTGCGTTGTGTAAATGCACAATGCCTTCAATTGTCTCACTAGCAGCACATCTACAAGAGCAGCTCCTGTGCTAGTTTCTTCCACTAAGTACAACATTACGTACTTACAGTGCTGATTGACCCTCCCTGGACATGTGAGCAGACGGTACCTACAAAAGCCATTCCAATGGATCCACCGTAAGAGCCTCTCCCTCTGCAACAAACACAGTTCGAAGGTACTTTTGAAAGAGGGGCTGAAAGTTCACGATCACTACTAAAAGACACTGATAAGTCTGAAACAAACACTGCAAAGCAAAATTTGGTCTTATTGAAGTCAAGAAGAAAGTTGTCACCTTATCATGTTTTCACTGTAATTAATAATGAACATGGCAATAGCATAGATCGAAAACAATGATCAATCACCTAAGCCTGATGTGTCAGTGCTTTTGAGTTGATTAACTATGAAGAATTCATTATAGTTTCTTCTTCTTTTTTTGAGGTTAAAACAGTTTGGAAGTTGAGTGAATTTTACTCGTTATATTTTCATTCATGTGCAAAACCAAAATCACATGCATTAGCAACACCAGCGATGTTGCAGGAGTGGCATTGCCTCTAAATGAAAACTTACATTATGAGATGACTAACATCATTTCTTGATCGTTTTAGAAGATCTTTCTGTCTCCAAGAAACGAATCTACCCAGTACGTCTCCAGCTGAACCATCCATTACAGATATGGGGTTTGTAACTGTCCATATCTCTAATCCAACCAGAACAATTTGGATGTTTAATGCTCTATACATCTGAAGAAAATAAATAAAAATAAATAAATAAATAAATAATTACTGTCCATCAATCCAGTTCAACTGAATTATGAAAGATTTTTACTGCTACTGAGCCAAAGTCAGGGAGCACACAGATGTTTAAAAACATCTGGGCTGCAACTCTGCAAGACTTGTGCATAGATTCATGACATGCCTTAAATGTTACAAATTGCTGTATAACTTCCAAATACAATTTCAGAACATAACTGTACAGATTTACTTTACTACCTTACTTTTGAAAACTACAGTAAAGTAGAAACTACCAAGTATAGGTGACTGAACTGACCTACCCCATCAACATAATTAATCAGCTCAACTGTTTCCTTTTGCACCGCAGCAGGATCCGATTTCTTCAGCAAAAACTGTAAGATGCCATATGCAAAAGTCAGAGAAAAAAATAATAATCTAGCAAAAAGTATTTAGCAAAAAAAAAAAGTCATTACCCTGTTATTATCCACAACCATAAATAATTCCACATAGCTTTCCTGTGGCAGGACAGCTCGCTTCTTCTGCAAATTAAAAAGCACAATATGTTAACATTATGAGTAATAAATTCAAAGCTTTTTAAATTACTTTTCTCATGATTTTCATTTAATGCTTTTATAAAGTAATGATATATTTTATAACGTGGCCTCAAATGCCAATTTGCTTTAGATTTTCCAGATCAATATCTGTGTACAAGTAACCTGCTTTTAGTCAGACACCAAGATGCATGAGCTGAATGGCAGCTTTCACACACCCATAGTGGTCTTGGTTTGAGCTCTGCTTTCCTGCTAAATGACTGCTTCAAGCTATGTTAAACTGCCGTTGTGATATTCTTCTGTTTCAGGATTTCCTTAACCCTACTCCTACCAACTTGGGATCCATGAAAATGAGAGCAACAAGGTGGCCTGCTAAACCAAAAGCACCATGCCAAAGCAAGAGCTCCATAGACCATTGACATCTGGAACAGACTGAGGAGATTGCTTGGACTGTAGCCCACAGGAGAAAAACAGAAATGCATTTACCCTCAAAAGTTTTTCCCCACTCAAGGTACTGTTTGATGAAAATGCATATTTCACAGACTGCTTCACAAACATCTTCATCTCGTGATGCAGGCTGTCATTCTGCATACCACATCGGAAAGGGATATGCTCCATATCTTCTAACCGGTAAAACATGTGTTCAAATGTGCTGGATGAGTTGAGTGGCTCCATTCCATACCATTTGCCACCAATGTAGATAATTCCTCTAACAATCATAAAAGAATGGAAAATTATTTTTCCCTCATGGATATGACTAGGTGAATGAACAACAGATGAATACTTAAAAACTGTAACTCTTCGTACCACTATATTGACATAAATGATTATTTGAATTTGCATATTTTTTGCAGAATAGCCAAAATGAAATCTCTGTTCTGCTTAGTGAAATCCAGTAGTACCTGAAATACCAGTAGTTTGATAATTTTATTCTTCATTTAAAGGAATGCCATGAAGTATCTTTATTTATTGTGAGTGGCATCTCGCTTTGATACTATACACATGAAAGACATGTAGGTGAACTTTGTTTCATTGCCTTTTCCTGCTTGTCAAAAAGATACCAAGCTGAACAAGGCTGCTAGGACTGACAAGTGCATCTAAATCCAGGTGATGAGCCAAACTCATTGAAGGCAGAAAGCACTGACATGCTCCAGGCACATTCTGAGTATCTGCCTGATCTGCTGTGCATGCCATCTCCTTTTGCCAGCTTGTATAGACTGATACTGTCAGGGGAATACCTAAAACTATTATGCATTAATCTGCCACCTTCATGTTTCTCAGATAAATGTAATATTATCATATTTGAAACACTTTTATTATTCTGAAAGCTAAATTCTAAATGCAGCCTATCAACAGTATCTGTCACAGGGGAGGGAAAGTATAAAACCTCTATAGAGTTTCAGCTTCATCAAGAGGCAAAATGTAAAAAAACATTTACAAGATAGGATTGTGTTTTCTTTCCGGGTGTATAATGAATATCAGCAGGTTTTTTTTGTTTGTTTTTAAATTGGTGATACTGCACAATTAATTATCTTGAAGTAAAAAGGAAGAAGTAATACCTCAGGCCATCGCATGTGCTAAGAGCAAGCATTGAGTCAGCCATTCCTTCAACAGTGCCATGATAATAACAGTGTGCCTGAAATGCAACAAAACCACATAATTAATAACAAAATAAGGCAGCTGCATTCAAATGCAAACTTATTTTGTTACCAACCCTATTATTTGCATGACATTAAAGCTGGCTTTTGCATATTTAAAGCATTCCCTATTCTAAAATAATCCCAAAGTTCTTGGAGTAAAATATTATTTGATGCGAGTAACTACAACAGCATTTGTTCCCTTGGTTCTAGAAAACAACCAGCTTTTTCGTTTAACCCATCACCATCTTTTAACAAGATCTTTGTATCTATATTGCCCATTGTGTTCTTAGACAGAATCCTCTCTCACAGGCTGATCTGAGAAGCTCTCCCATGCGCAAAGCAGTCTCACTAAGCCAACGTGCAGTTGCAAGTAGAAACTTAAATGTAAAAGCATTCTTAAGGCTTGCTCAAAACTATAGAGCTTTGATGCTGCCATTGTACCTTTAATTGCATATTATGCAAAGGTGACCTACTTGTGTAGCTCAAATTTAGCCTTGGCATAATCACCTGGTGTCTCCTTTCACACCTTACAAAAGTGATGCTGTATAATCATATGAGGACAAGGCCACTCCCTCATAGAACACAGAACCTGATGTTTTATATCTCAGGGAATTGTTAAAGATAAATGCCACAAATATGAAAACCTGAAAATCTCTCTTTCCTAGCAGGTATATTTTTCTTCTTTGTATGCACTTTATGTGCATCACTTGCATTTTCCCCTCCAATGCCAAAAATGTAAACAATTTTCACTCTTGTAGGTTACAGACACAAAGAATTTGGAGTGAATGGTCTTGTACATTCATGTTTGCTTTGAAAACACATTTAGATGCATGTACACTCTTGTTGCTGTCCTCAGCTCTAACAATTTGTTAATATGGCCTTCAGTTCATAAAAGTTGTTTTTCCTGATTTGAGGAAACTCTTATGCAAAAGGGAAATTTTATTATGTACAATACCTTGATTTTTGATTGTGTTGCCTCCAGTGTCCCATTTTTTCTGTACGTATATAGCATAAAATCTTTGCTAACAAGGTCTCTGGAAACAAAAATAAACTACTGCTCTTTTAAGAGTCTATAAAGCAAGAAATAAATCAGGAATCCTAGTAAGTATTACATTGTTAGCAGCATACTCATGCTACATTATTATTAAAATTCACAGACATGAAACAAAATATCTTAAAAATGAGCTGCACTATTTGGAAAGTAAGTCATTTTGAAATATTTTAACTAAAACATCCATAGATTATGACCTGAGCAGACTATGTCATAGGAGGGCCTGGATTATTTTTGACTCTGGAATGAGGAACAACAACAGATATTTTTTTTCCAAATGCAACAACACTAACAACCCTCCCCTCCCTGCCAATAAAGAGCTACTGTTGAATTTTCCATAAGGATTTCTGAAACTTACTGGTTGTGGTGCTAATATAAAATTAATCTAATTTCTGCACTAGAATAAATATTTAAAAATATTAAAAATATTTTTTACAATCTAAAAATACTTGTCTATATGCAACAAAATTCCAAGATGGATCGCTTACTCAGAACACTGTCACATACTTATTTTTCTTCAGTGTTAGGAGGTATGTTCCATTTCTTGTTTTAATTGAGTAAGAAAGATTGTCATCTGAATGCTCCTGAAAACAGAACAAAAGTTATCACTTAACTATATTATTTTCTATTTGGGCGTGTCAGTTCCATGTTTTCTTTGATAACAGAGATCCAACTACTATACATCTTTGAAGTATTTACCAGATTCACAGAACACACACTCCTAATCCTCATGCTCTGTATATTACAAAGTTTCAGCAGCACACTCTACATTCTTTCCTATGGAAAGTTTAAATTCTATTAAGCTATGAATATTCATATGGAAGACATAATGAAAAAGTACAAAAACTACACAAGAAATTACGTATATCTGCCATTAGAGACTTGTACAGGGAATGTAAGAGATATGCAGTCTATAGAAAAATGAAAAACTAAAACTTATGGTATTAAAACAACAAAAAAATAAGAAGAATCAGTATACCTAAACCTAGGCAACCATGATAGTTTTATAGGCTCAGAAACAGATACTCCAGAGACACTAGTGAAGAGGAAGTAGACATAGCTTGGATGAAGGTTGGCCAGATTCAGGTTCCCAAGGAGGGCACAGCCCATGTATTTTTTTGCTAAACTATCACATAAAGTTTTATGACACTCCTTATGTAAATCACCTGTAGCCGGATGAACGACTCACAAATTCTTCCTTTGTTAATCAGTTTGCACAAAGATGACTCATGGAATTTTATTATCAGTTACTTCAGTAATTAAACTCTGTATCTGGTGCAAAGGTAACCTTAGAACCAAAGAATTAAGGCTCAGACCTTTCTCTCTTAACTCATTCATTTACCTGTACGACTTTATGGGACCTCTTGTACAAGGTGAGCATCTGCCCTTTAGCCAATACATGGCTGAAATCTTCTGGTTATTCGAAGACAAGGTACGATGAGCAAAAGAACACACACAGCACAGACAGTAGTTCAACATCTAATCACACTTGGAGGAAACAGAAATATTCTCCTTGTTCTTACTTCTCTCTAAAAAGGCTGTTAACGGGACTAGAAGTTTGAAAGGCTTTAACTTAGAGTTGCAGTTACAGCCCTTTGTGGAAACAAATTTACTCAAAACTACCTGAAAACACTTAAGAATCTGAAGAAATAGCACATTTCTTCACAAAATAATCAATATATAACATACACAGTGTGTGTGTGTGTGCATTATAGGACAATATTGTGAAAAACAGCAATATCAGACGAAAAAAAACTGGACAGAACAACAAACCTCATGAAAAAATGTGTGATGTTTCTCTTTGCCTGTCAGACGTTGAGGAATAATTGTTTCAAACGTTGAAACTCTGGACATCTCTTCAGAAGATACCCCTAAAAATAAAGTTTGAAATTTCTAAGGAACCAGAAAGGATAAGTAATATATTGTGCACAGTGGTGATAACTGAAAAATAATTCTGCTCAGGTCATAGAAGAAGAAGGAGTAATTTCAGCAGTATGGGACCCAGCTGTCCACGCTCAGTTTGGTAGGTTCTGTCTCTGCCAGAGTTCTTGGATTATGCTGAGAAAATCACAGAAATCAACATTTTCTTTCATGGCCAAAGTTTCCTTTCATGGAAACTTCTGCTTAAAGCTGGACTCTTCTAGAGTACATAAAGAGAAGCTATCAAGTTACTTAAACAATTCTCACATATTCTAACCTGGACTGTTAACTTTTTATGTTTGTCTATCATTTCTGAAACTCCTCTTTCTTCCATGACCTATACTTTTAACCTGAAGCAACACAGAAAGTTTCAGTAACTGTCTTTTCTGTCCACCCATCTGTCCCTCTCCTAGTGATTTTTGAGGTAGCTGGCCAGTTAAAATTAACTGTGCAAGAGATTTTGACATCTCATAATCCGTTAAGTTTCTTTGAGTTTTGTGAAATCACCTCACTGCTGTCAGGAACGATGTGCTGATATGTCAGTAGATAGCAGGGCTCTCCAGGAATGGCTGATGGATGTTTGTTCAGCAACAGTCATGTTTCTCCTGCATTCTTTGCAAAATGTTTGGAACCTTTTACATTATATCAGAGTTATCTCCAGAACTGTCGTCCTAACTAAGGAAGTTAAAGATAAGAAATCAGCTGAGTATCTGGTTTCAGATAAATGGTTTTACAGAAAACAACAATCTCTACTGACTTTTTTTTTTTTCTCCTTTCCTTTTCCTTGTCTGCTCATCAGTCTGGTTTCATTTTGGTCAACAGAGACATAACCATTGTTTTTAAACAGGTTACAGGGTCAATAATAACATAACATGGGTTATAACAACCAAAGTAGCTTCCTACTTCTTAAATTGTTCTTTTATAAGGAAACAAAGAGATTTCTTCTCGTTTATAGCAGTACAAAGTTGACCTCAGCTTCCCAGGTTTCTGTGAAAGAATTTCATAACTGCAAAGAAGCCACAGAGCACTCATGAATCACCCATTCAAAGTGAGGAGGAGGATTCCTCAGTGTAATGATGATCTCTACCTATCAGATAACATCAGGATTTTTGAAAGCTGGGTTCAGGCAGCCTATGATCAACATTAAATACTGTCATTACAATCAAAACGTGGAAGTTGCTATTAACAAACAGGTCTGCAAGTAACTTTGGCACTCCATATTTACTTTTATTTTCATCAGAAATAACTTGATTAACTAGATGGTTAAATCTGTTCCGTGAGTTAAGTATATGTGGAACTAACAGTGGAAATGTGGTCCTAAGAGTTTAAGTTTTGACACCTGAAGGCAGGAAAGCACTGGTACAGTCACAAGAACATCACCTTCTAAGAAATATTTCAGGCATTAAATCTAAGTCTAACATATGAAGCCAAATCATAAATGTACAGGAGTTAATGAGGAAATAAAACTCAAGCAAGTTCCCTCACATTACTGAAGATCTAAACCTTTTTCTAGACTCTTTACTATTCATCAGTGGCAGCAGCTACAATTGTCACAACCATGTCCTGTATAGAAGATAATGTTTTTAAACACCTACTACATCATGGAGGGAAACAAACAAATAAACACAAAGAACAAAACTATAAAAATTTTCAAACTACAGTGCTTTATTTATTTATTTATTTTTTCTTCCTAAACTGAAGTTTCTTGGTTAGGAAATCTGCTAACAGCCTATAGCCCAGGGAGAGCTGTGACTGGATTTGAGAGGTGTGCATATTTACCATCAGGACCAGGCACTACAAGAAGACTTAGAGAAACTGTCTGAATACATAACAAAACCAAAAAGCGTACCTTTTATCCCAAAAGAGCTTCCTTTTAATGTTAGTCCAACGGTGAACAAAAACAGGCTGTGTTTTAGCATGACCAGATTTCCTGGAGAAAGCACTACGGTATGTGGGGAGGCACAGTGCACTTGGCTCTCAGCTGCCCGGCACGGGAGAACTAGAAGAACAAGAACGCTCTGCTCTGAAGGTAAACAATCGAAAAAGCACTCCGATACCTCACCTCTGCCAGGGAAACGGGAAGTAAAATTTCATCCATTAGGCTCGCGAGAAAACTGGTTAGGCAGCTTAACGCAAATAAAAAGCAGCACACTCCGAAATACCAATTGGAGACGGGCAGATAAATCGTGTCAGGACCAAACTGGTTTATTCCAAAAGATTTAGGCTGATACCACCTGAGATACAGTTGGAGATTATATGAGATGAGGAACATAAAACGTTGCTACCAGTGGATACAATAATTAGAATATTTATACTGGCCACCATCAAATCAGTAAAATCTACTCTTTGAAATTTCATCTTGCTCTTTATTTTTCATTATTTTATCTTTACTTTAAAAATATCAAAAATGCAGCGCATACGAACACGTGGAAATCCCACAAACATATATCACACAAGGATTTTAGCCAGTTGCATTTGCATTAAAGATAATTTTCCTCACCCAAAGTCTGTAATTTTGAGGATCTCATCACTTTTCTGGGATCAGAATAATCTTCTGAGGCATCATGCAGCCACATCATCATCCAAAGCAGAAAACAAATGCTTCTAAAGCTGGGTGAATTTGCAATGCACTTCAGAAGTATCATGCACATTTAGAAACTCAAATAGGAGGCTAATACAACACAGTATTCAAGCTAAAGCATTTGTATTAATTAATTTTAATTCATTCATTTTAAATTAAAATAGAACAAACCCATTGTTTTTTCCAGTGGTAATGCACATAAAGGAATGGCTTAATTATTTTATATATATTTTTTAAAAAAGCAGAGATGCCAGCAGTGTTTGTAATATTGTCTTGTGTAAAGCCTGTTCAAGCCCATCTTTCTATTTAAAGCAGCTAATTAATTTGCTTCAGCCAAAGCACCAGGTGGACTGGGAGACCCGATACCCACACTCCCTGGGTACATCTGTACCATAGCATCAAGAGGAACTTTCCCCGACTCCAGAAGCCGGGACCTTACTGAAAATTAAATGAACCCAATCTTTAATTTATATTTCTTCCTCTGTGACACACTACTAGCACGCAGCGCAGGAAACGGGTGCGGTACTCCAAGTTTTCCCATTTTATCAAGTTCTGTACCACCGTCACGCTTTTAGGGCTTTTTTTATGTGTCCGGAAGAGCGGTTTCAGGTTGTTTGTTTATTTATTTATTTATTTTTACTGACAGGGACCACGGGCGCGCTTGCCCACGCGGAGCACCGAGCCCCCCGGTATCCACAGCAGGGGTCTTTTGCTCGCCACGGACCCCCGGGGGGCGAGAGGAGCCTGGAGCCGAGCCCCTCAACGCAGACCCCGGATCCGACCCGTGAGCTCGGTGCCTGAGGGATTAATTCCCTTGATGAGGGTCGCCCTGACATCGCCGCCCTCTTGCCGCCTCCTCACACAGCGCCCACCCCCAGCGCATGCGCGCGGTGGCCGCCATGTTAGGGCGCCCTCCTCCCTCCCTCCTTCCCTCCCCGTCCCGGCGGGGCGATGGCGAGCGGCTGCGGGGCGGCCGCTCCGCACCCCGGCGGCCCCGGGGAGCCTCCCGGCGTGGCCGTGGGGTGCTCGTGGCCCTGCTCGCCACCGGGCGAGTTAGCCCGGGTGCTGTGCGTGCGGCGAGGCGAGGCGGCGGGGCCGTGCGGCGCTTCCCCCGGCGGCAGCGAGGCTGTGGCGGTGGTGGTGGAGGCGGCGGGAGGCGGTGGGGGAGAAGCGGGCTGCGTGCTGCAGCTGCAATGCCGGCCGCCCGGCGCCGAGGAGGTGGCCGCAGTCGGTGTGGTGAGCGAGGCCCGCAACATGGAGGTGTACGCGGGCGAGGAGTACTGCGGCACCGGCCGCGGAGAGAGCCTGGGCGCCGCGGGGACGGGGGGGTGAGTGAGCGGGCTCCCGCCCCGCCGCCATCTTCTGGCCGCGGGCGGCGCCTCAGCGGTGTTGGGGGGCGAGGTAAAGGCGGGGGGGGTGGGGGGGGGAAGGTCGTGGTTTTGTGGCTCTGCAGCCACCGAAACGCTTCATTCGCTATAAAATCTTACTCCGAAGTGCTGCTGGGTGAGACCGCAACAAGGGTACGTGATCTTTTTCTGTCCCGTTTAACCTTAGCGGGGCTCTCCTAGCAGGTGCTTGCCAGGAGGTCTCGCCTCTCTGGTATGCAATCACCTCAGGCTTCAAGAACAAGAGAGAAAAATAGAAAAATAAAAGGATTTTGTTTTCCCCTTCGATGTTGCCTTCCGTGCTTCGCCGAGGGAGTTAAAAACAATGTCTTTTCTCTTTTGTTTTTAAGTCGTTACGTGGCACATCTGCTTAATTAACTAATTAAAAACAACCGACTCAGAGCCTCAGGGAGGATGTGTGAATAACGTACTGAACCCCAAAAGCTGCTCTAGCAGATAATGTACGTACACATACAAATCGCTTCTTATACACCTGTCTGATCGGCTTCAATACAAGTTGAATATAAGCATTAAAACTGCTGTACCACAGCAGAAATGTGTTTGAGCCAGTCTTGTTTCTTATCTGAATGTCTACTGCTACTGTGTATTTCAATGAAATTAAAAGTAACTTTGTATTAGTGATGTCACAGCTCGCTTATTTTATTTTTGTAGTGAAACTGAAAAGGTTACTTTATACAAAAAGTATCTGAAACTGGAATGCCCGGCAGCCTCCTGTAGAATTAAGGTAGGGAGTTCAACATAGCTGTTTAATTTTCATTGTCTCTTTAATCATTTAATTGACTAAATTGCATTGCTCTTACTCAATTACAGATATTTTTATGCAGTAATCAGTTCATATAAAATGTAAAATCAGTTACATGATGCATAGTCTTCATAGGTATCTTAATTTGGGATCATGATCTTCTTTTTATGAAGACCTAATATATATGATCAAGATATCCTATTAGAGAAAAAGAAAACATAAACCAGATAAATTACAGGTAAACTACAGTTGCTGTATAATTAGAATTGTAAACTCTGTGTTACCGTATGCTAGTAATAATAACTCTGTGATGCAGGTAAATAATCTTAGGAAAATCTGTGCAGCTACTGCTTGTCTTAAGTACTTTGAAGATGAGGAGCTTGTTGATCTTAAGGTCATGCAACCTCCTTCTGTTCCAGTCAGAATTCTCCTAAGAGTAATGGCAAGGAGAAATCAACTTTATTTCCCTGGAAAAGAGTTCAACATATTCATACAAAGAAAACATCATTTATTTTCCCCTAACCAAAATACTTTTTTTCCTTCTTGTGATAGCTGCTCTCCATTGGTGAGAAACAAAGGGTACTCATCAGTAAAATAATTGTAGAAGTGAAAACAGTGTCTGCAAAACTAGCAACTGATTTTCCTTCACTAGGATCGAGCATAGATCTAGACAGAGTCCAGACTATAATGGAATCTATGGGATCTAAGTTGTCTCCTGGTGCTCAGCAACTCATGGACATGGTCCGATATCAGCAGAAAGTAAGTTATTCTCCTGTTCCATAAGCATGAATGGTATCGATCTATGACTTTGCCTTCCATAATGGTCAAGCACGTTCCAAACAGATTTGGTGAATAAGGTTTTTTACCTAGACTTCCTGCCGCCTTAATCCTGGTTGAATTATTTCCCTCTGCTTTTCCCTAGGAATATAATTCACAAATATTTTTAAAGTCATTGTATTATACTATTAGAATGCTGTAATTACTAGAGTTTTGAAGTATATACTAGTTGTTATGGTATAATTTTCAGTCTATTTTAATATTTAAGTATATTGTTTTTTTTCTTGCCATCAGAACAGTTTACCTCTTGGAGACAAACTTAGTTGGATCTTTGGGAAAAATTCAGATTTTGGAGATGAGAATCCAGTAGATGGATTACATGGTGCAACTGTTCAGATGTCACAGGATCAATCAGCCAGTGAATCTTTATCTGTCAAAAATCCTTTAACAAGTGAAACAGTATGTGAAGACTCAAAAATAAATCTTGATCAGAACGCGCAGGTACCTGAAAGAGAGAATGTTTCTGATTCTGGAGGATTTACTACCCAGCAAAATACAGTTGACTTCAGAAATGATCTTAAAGTCATGGGATCTTTGCTTATGCAGGAGCAAACAAACCAAAATGTAGCTAGTCCACAGGTGCTTCTTCCTTTTCTTCAAAACATCTGTAGCCAGGTTAATCATCTTCGGCTAAAAGACGGTGATAGGCATCTCAGTAAAAATACGGTGACTAAAGAGGAAGGCATTCAGGCTGTTCGGTAAGTTAAGTTTGATATGCCTAGTGTAGTAATAGTTCGTATGAGAAAGTTTTTTTTTTTTTTTTTTTTAAAAGCATTTTATTCTCATTAACAGCAATAGCGAGTCTTAAAATATGTGATTTTGAAGACTGTGGTGACAAACATGACTACAGTTTTTCAGATGAATTGCTCAAAGATAAGATTTTTCTAAAAGAAACCACAAAATCATTTGATTTGCTAAATTGTTTTTGTCTTCTTTGTGCATCTTTCTCCTGCCTTCCACCTTTTATGGTTTAAAAAATGTGTGGTGGTTCTGTTCAGTTACATGCATTTAGTATGTCTTCCTCTTCTGTTACTGCATTTTCACTTCAACTGCTTCTGTCTCCTAAATTGTCATCCCATCCTTGTTTTCATGTTGTGCCACGATCTCTCTGCTGTCCTCGGTGTATCTCATGCCATCAGTCTTTCCTGTGCTTCCTCACTTCTTTGTACAGTGCAAACTTCATTCTAGCAGTGTGGACAGTTTGACAGATACCCAAAGAACCATAGAAGAAATGGTGAGATGTAGGAGTGTTGCCTAGGAGGCAGAGTTCTAATAATGCTCGAATATCTCCAGGGCCTGGGAAAGTACAGTGCTTTTAACGATTACTGGTGTGGAAATAAATAATGCATAGTGTATGTAGCTCTGGAAACACTGTACTTGGAAAGAATGAAGCCTGTCATGCTGATGCTGTTTGAACTTTGTTTATACTGCTGAGCTATATGGATTTTGTTATTCATAACTGCTCCTTCTAATGTATAACAGCCTTTTTAAAAAGTAAGGTAGAAAGATGGTGACTGTATATCTTCTTGTTTATTAAAAAAAATCTCACATTTAAAACGTAGCAGACAGGAAAGATACTTTGCTTATGCTAAAAACCTAATACCATCCAAAACCCATTGTCTACAAAATGAGATGTTAGACTTAAATGAAGTTCAAGTACACAGATTGCTATTTTGCCCCTTGTTAAGAAATACTAATTCTTAACTTGCTCTTTTTACAGAGTGGAACAGCAGCCTATTTGCTCCTATTTGGAAAAGATCATCTCAAAAAATATGGATCTGATGGAGAAAAAACTAATGGACTATATTGATCGCCAAATCCAGGCTCTTCAGACGCACATAGATAATAAAATGGTTCTGTTAATGGACTTGGTTCAGAACTCAAAGCAAAACAAAATTTCACAAGCACACTATGATTCTAGTGAGGGGTTCTCTAATGGAGAACGATAAATGTATATAGATGTAGAACTCCAATATAAGTATTTTTAAGGGCAATTACTCTTTACAAAGCTAAGTATTTATGGAGTTATAACCATAAAGAACCTCAGTGTTGTTAACTTGCATTTTGTTACTGTAATTCTACCCACTATTGTACACAGTTGTTAGCTTTATGAAAGATCATAAGAACGTGTGGTTTTCCTAAATAAGAATTTTGTATGCCCTTTGTGGCTTATTTATTTAAAGAGCATTGCTAAAAGCCTTGTAAAACACAGTTTCCCACTTTCAGTTTGAACAATAGAGAGGAAGACTCTAAATAAACCGAGTTACAGCTTCTCTCTTTAAGTACATGTAATTAATTCAATTTTCTTCTGTCTTGTGTGTAATGTGTTACCCCTGGAAAGCAACATGGTTTCCTTGTGGCTTTGGATTGTTCTAATGGGACTGCTGTTGAAGTGGTTTATTACTCCAGCTGTGAAAGGAATGGTAGTACTTGTATTGCTTCATTTAAACTCTGCAAGAAATCAGGTGTAGAGAGGTAGAATCCTTAACCTGGGTTTGAAAGCCCTCCTGGCTTTACAGGCACCAAAATTAGCAATATAGGCTCCATAAGTGATGTCTAAAATGGGGATGTTAGGCTTTTTCCTTTATAAATGAATTGAGCCACGCAGGAACAACTGTAATAGATGTATACAGAGCAGATTTGTATTTATTCATGTTTCACTATCTGAAGAAAGTACTTCATTCATGGTCCTTCCCCAGGGGGACCTCCTATGCAAAACAGAATGTGCTGGGTTAGGATCTGCTGCATTTCAGCAATCTTAGGCCAAAGAAGTAGTTCTTACTGTGTCATGTTTACTGTAATCTCTTTGAATCAGATCTGCTGTCATTTGAGGAGGTACAAGTATGTCTTAGAGGTCGGTCTTCATACTCCATTTTGATAATTGTTCTTTGAAATCTGGGGTGCACCGTTTAACTTTGACTGTACAGGGACTTAACAGTGGACTCCTAAGTTGAACATAGAGTGATTGCATTTGGTGTCTTAAAATGCTTTGAGCAAAAGCTATAGATGGAGAAGCAAGTGTTGAAAGAACAGGTGGAGGCATGTAGTAGGCACGTACAATCCAGGCTCTTTACCTAGCTTACCTAAATTTTTCTTCTACTCCAAGAAAGCTGATGTATTTTGAAGACGATCAGCAACCCACAAAAGTAGATTGCAAAGACAGGACAACCTGTATAGAACAAATATCTCATAGACGTCCCTCAACATAGCTCATGCCAAGTACTGTTTCAAAATGATTTGAAAATATAAAAAGATTTTTTTTGAAGAAGGACCTAAATTCTCATACTTCAGAGGTATAAAATTACTTCTAAAGTTACTTTTGGATGCTTTCTAAACAGTAACACCCTGATGTAGACACCAGCATTCTTTCAACTCAATTTGAGATACAGTAGAGGTGATTCTCTTTTTATAATTAAAAAGGTTGAAGTGTTTCCAAGCATTGTTGCATTCTGGGGCTGTTAGTTTATTGAGTATGTTCGTTGGCTTGTTTTTTTTTTTTTTTTTTTCCCTCTCCCCTCTTTGACAAATCTGAACAGAAGTTGGCACAAATTCACAACATCCTAAAGTAGTTAATATGAACTCTGGATTTTCTGGTAGCCATATGCTGGCTGGCGTCTGTAATATTTTAGTATTGTAGCTACCACAATAATAACATTTGAAATCAAAGCCACAAATGAAAGAATGTAGAAGCTCTTTCCTTGCAGGTTTGAGGTTTCTTCGGCATCTGTTTTAGTGAGGGTTCCTGTGTAGAGCAAAAAAAGAAAGTGGCATGTTTAAAGTTTTCTGAATACTGTGTCATTTCAGTGAAGGTTTGGCATTTTTCAGATATTTTTTTCTGAGGGGTTGACCATACTGATTTGCAAATTCTGAACTTGTACTGAAGAGGAGCTGTAAAATTTTATAATAAAATGATAATGCATAATAGCATCACAATGTTGTTAAATACTTCTGTATCACTGCGGTCAAGTTCTTGCCCATCAGTGTTATCATTATCTTTGGAAATGGGTATGGGATACATTGCTGAAGCAATGCTGGGCAAAAAGGAACTTGCAATTCTAACCCTGTACCTTCTAAGAGTTGACTAGATGGTCCTTAGTAAAGCTGGTTATTTTTCTGTAAATCATGAAAAGGACACTGGGAATTAATTTGTTTTATAATACTTTGAATGTGATCTGTTTGCACTAGAAACTTTTTCATTTGTAAATGTGTCCTGTTTCTAGCATGTGGTTCCAAATTTTTTCACTCATTAAAATAAATGGGAATATGTTTAAAGTGCTGCTAAAGTTGAGAGGTTAATAAATGTTTCATGTATCAGTATTAAGAGCCTGAGTAATGGTAAGGCATATGGCCTAACACACTTTTCTCAGGTGAAGGTTTGTGCTTGGATTTACACCAGGGAAGAGAGCTTAATCAGATTCTCAGTTTATGTACCCCTCTTACCTGAGTGATCGGCAGCCCTGAGACCTCTCTTCAGGCGGATAGGACCCACTACAGTCTTGGCTTTCCAAGTGTATGAAGAAGCATCTCTTTTCTGCCTGGAGATACAGCCTTCAGTACAGCGGGAGTTTGTGGTACTGTCACAAATCAAAACGTCACACTGGAGATAAACTGATGAAAAGCTCCGCAGGAACTTGAAGGCGTTAAATTTGAACCTTCCGTAGTGCTCAATGGGTGGGTAGGTTACCACAGTGTCATCTTTATTACAGCTGCAACAGAATTCACAGATATGTTAAAGTGGTCTGCATACAAAAAACATTCTTTTAAATAATCTTAGCTGCAACCAAAGCATTTAACTAGGGCTATTTTATTTTTTTTTAATGTGGGCATACAGTGATGCTCCCCTCACACTGCAATGTGGTATGCTTCTTTCCTGACATGTAATGCCTTTATATTTCTATGAAATTTAGCTTCCAACCATGGTCTCCTGAAGACAAGCGGAGAAGAGACAAAAGGACTACATTTGATGTGGAGGTTACATTTTCTCACGTAGTATGAGACAGTTGTAAAGTCTTACCCGCTTCTGATTAAGTCATAAGTTACTGATCCAAAATCAGGTTGTGGAGATGCTACGCAGGTATCGACAAACACCAGAAGATCTGGGTCGGTGGAATGAAGACTGACTTGAGCAAAAAGAGTTTGGTTCAACTCTACGTAATAGGGGGACTGAAGCACAGGGTTGGAGAATGAATCTGAGTCGTAGAACGACATGCTAACGTTGTATCTTCCCACAGAGGTCGTGTTCTTGATTAGATTATTTTCTGTTACGTAAATGACTTCTACAGTTGAGTTGTTTTCCATTATGCACTTTGCAACGATCTGTACCCTCTTCTTGCGTGTGATAATCGTGTTGGTTTCAGAGAGAGTTACAATATTGGTGTAAGTGATGCGGTGACCTTCATCCTGTAAAAGGAACAGTATGAAGTAGCTGTGATTACATGGGTACTGCAGTGGAAGGCAAGTGCGTTAGGAAGCTGCATGAAATGTGTTGCAACCAAAAAAATCATCATCAGCCCTCCTACCTATGTGTCCCAAATGCTGAACAGACCCATGCAGCAGGTTAAGGAATATCGCACAGAGTGTGGAAAGTATCAAAGCTCCATTTCAGTCACCCTTATCTAAACGGTGCTCTTAACGAGCTCCTAGGAACCTTGCCATCATCGAGTCTTTTCCATCTCCTTGTGACTTGTGTCACTTGCAGGGGATGTTGGAGTCATGTACCTAGCCTTGTGTTACTTTGGATGATCTGGGTGTAGAGGGAATGAAGCAAAACAAACTGTTCTGACAAGCTCTCGTCATTCCCGAGCTATTGTTGGCTTATTCCCAGAACTTTTTTCCCCCTTTACCTTTTTAATTGTTCCGCAGCTGCTTAATGGGAAGGAAAAGATCACGGGATCTGTGGAAATTGGCCTGCAGGTTGGGTCGATCAGGTACAAGTGAGTTTCATTGTAGCCAAGGGAGTCCAGGTAGTCCTTGCTCAGCACAATTTCCAGTCTGTCTGAAGAGCATGTAAGCGATGCTGCCATTGAAAGAGAAATTAAAATAAGTTATCACAAAAAAAAAAGGACCAAAAAGACTGAAAAACAAGCTTTGTTTTGCGGATAGGTCACAAAATAACTTATGTTCTATAAGTGAGACTAATGCGTGGTGGTTTTTTTTGTACTTAAAGAGTGGCTACCACTATGAAGGCTTAAATCCTCAGTCACTTTTGTCAGATCTCTGTATTTTTTACAAAAGGGAAGGTTCATATGTGGAAGTGAGAAGCAAATAGACTTACTGTCAGGCTCTGGGGGATCTGGTAGAATGCTGGTGTACCGAGCAGAAAATCCTCTGTAGGAGTTGGCGTAGTCTGTAGACAACACAACCGTCATGCCGTTTGAAGAAGATTGAAAGGTGGGCCGAGAAACGCCACATACTTTTCCAATTAAGCCAGTGTTCGTGGTGAGGCCATCATAGACTGCCAGAAAGTCAAATTGGCAGTTTTGATCCAGTTCCAGGCTGTAGACAGAGAAAAAATAACGATAGGAAACATGAGTGTAGAGAACATCGCTCGTATCGGATAAAGGATTCAGTACCGATAGCAACTGACAAGTCCCACTCAATTCAAATAGAAGAGTGGAGAATAAAAGAACACGCAAATCAACATTATTAAAAAATAAATGAAACATGGAAAACTCTTAGGTAATAAATAAGTAAGTGCATGATTCTACTCTCATTGAAATAGAAATTTTGCTAGTGCTCTCAACAGAGATAGCTACATTTTTGTAGTTCTGATACTATATATTGAAGGTAAATTACTCAATAAAAATAACCACACCTTCAAATAAATTAAAGGAAAAAAATCACATTAGAATAAAGAAGAGCTTTTAAAGTGTGATCCACTTTTTAAAGTGGATCTCTGATGCCTCTTATGTGTATCACCAGAGGAAAAGGAAGGCTTTTGTCCTTTTTATGTTTGTTTTATGCATGTTCCTTATATAGCAAAAGCAAAGCAAAAGCTTTATGCTTTTGGATTTAAATTCAGGCTAGCTTGTGGACACCTCACAGTAGGCACCTGAAAAGCTTTCTGTGGTTCACTGACTGGCTCTGCAGTAGCTATAGAGAACTGTACAGTGATTTGGAGCATGATTATCAGTAAATCATATTGGTTCTACATGTCTACAGTTTCTAAAAGCACTTCTGCTTGCTGTGTTTAAAGCAATGTTTCTAAACAAAATGACAAAAGAACAGTTGAGTGTAGGGCGTTTACTCACAACAAATCCTTAAACTCTAAGTTTATCTTCGATTTTTTTGCAGTTTGTATGTTCCAGACGCAGTACGTAAATGGAGGGTAAGACGATGGGTAGTTGGGACTGATAAATGTCCCGTTGGGACCTGTTAAGCTTCCCCCACAATGTGCTGAAAAGAAGAAAAGACACATTGGTAACACAACAGCATACATAACAATAAAAAATAAACTCAAAAACTAAAGCTGTATCACTCGTAGGTGCATTTCTTCAGGATTCCATTCCTCTGGAAATTATTAAAGTTGCTAAATATACCTTTTCTATATATTTTAGGGATTTTTTTTTTCTTCAGCAACAAAGTTAATTAAATGTTGGAGCAACATAAACTATGAGGTGGGAATTTCTCTCTCACATTGAAGTCTTTGAGAGTTTAATACCATGCCACTCAGGTCAACAGAAGCAAAGGAACGAACTAGTCACAAGCTAAGGCTTTTTCTTTCCTTCTTAAGAATAAGAACAGCTTGGACAAAAATGGGATGCGTTGAAAGAAGACCATCACTGACTTGTGTCACAAGTCCTCGGATGGAATTACAACAAGATGGCCTTATTCTTTTTCTGGGCAAATGCTATGTCATCTGCAAACTGAGCAAATTTAGTAGATGCCTTTAAATGAAATTAGAGTCCCGTAATGCCTTCTTTGCAATTTTCTTTTTTTCTAAGTAAATCTGCCTCTTTTAGGCTCTCCAGCAAATGTGTTGTCGTTTTGCTGCCTCCTTCCTTCTGCTGATTTTACCCAAACCATTCCCTAAGGGCTGAGTGATTAATTAAAGATTCTGTGAATAACCTCTAATTGTCATCCCAAACTTTGCTTTACTAATCCTCCTTTAATAGTACAATTCAAATGGTATTGATTTTATTGCATTAAGTTCTGACTTACTTGTTTCCGGTGAAAAGAAGTAATAGAAGACAAAGAAGTTTCGTGCGAAAGCCACAGAGTTTGTTTTTATGAGAAAAGTTAAACTGTTTGAAGATGATTCAAACATTGGGACTGCATCAGTGTTGTTACATACTTGTCCAAGAAGAGGTGAATTAGAGGAAGGACCATCATATACATTAATACTTTCTGTTTCACAGCTTGAAGATGGAGAAAATCTATTAAAAAACAAAACAACAACAAAAAACATGGTGGGAACTACCTCAATTCACTGATAAATATGCAGACTCTTTGCAGTCCACAACACAGATTCAGTAAAGCATTTTACTTAAGCAAACACAGAGAAATATTTGGAGGCAGCAATGTCTTAAGTTGAAATTAGTAAGAAATTCAGCTTAGCCATACTAGTTTATTTAACTATTATTATACATTTTCAACATTTTTATGTTCAAATTCATTGAAAACATACCAAAACTTACAGAGGGAATACTTACTTAAAATAAGAGAAGATGAGCCTAATCGTTTGATTTTCGTTTCTCTGAATTTGCCAGACACAGTTTGCATTTGAATTTAGGTCGATCTTTAAAGATTTGTTGAGGTCGGTGAGCGAGGCACCACAGCGAGGTGCACCTGTGGAAGAAGAGCACAAACAAAGAGCTTGCAAGGCTGGCCCTCCTGCAGTAAGGTCTCTCCCTCCTCCATGCCATGACCCCAGGACAGCCCACCATAGAGCAAGCATGCAAAAAATTTTACCATTTGGGTTTTTCGTTTCTATTGCACCAGTTTATGAAACCTGAAGTATCAAAGAACATTGGAAAGTATTTCTTATCCTTATTTTCACTAGTAGAAGACAAGACAGTTAGGGAAACACAGATCACAGGTGAAGCCAGTGGCAAAACTGGGAACTCCAAGTGACAGAGGACACCTCAACAACTCCCTTCTGCAAGGCTGGTCACCACAAGCATCTCAAACCTCAAACCTTCCACCTACGCTCTTTTCCTGAAGATCACTGTATCAATTTCTGAGTTTCAGCCCTTTACGTCAAAGCACTCAGAGAGGGAATAATAAAATAATAATAATAATCAGATCTGAGTTTCTGAAGGTTAATGTGTGAGACTACTGTGTATTTAGTGCTGCCTACGGTTCTAACCCTCCATCTCCAAATGATACTGCTAAACAGGAAAAGCTTTAAATGAATCATCATTTTTGATCAAAGATGATCAAAAGTTTAGAATATTTTCCAGATAAATAATAAGTAAATGGACTAAAGCAATTTAGGTCAGAAAAGAGAGAAATGAGGAGGAAAGGAAGTGCTAGAGGTCCATACATTCCTGCCAATAGTTCTCTTCCAGTACAAGAACTCACTGGACTGAAACGAAACCAATAACCTGTGATTTTGAAAGAAACAAAAGAAGCCGGCTCTTTGCATGTGGATCTTTGCTGCAGGGTGACGTGGATGTTAAAATATCAAAACAGCTCAAAATCATGAAAGAAAAATACCTTGATAACTGTTAAACACAAATATAGCTCTCCCTGTCTGGTTCAGGATATCCTGACCCAAATTTGTTGGTGACAGGGAGAGCATTACGGGGAGCTATTACTGCAGGCTTGTCTCCATAGTCTTGCCCCTCTGACTGTTACTGCGTTTAGGATTCAGGGCTGGGTGAACGTGAAAACAAACAAACAAGCTGAGTTGCTATATCTAGAATTACTTAATGAATGTTAATTAGTTATGAAGTACTTACAGTAATGGGCATTGTACAGGAACTTTTAGAGAAAGATTATTATCCAGTTTGAGCTTAAGTTTTCTTTTCTGCCTTAGCATTATCTAAAAATAGTGGTCTCAAACCACAGGAAAAACCTCCTAGACCATGTATGCCGTCCCAGATAGAGAGGTCAGGCTTTCTGCTGAACTCCAAAGGGAAAAGAAAAGTTTAGGAGACACCTTTCTCGTCACATATGAAACACCCCAGCTGGAAGAGCATTACGAGGTCAGTTTTGCCCTGCCCTCACTCTACTTCCCTCTGGATGGTTCCTGTAGCCCAGTTATTTTTTTTTCCATTATCCCACAGTCACTTCCCACTGTTACACATGCAAATTGCTGATCTGAAATCCCAAATGAAGCAACGAATGACTGCCTATTGCATCTCATTGAACATGGGGAAAAAATGCCCCAAACTCTTTTAAAAAGCAGCAGTTTCCCCAAAAGTCAATTTAGTCCTGTTACTCCAATACAATATTAACTTACACATGCAAATTTCCATTCCAGAGTAAAATCTCTTCAAAGTCAAGTTCGTAAGTAAAAAAAAAAAATGTCATAGGCAGTCATATATTGCAATCATTTTATTCTGATACTCTTATTTTTAATACTTACTGGCATATTAAGGTGTTTTGCAGCAGTACATTAAAATAAGCTGCACTTACAGGTATGTTTTACATTTTCCCCTTCAGTTGCCTACAGAATAGCTTGTACAGAAACTAATAAAGATTCACAGAAGAAGAAAAATGTTTTATTTTCATACCCAAGAATTCTATTGAGTTGTCTTCAGCAAGAGTTAGAGCAGCTAAGAGAGGCAGAAGGAAGAAGCGTCTGAGTGCCCGCATTTTGATGGCAGCTGGGGAGGGTAGGGATTTCTAACTTTTATACCTCCTGCTATTTCATAATCATCTTGTATTGCATGGTATCGTGGAGGGAGGTCTTAATCTCTCAGTTACTGTTTCCTTTTAACAGATAGAAATGAGAAAGTAGCAGGTGTGCCCATTTTTTTTTTAATGTGTATTGCGTAGAAGAAGTTTAACCATGCTTTCATCAGCTCTGCGTCTCATGGGTTCAAAGCACGGTTCCCTCTTGATTCACTGAGTGTCTGTGCGGGTGTGTTGTCATTAGTCTGACCCGAACAGAAATGTTTGGGGGGGACTGACAGACTGCCCCTTTGGGGACCAACGTGTCCAGCTCAAAGCGTGGGGCAGAGGGAGCTCCGTGGTTCCCACCTCTATTTTGACACCCGTCCTTTCGGGTTGCATGGGCAGAGCATTCAGTGTTCCTGCTGAAGATTCCTTGGGTTATAAAGTGGGACTATCATAGCGGAGTTGTCCCGAGTAATAATTTCCCATTGCTGAAGCATTCGTGGGTGAACAAGACAACGTCAATGTTACCCACAGATTTAAAAGAACAGCATTGCACTGCGGCCACATTGTAAGTAAAACTTTTGTAGTCCCACAGCAGAAGGCACAAAAACGTCCCAAGAGCCCCAGTTCCTCTGAGCAAAAACCTAATGAATATCTGCTCCAATATATATACACTACTTTGTCTGCCTTTCTTGAAGGACCAAAGCTCTTTAAATATGGAGTATTTCCTACTGCAGCAGCAGATAGCCCGTGTTTAAAGCTTCCACAGGCTGTGCTACTGCCAGTGCCACAGATGTGCCCTTCCCCTAGCCTTGGCACCTACGTGGTGTGGGAATAGCCACGGAAAACGGGAGCTGAGCTGTGAGACTCTTTCCAATGCAGAGGGCTGGTGTCCCACAGCTGTGCAAACAGGGGTTCTTTCAAGTTTCCTAAGTCAAGAAGAGTTGTGGTGCAGACCTTTTTGAAGCACATCCAGGTACTTCTCTTTTATAACAAATTGTTTGTATACAAACACACTTGTTTCTTTTCTACACAGATTGATATGGAAATATGATGCCTCTGTAATGATGCTACCTTTCTAGTCTCAGACATGTACCTTATTTAAAACAATCCTGTCTATATTTTTATCCTTTAAGGACTTTGAATGCAACTCTTTCTTCCTCAGGACAGGGTATTTACATTGTCTTTAAATGTGAGACATTGAATACGTGCATAAAGCCACTGCAATAGTATTTGAATTCTCTTTTGTTTCCAGAAATACTACATTTGCATTTACTCTGTATAGCCTTTCATTTCTTAAACCCACACACATATGTGCAAGCAATTTTCAAGTGCTAACATCCACTTTTTATGCATTTAATTTGTGAACTGGGGTACAATGCCCAGCCAGTCATCGCTGTGTCTATCAACTCCAAGAAAAAATACACAATACGTCCGTGGCTATGATGCTCTGGCAAGCTGGTAGGTATGAGTTGGTAGGCTAACTGCTGGTATTACTTGTGTACAAACGATGAGGAAATTCTCCTGCTCTGTGTTTGCTCTGGAGGGACTGGACCCCTGAGCCCTGTGGATCTGGAGGGCTGAGTGGGGCTCTGGTGCTTGCAGGGATGGCTCTGAGCACTGCAGCTCGTGCACCAGATCTGAGCCTTCAAACCATTTTCCAATCCCCTGTGTTCACACACCGTGTTGACAGTGTGATGTGCTCACATACCAGGTGATGCTGAAATATTAATGGCCCGCTTTGAGTTCCCTCTTCCACCTCAGAAGAAAATGGCTGGCAAAGTCCTTTAAAATGAGAACAGGATGACTGTATGGAAAGTATTTTAAAATAGCTGATCCTTAGAACAAATTAGTGTGCATTTTGGAACAAAGGAACAAGCATTTGGCTGTTGTGGATCTGTTATTTACAGGCACTTTCCCTCACTGCCTGCAGCTGAGATTTCCCTGCAATAGCAGGGAAAATGTGATTTCAAGCACTTTAAGTCATTACCTGTGAGAAGCAGAACGGCAGGGTTACAAGTGCAATGGATTTTGGTGTGAATTACGTGCAATTAGGAAATATTCTGGCTCAGGACTGGAGTCCTGGCCATTTTTTTACAAGGGCATTACAGTCCCACAGGGTTAGGGCTTTGGCTGTGAGCCCACTTGGCACTACACAGGCCAAGACAGGGGCTGAGCCACCAGGTCAGAGATCTGGTCAGAGCAGGGACTTGGTGTGAGACCTGCAGAAGTTTGTTGTCTGAGAGCTGTGTAAATTATTCATGGAGAAGCTGAGTTTCATAATGATTGTAATCTTTTTTTTTTTTTTTTAATTAATTAATTAATTAATTTATTTATTTATTTATTTATTTATTTTGGTCTTGTATTTCAGACTCTAAACACTAGGCATCTTTATTCCCTACAGAGCATCTCGTTATGAGTTTGGGCAACCTGTACATATTGGGTAATCTCTATATATTCACCATATAGAAACTGAGTATTGGCCTTGAAGATCCTTTTCACACCCTGAGTTTAGATTATCAAAAGGTTATCATCAGATTATCAAAATTTAATCCATCTCTTTCCCTCAATTGACTGCTGGGCTACTGTACAATCTGCAGTCAACTGTCATGATATTTTTCTCTATTCTGAACTGAAAATTATAGTTCTTTTGTTTGTTTGTTTGTTTGTTTGTTTCAGTAAGTCATTCCAAATAGGACAATTTAACATACTGAATCACAGAAACACTTTTTTTTTTGGCTCAAAGTGATTTAATTTGAACAGATATTGAAAGGGAAAAGATGAAGAAAATGCTTGTAATGAAAAAAAAAAAAAAAAAAAAGTGCTATAGTTCTAGTCTCCAGTAATACAAACTAACGTATGGAAGATTTTAATAGTTTATAGGTACCGCAGAGATTGTATCTCAGGACATGTACAATATTTTTTTTTCCAATTATTTCTGAATTCCTATTTACAATAATTGCTTAGGCATTATTGGTTGCAAGGGATTCTTATCCTGTGATTTAGGTCTCTTCTTGAGCTCAGAAAGCAGCACAGCTGCTTACATCTGTAAGGCAGGTTAATCATTCCTGAATGCTAAGTATTTGAGCTATTCAGTACAATGGGGAGAACTGTAAGAACAGTAAGAGGGAAACAGCTTTGATGAGAAAAATCAGCCAGCTGATCCAATTACACTTTGTCACGGAGAGTTTTTACTGAAGCTTAGGCTTTTACAGATCTGGAATATAGATAAAAATATCTGAAATTAAGAAACACAAGTACAGTTAAGATTACAATACCTTTAGATTTACGCCCCCTATTAAAATTTACTTTTAGAATTTATTAGCAGGTGTGCAACATACTGATCATGTATGTAAGTGATCAACATGATATTATAATTAGAAGAAGCATTATTGGCGCTACTGTAATCTGGAGACCACAACAATGACGTCTTCATCGCTGTCACTTGTGCTTCTTTTGTTTCTCCTTATGCAGCCCTGGTAGCATCGGGAGGAATAATTGTATCTGTTGCACACTGACATTCTGCACTGCAGGTAAACGGATGAGTATCTGCCGATAAAGCTGGGGGCTCTGAATTTGAACTGGACAATCCTCCTGTCTGGTGAATAGTAGCTCCTATAAGTTGGGTCTCTTACACACCTGAGAAAAGAAAAAAGGAAAAAAAAATACAATTATCATACAAAAATTGTGACATTGTTACTGTGTCATTTGTTTTATCATTTAGAAGCAATTTGCATTCAGGATTTTTAAACTGTGAAGTTAATCACAATTCACAGCCCAGAACTCCTGAACATAGATGGAGTTATATGGAATTTATATATGTAACTTGGTATATAATAAGTAATGCTACATATATAAATATCACACACATATGTAGACATATAAATGTAAAACATCGGATGAGGTTTTAAATATATGAGCAAGAGCTGTGCAGCCCTATTATCTTTCCAAAGTAATTTTTTATTTCAACTTTAAACTTCCTAAGAACTGTAAAGGAACATACCCATATCCCAAATCAAACAAAACCACTTAAATGAGGAGGTTTACATGTATCCTTGTCTAAATTAATATGTTTCAAAATATAATTTGTGAAATACCTTCTTAAAAATTATACTGATTTCTCTTCCCTGGCAGAATATAACAGTGAATTAAATGTAAAATGCCACTAAACAAAAGTGTCCATCCTAATAGGTAGTTCATTTAAAATCTAGCTGCTTCTTCACAGAATCACAGAATTTCTAGGTTGGAAGAGACCTCAAGATCATCAAGTCCAACCTCTGACCTAACGCTAACAGTCCTCCACTAAACCATATCCCTAAGTTCAACATCTAAACGTCTTTTAAAGACCTCCAGGGATGGTGACTCCACCACTTCTCTGGGCAGCCCGTTCCAATGTTTAACAAGACATTCTTGCTAATGGATAACTCAAAAGGGCTACAGAACTGTGGATTTGTGTTATATGTATTTGTTATTGACCTTATCACGTAATTCACATGCAAGAAATTATTTGGAAATAGTTGTTGAGATATTTTCCTTACCCATTTCTTATTATATCAGATGCCACAGTTGTAAAGTCATAAGGATTTGGAGAGACCACACACGTGTCTGCGAACAGCATCAGATTCGGCTCTGCGCCATAGAGGGTAGCACGAACAAACAAATCCCGGTTTGGCAGAACGTAGTATGGTGGAGACCTCACTACATTGGAAAAAGATGGTGAATCATAAAAGGCAAACTTGACAACAAATCGTCCAGATGGAGTTTGCTGGTACGGAGACTCTCTAATGCTGGGTAGAGCTTTGAAACTGGGATTGCTGTATATTCTGCAGGCGAGGTTCAGCAGCGAGTTCCTATTTCTGCTGTAGAGGTTGCCCGACATGGATCCTTCCACTGTGTTGGAATAAGTGATGGCTCCACGTGTTATCTGTTAAAATATTAGTGAGTTTAGAGCTGCAAAGTAGTGCAGAACCATTTTCCTGAATGCCACTGGGAAGCTGGGGGAGCTGAGGGATAGCAGGGCCTGGCCCTGCTGGCCAACCTTGGCCTCACAGCTGAGGCAAAGTTTTGTTCATAAATAACTTTGACACCATCTTGGCATGTGATAATTTCAAGGCTAGACTTTCTCACCAGCCTCCTCGTGCCACAGCCGTTGTACGGTATGCGGAAGGTGACGTGGAAGTTGGTGATCACAGGCCTGCACCTGGGGTCTTGCAGGTGGACGCTCCCTGCAAGGTACCCTCGGGAGTTGAGGTAGGATCTCCTGATGATGGCCCGCATGTAATTAGGCAGACAGGTGAGGGTTACTAGAGGAGAAGAAATTTAATGTTAATAAACCAGATTTTAGTATACATTAATAGGCAGCATGCATTAAATACCAGTGTGCTTCACAACTGCAGATGTGGGCTTTGCTGACTAAGCTGGAGAAAACAGCTGAGTGGAGAGAAAATGAATTCCTCTCTTTCTTCGCTGGTGCCATAGCTTATCACTCCCTCCTACAGCTAACCCTGAGGTCACACACATCAGCAATTCTGCAGGACACAGTGAGCTTGCCACGACAACCCCTGAGCTGCTGCTTTTCTTTCGAGGTCCCTGCTGCCACACCTGGCCAGCAGCCTGGCAATCCATGGACAGGTGTTTCAAATGTCTTTTTTTTCCATAAATGTTGCAGATGTAGGCCAGCTTGTCCCGCTTGGGCAAGCCTCTGCTCTCTGCCTCAGATGCTGCCTGCCATGATCTGCCAGCCCTCTTCAGCTCACATCTTGCCCAGTGTGCAGGGAACTAGTGAGGGAAAAGAATTAAAAAGAAGAAGGAGAAGGCCCTACCTTGGCTTATAGGTGCTGGCCTTGATTTTGGAGGAGCTTTTAATGAAGAAAAAAAAAAATAAATGAGAGTGAATGATGAAAATATGTGCTTGTATGTAATCAGTTAATATCCACTGTAATCAGCTGAATGCAGTCAGACTAGAAAATATTAATATCAACAGAGCTGAAGAACAGAGCTGTCATGGACAAAAAACTCATATTAAGAAAAGCATGCAGGCTTGAATGATGACATATTACTAGCAATAACAGGAACAAGATCTAATTCTGCTTATTCATTTGTTTAGGCAGATGACTCTATGCTCAAATGAATGCTTTTTATCAGAAGTTCAGTTTTCTGTAGGTCACCAGAAAAATAGAGTTAATTTACTGATGCAGTCTTTTAGCAATGTGAGGCTGATAGGGCCAGACTTAAAAACAAGACCTTAGTCTGCCCTCTGAGCATTTGAGGCATGATATTTGCAATGTCTGAGCAGAACCTGAAATTCAACTTTCTTCAAAAGTTAAATCACATTGTCAAAAACTCTATCTAAGATTCAAAACAAATACCACTGAAAATATCAGAAATTCTCACTGACTCGGTTTCCAGTGGGGATGCAACTTTGGCAAGTGCACGAGGCTGACTTTCTAGGCATGAGGTGGGAAGCAATGTTAACGCATTGTCAGACCACAATCAGATAGCTGACTAAGCACTGAAACTGGAATAACACTGCACAATTTACAAGTGGTAATGCCTCTGTCTATAGGAATTTGAAGGACTGATGGAGTTGAGGAGATCGTTACCGTGAGAAAAGAAAATATGAAAGAAAACATTGTCTAAATCCTAAATAAATTCATCATTCGCATGAGAAATAATAAATGTGTACCCACATGAGGTAGGCCAAGGATTCCTAACATTTTTTGCCTGAGGACACTCCATGGTCCCCAAGCACCATCCCTGTGCCTCGGTTTTCCTCCACCCATTTGCAGTGCCTGGCCCTCAGCTCCAGGAGCTCTGTCCACGCTGCACGGCCAGGCAGTGCCGCTGCTCACCGGGCTGCTGGAAACAAGCACCAACAAGTACCTGATGTTTCTGCTGCTGGGGACTTGGTCGGAACTGCCAAAGAGAAAGCAAAAGCCAGGCTTCAGCCATTTTCCCATTACTGGGTGGGCAAAGCAAAGGCTGCTGCTTGTGGAGGCAATCAGCAGCGTTCTGCCAGGCTTCATCCTGGCACCAATTCCTCACAGAATAAAGTGGTCAGTACCTGGTACTGGAGGTGTGGTGGTTTCAGCAGGGACTGGTGAGGCAAGGAAGAGAACACAAGTGCCAGTTAGGAGCTGCCATGGGCCAGACAAGCAGGATGAACCCATGCCACAGCAGAGCCAAAGGCTCCTGTTTGGAGGGTGGCTGTGTGCAACCCCAGGGGAGGCTGCTGCAACCTGGGCATAGCCACACTCAGCTGTAGGGTCTATGAGCAGGAATAAATACCTGGTGTTTCGGCCACAGTGGTCTCAGTTGGGGCTGCCAAAGAGAAAGCAAAAGCCAGGCTTTAGTAGTCTTTCCATTACTGTGGGAGCAAACCAAAGGTTGCTGCTTGTGGAGGGAATCAGCAGCGTTCTGCCAGGCTTCATCCTGGCACCAATTCCTCACAGAATAAAGTGGTCAGTACCTGGTGCTGGAGGTGTGGTGGTTTCAGCAGGGACTGGTGAGGCAAGGAAGAGAACACAAGTGCCAGTTAGGAGCTGCCATGGGCTGGAGAGGCAGGAGGAACCCACACCACAGTGGAGGCACAGGCTCCTGTTTGGAGGGTGGATGCTTGCAGCCCCAGGGGAGGCTGCTGCAGCCGGGGCACAACCACTCAGCTGTAGGGTCTATGAGCAGGGATAAATACCTGGTGTTTCGGCCACAGTGGTCTCAGTTGGGGCTGCCAAAGAGAAAGCAAAAGCCAGGCTTCAGCCATTTTCCCATTACTGGGTGAGCAAAGCAAAGGCTTGTGGAGGCAATCAGCAGCGTTCTGCCAGGCTTCATCCTGGCACCAATTCCAGACAGAATAAAGCGTTCAGTACCTGGTACTGGAGGCGTGGTGGTTTCGGCAGGGGCTGGAGAGGCATGCAAGAGAGCACAAGTGCTGGTTAGGAACTGCCACAGGTCTGACAGGAGGGAGGAACTCGCGTCCCCCTTTGGAGGGTGGCTGCACACTGCTGGGGGAGGCTGCTGCAGCCGGGGCACAGCCACGCTCAGCTGTAGGGTCTATGAGCAGGGATAAATACCTGGTGTTTCGGCCACAGTGGTCTCAGCTGGGGCTGCCAAAGAGAAAGCAAAAGCCAGGCTTTAGTATTCTTTCCATTACTGTGTAGCAAACCAAAGACTGTCAAACCAAAGCAAAATTAATATTAAGGTGCCAGTAGGCCTGGTTTAATCAGACCCCTATTCCAGCTACATTATAGACGTTTACATTGTTCCATAATTTGTTATCTGTTTAACACAGCTTGTGGCCTTTTCACTGCCCTTCAGGGTGGGAGAAAGCCATGTGTGTGGTGTGTGTACCCCTACAGAGGTCAAAGAGCTCAGTGTTGTGGGACACCTCTCCCAGCTCATCACAACCACTGCGACAGCATCAGGAGTTTGTGTGCCCACTCACCTGTGTGCTGTGAGCTTCTGGGGGCTAACAGTGTGTAAGGGCTTTCTCACCACCAAGCAGTGCTGAGCTTACAAGGAATCAGCACTCCACGATGGGAGAAATAATGTTTGACTAAGCCTGAGGTGAATAAGCTAGCGGTGCAGTGCTCCCTACCTGTTGTTCCAGGTGTGGTAGGCTCCACAGGGACTGTTGGGAGAGAAAATAAAAAACATCAAAAAAATGAAGGGTAGATAAAATGTTTTCAGTTAAAGGGTCAGACAAGCAGCAGTACAGTCAGGGCTCTCCACCAGACCACAACTTGATTGGTGTTCCTGCCTCCATTTCTGCCACCCCACACTGCAGACCTTTGCCAGGAGAGGAGCAGTGATGCAGATTTGGGAGGGACACGCAGTGTTTCTGTCCTGACTCCTCACCCAGGCTGAAATGTGGTATGAATTGCTGTTTGCAGGGGAGCAGCCCCACTGCTGCAGTGTTTATCAGGGCCAACAAAAGCCTGGGAGGTGTGCCAGCCAGAACTGCTTTCAAATAAAATAAGTTACATCTAGCTTGAGATGGTTAGTTAGGAAGCAGTAAAGCCTCTTGATACATCCAAGGAGAAATCATTTTCAGCTTGCAAACTACAGAGGGCTGAGCAGGGCTGAGTGGATTAGGAGTGTGGGCTGAGAATCTGAACTTGATTTCTCCTTCTTAAAGTCTTCTGTTGCTTGCAGCTTGTGTGCAGCACATCAGAGATTCATTACAAGTGTTTCTCAGTAACCATCAATTAAGAGCAATGTGTGGTAGCAGTAAAAGGGGAGAGGAGAATATTTACCAAAAATAAAATCAGAGTCAAAATATGTGCCTTTTCAGAGTGGTAGTAGAAGCCTTATTCATTTCTTCAGCACTGTAAGTCTCGAGGCTACTGTTATTTGTTATATCACTGTAGTGCAATACAACAGCACAGCATGAACATCATTTCCCTAGAGGACCTCAGTCTATCTTATACAGAAACATCTAAGTCCAAAATGATTCCGTGGCCTGCCAGCCTACACTGATGTCTAGTACCAGACACATCATATTCATGCAGTGTCAGATTCTCCACCAAAACAATTTCCTTCTGCATCCTCAGCTAGCAGGACATAAGCTCAGTGTGAGCTCTGTTTTCTCCATAAGTTCATGTGATGCAGATACCATCTCTTTAAATGTGAGTATGAAATCATGAAATAGGCGTGCATTCCCGGGAGAGAAAGAATTAGAAGAAAATACGTTTACAAAGCTGCAAGTCTGAAACAAGCAATTTTAGGCCCAAATAGTCTTTGTTCCAGAGACAAGTTCCAGGTTGGGCTGCCAACACCTACCTGTGGGCATCTCTGGAAAGAAACATCTATAGCTCTGCTCTTCACTTTCTGCTTGCATGACCCTCCAGTAGAGGAACCCCTTGTGGGAAGGAGAGGATGGCTCCAGGTCACCTGCAGCTCAGGGGGGACCGGTCTGACTCATTCCCATGGGGCCACAGCCAGGGATGCCCATTCACTGCTCCAGCCTTGCACCAGGCTCCTCTTTTCATCCATGCACACTTTCATGCATGTCTTAGGAAACTTGATTCACATAAAATAAAATGGAGAAGGTGTGTACCTGCACAGATAACACCAGCATCTTCCTTGTGGAAGCAGTCATGTGTGCCCAGCCCCCTGTGGGAGCACTGCTCCAGGGAGTACTCATTCTCTGTGCATCTCACGTTGTCCAGGAGAATATCGCCTGTGCCTTCCCCAAAAAAGGCGTTAATTTTGGCTGAGAGAGCATCACCACAGCCCAACTACTCAGTTGTATGGGACACTTTAATTTACACGTGGGACATCCTCACCCAAGACACATATTTTCCTGGGTTGTTTAACCCCACTTGAGGTCTTTACTGAAAAACTCTCTCTTTAAAAAAATTAGAGTGGGAGAAACATTTCAGAAATGGTCTCACTTCTGTTTTGTCAGAGCACAGCTAGAAATCAGACACTTGCACAGCTTGGACTCAACCTCTGCTAGGGGGAGTGTAGGGTAGGACTGCCAAGGCCACTTGTTTTAAAATAATATTAAAGTAAATAGTGTCAGAGTATCTCTCTTGTAAAGTCCAGTAGGCATATGGCCATTTTCTTGCCAAGAATTGAATAGCACAAACTGGCAGCCAGTTCTTTTGGAGAGAATTTACAGCAAACACTTTATCTTTTCTTCTTCCTCACTCCTCTCGCTTCCTCCCAGTGCCATTTCCCCAGGTTCCCAGTACTCTTTCTGGGCTCTCCAGCTGCGCATGTTTCCAGTCAGAACAGAATTGCTGGAAAACTGGGAACTGACTTGAAGGAATCCTATAGAAAGTTGCTAAGAATAACTTCCTGACAAATCCAAGAAGAGGAAATTTGATTTACTATTGTCATCTTTCACATGGGAAATCAGCACTGACACGTGCCCGTGTACCTGCGCAAATGACACTGGCGTCTTCTTTTGGCTGACAGTTATGTACTGCTATCCTGCTGTGAGAGCACTCCCACAGGCTGCTTTCGCCCCCTCTGCACTGCACTTTGTCAAGGAGGATGTTCCCAGAGCCCTGCCCAAACTGGGCCTCGGGCACGGCCAGCAGAGCTTCCCCACAGCCCAGCTGCCGGCACACGACCTCAGCATCCCCTAGGTCCCAGCCGTCGTCGCACACCGTGCCCCAGCTGCCGTTGTAATAGAGCTCAACACGGCCCGAGCACCTGCTGTCGCCGTCTGCGAGTCGCAGGGACTGAGCTGAAGCATCTGCTGTGGAGGAAGATCACCGCACGTCGCTGCCATTTATCCTAGGCTGTGCCAAAGACCGTCTTCAGGCCAGCCCGCACCGCGGTGAAGACAGGAGTGGGTAGCCCACAGAGTAATCTGCTGCCACAGAGGATCCTCCCCTGAACCTCAGCTCTCTTTTAGGACTGATGTTATAAATTCTTGAACTTGTTTTTTCACTGGTTGATACTATATGCAATATCTGATGGGCATGGACAAAGTCATCTTCCACAACATGCTGATATCTGGGGAAAATGATCCTCATCCCTACGACTAGCAAAGTAGAAGGATTTCTACTTTTTCTTTACCATCTTTCTCACCTATATAGTAGTGCTGTCTAAACAATTAACACAACTACCCAGAGCCAAGCTTTTCCTGAGATACCTTGCATTACAACCTGAAGGCTGTGTGTTTTTTTCTTTCCTTTTTTTTTTTTTTTTTTTTTCTTTTTCTTTTTACATTTTCCCCCCATCTTCTTTAAATAATGCCTGATTCAGCTTCTTTTCACTCTGGCATAACAGATGGTTGGCACAGCATCATTTCCCAGGAATAGTAGCAGAGCTATTTCTACAGATCAGGCTCATTTCTGAGAGCTGGGTACTTATGGAATAACCCACACATTTATCTCACTTTCAGAGGGAAAGGCTTTTAGAGATCTGAAGTTCCAAATTAGTTTTATGGGTCTGGAGTGTATTTTTCTTTCAGAGAAAGAAATCAGAGACTCTGCCGACAACATAATTGAGTTCCTCTGAGTTTGTTGCCATCATAAACTGTACCAAGTACACACAGCTGTCTTACTTCTTGGTAGGTCTGTGATTACAAGGTTTTCATTTCGGGACATTTTGCTGTCACCTGGCAGTCATTTGTAACCAACTAATGCACATCCATTCAGAATGAGTGCCATGTTTCCAAGGACTCTCTTTGCCCTTAATTTCTTTTTGCTGGCCATGATCAAAGCTCCTTCCATCTGAGTACCATGCTTATCATTTCCTTCTGCAAAAGTTGGCTGTAAAGAAATGTCAGCAGCAATATTCTTGGCTCGCTTCCCAAGATCAAGGTCTGAACTTCTATGAGACTGCCAAATATGATTTCAGGGATAAGAAAATAATTGAGACAAAAGATAACTAATTAATTTGTTGAACCAGGTGTTGAGCAGTCACTAGCGATAGTGAAAGGTGTTACATAAGTTTAAGAACTGGACTTCATTAGCTATCTAGGGCTAGGTGGGAGGAGTGAGAAAAAGGCAGATTAAAAAATATATATCCAGATCTTGACTTAGATTACAGGCAGTAATAAATTCATTGTGATTCAGCTGATATTAAAAATAGCTTTACTGAGGGGGAGGCAACCTCTGAATTAGACTTACTAAGTAAATGAAGTATTTCACTAATCTGAAATATGAATGTCAATCCGAAATAAAGGACCGATTAAGTAGCAGCCCCAAGAATTGTTAATGCATTCTTGTGGGTGTGTCTAGACAGATGAAAGGCAACTTTCTGCTTTCAGCAAATGAATAAAATAAAGCATTAGATATTTGCTTCTCTTCAAAGTCAGTGTTTTGTACTTAGGTAAGTGTAAAATATAATCAAAAGAAACAGTAAGCACTTAGTTTCCCTGAACCATTAACCCAAAGAGCCGTTTATCTATGGTTGGTGCAAGTAAAAGTAATGAGATTGTCAGTTACAGCTAAAGAGGGCACTTTTTCACTATAACCATTAAACAGCTTCCTTGTTGCACACAGTGTGCATAAATAGGATGAAATTGTTTGCTCAAATGCATGGTTGAATAGACATAAGCATAGCACTTAAAAGTAGTAATGAAGGTATTCTTGGAAAACCATATATACACCTCATATTAGATTCCTTAAACCTGTATTGTAGTCAACTGATCAGTCATTTAAGAAGAAATTCACATTCAACTTCTGAAAGCCAAGAAGATAAAAGTAAATCCTGAGGGACCACGTTCATTTCTCAGTTTCACTGCTGTGTGCTAACTGCAAACTTCTTTTCATTCATCTGGAATAGGTCCCAGTCTGAACATGTAAGGCAGGCAGCAAAATCTGGTCAAAGCTCTGTAAAATATTCTTTAAAGCAAGAAAGTTTTCTTTTCTATCCTTTTGAAATTGGAATGACTGGCAGTAAAAAGGTAGAGAAACACTGACTTAAATTTCTCCTGTACTAAAGATTTGTCTGTTAATATCTAAGACAATTAACATTTGTAGAAAATAGGGTGGGTAGACCCTAGATCTTGAACATGAAGGTATTGTTAAAAATAAGGTTGATGGATGGAGCATTAAGCAGATTTGTACTACATTTCCTAGACCTGCTACCACTGGTATTGAGACACAGCTCTGATCTTTTGAGAAAATAGATAAAGCTGTAGAAGAGAAGAAGCTCTATAAAAGGTTCTGAAGAGAAGAATTATCAGTTGCTTCAGTAATTGTTTGTCATGTTATGCAGCATCTTGAGCTAACAGACGGTAAGGGTGTTAAATAGCCAGCCGCAGCTACTGTACTGTAATGAAACCCTCAGCCATTACCACTGACACTTTGGAACAGGACAGATAGAGTGACAGAAGGAAAGGCAAGATTTGTGCGCTCTCTGGAGGACAGGATGAGAATTCAAAATGATCTTCATAAACAGAGTAAATGTCAAAAATCAGCAAGTTGAACTTCAGCACAGACAGATGCAATGCACTGCTCATTGCAAAAAGAAAGCCAAGGCACAAAGGCAAAATCATCCTCTTAGCTGGCACAGAAGGGCCATGGAAAGACTGGAAGTCAACAGTGTTGGCACTGCAGTGAGCTAGTCCAATCTCAGCTTGCTCTCAGAGTGATACACTAGGTCTACTTATCCTCCTTGGCACTAATGAGCCCTCAGCTGCTCATTTGGTGATTGTACATTTAAGAAAGAGGTAACAGGGAGAACTTGGATTTAAGAAATGTAATAGGCTTGAAAATCATGAGCTCTAAATTTAAAGAGCTGAATTTAGTTTATATGGGAAGTGTCTTTCAATATTAAGAAGAGGACTATAAAGAGGATTGCCATGAATTTCCCCCTGGAATCTGCAGAGAGCTAAAAGAGCAACTGTAGGCACTACAGAAGATTTCTATCAACAAAAGAACATCAAATGTAGTGTTCTACACATTTTTCCTGTGTCTTGAAAACATCTGTCAAGCCCAGAGGCAAAGTGTACATATTCATCTTCCCCAATGGAGATTTGCTTAGGAGTTTAAAGCCTACTGTTGCTACCAATTTCATCAGACGAGAAGGTAAAACAGCACGTAGTGGGTAGAAAGGTCCCCCCTCAGCTGATGACTGATGCAAAATGGCCCTGTCTGGTGAAACTCTGGCTTTAAGGTTTGCAAAACTTAATAAATTAGTATAGACTCATTAAAACATATATAAAACATATATTAAAACGTATATAGACTCATTAAAATCATAGACTCATTAAAACAGCTCATTCTTCAAAAGCTTACAAAACATCTTTACAAAACAGATGCCAGAATAAGATTTGCCCCAACAAAGAGAATGAGGAAAAGGTGGGACATATGCACACACCTTGCAGTGTGATCAGCATTTATATGGGGACCAAAGCCCCACATAAGTCAATTTCCCATCCCCAAAAGTGACCTCTAACAGATGCTGAGGGGAAGTATAAGAATGGGACAAGCAATCCTGGTTTGCACGGGATTGTCTCCTAGCTGCATCCTCTTGCATCTGGGAGATGTTTTTACTCCTGAACCATGCAAGGCAGACAGCTTGTGTCTGACTGTTCCTTACCTTCATTTGTTGTAGAGGGTAATGCTGGAGTTGTGGCTGGCTCGCTAGTCTCTGTGACTGGGGCAGATGTGATCAAGTCATCGAGTTCTGTGGTAGAATCATCAGTCAAAGCTTTGAGGGAAAAAAAAAAAACAAACAAACAAAACAGTAGGAACTATGAACAACAATGGCAAAATGTGAATATAAACCAGAAGTAATTTTTTAGTTAAAACAATCAGGATTTGTCATTTTTGTAGAAATGTGTGAAAGTACAAGAAGTTGTTTTTTTTTCAGTGAACAAACTTGGAATTGTCCCTTGTACTTCAGTCTGAGTCCCTATATAGCATCACATAATACTATGATAAATAAATATTAAAGCTTGGGATTTTTAAGCTTCTTGGCTACTGGAGAATGAAATAGCATGTTCTTATCTCTCTTTATGAAAACTTCAGTGCACGTATTTTCCATGCAATATGTCTTTACCTGAGCTCACCTAGACTCAAAACTGATCTTGGTACTACACCATCCAACTACATCCTTGGTATTACAAGCTGAATTTACTCAGGATTCTTGCTATAGATGCTGCCTCAGTCTCATCATTCACTGAAGTGTTTGCACAGAAGGAATACACAGGTATAAACATGGGGATCATTAAAGAGTTGAGTTTGTTTTAGATATAACTTGCAAAATGGCCATTCTTACCTTCAGAAACTGTGGTTGGGATTTCAGGGGCCAATGTGGTATTTTCCTCTGCAAGAACAGCAGGTGCAGAAGATGGATCTGAGGCCAAGAGCAAGTTGAGGAAAGAGGGAGAAGAAGAGAGAGGCAGCAATTAGGAGTGAACGTGTGGTCTGAAACCTTGATGAAAGTAAGCAGGTTGGGGCTTAGCAGGGAAGCGAGTCAATGCATAGCCCTTTATCGTTACTGAAAAAAGTCTCTCAGCTTCATTTAACCTTTAACTCTAAAGACAGAAGATACCTGTGCTATTTCTGACTGTGTTCTTTTCCTGCTAGAGGAGCAACAGGCATTTGGAAAGATGCAAAGTAGCCATTGTTAGGGAAATAAAGACAGAGATTTTTCTTGCTTTTTGGGAGTGAGTGCTAGCAGACAAGTGCTCCTCACCTTCTTCGAGTGTTGTCATGGTCAGTGTAGCAGACAGTGTCTCTGTCCCTGTTATGTCTGGGCTGGGTGCAGAGGAGGAAGCTGCAGAGATGGGCAGGGGTGAGGGAATATGTTACTAGACAGAATCACCTGAAGGGTTTGCAAAGGAGGAATATGTGGGTGTTGAAGGGACTGTTAAATTTAAGGAATTCATTACTGGAGTGAAACATCAATCCATGATAGAAACCGGAGCTGATATTTGGTGTTATGAGTTAGCTTACGTAATCTAATTTAAACAGGAACTTAAATGCTATTCTTAGATTTTACAGCATAGTGCCTGTTTTTACCTTCAGGAGCTGTGGAAGGGATTTCTGGAACCGAGGTATCACTGCTTGTTGTAGGTGGGGTTGGTGCTGTTGATGCTTCTGTCGTGTTTTCGGAGGCCGTGACAAGAAGGAAGAAATCAGGAAAGGAGAGAAAGAACGCATTCAGGTAAGGCAGAATGGCTGAACTCAGCTGTTGATGAATTTAATTGGTTTCAGACTTTGTAGAAAAGGGTGTCTGTATATTATCTGTCATCCAAATCCACACATATGGCTCAGAAATGGGTCTTCATGTTAAAACTTTGCATTACAGGTGTCAGGAAAGTTTCAGACTTTTCTCACTGGGAGTGAGGAAAGCAAAAGGAGTGTGATAAGCAAAAACAGAAACGGGTGTTGTAACTTGGCAGTAACATATATATATATAACAGTAATAGCTTCCCAGTGCTGCAACACAGCGTGTTTTATCTACTTCATTATGAAGTCCAAAATGTGAAATAACAAGGTATTTTGTCTCTCTGTAGGAAAAAATTTATTACAGCCATTTCTGTCTTATCTGACTGAAAGTCTTTCTCCCAAAGTTGTCACAGTCATTGGGAAGGAGAGGGAGAGTCTGTTCAGACTGTTTTTTCTGCAGTTCCCTGCAGGGTGTCTCTGCACTGAAGAGCATCACCACAAGCTGGTAAGAGGCGTGGTAGAGAGGGGAGGCTGGTGGCAGAGCCAGCTCTTGCCCCCAGCTTGCAGGGCACAGCCTGTGAAATGCTGGGCCAAACGTTGGGAGAGGCTGAATCTGGTACGACCAAACCTGGAGGCTTATAAACTGTTAAGAATCCAGATAAATATTGTTATAAATGGTGAGAAACACAGACTAAATGGCTTTATCCCAAGTCATGCTTCTAAAAAAAAAAATATATATATATATATATATAAAAATCATTATTTCGTTCTGATTCTCTCATTTAAATTCTGCACCATTCAGCTTCACTTGAAGTGAGATTTGCAAGTAACATTTGCAGCTCCTTATCGGAGTTGTGGTCTAAGTGCTAGTGGCAGCCTGCCTATGCTGCCAGAAAGCCAGGGGTTGGCACCAAGCAAATGGGATTCAGAGACAAGCATTGGTGGCACTGAGAGATGCTGATTTTGCAATATTTCTTGGCATGTCCTCTGATCTCCCCTCATAACCAAAACTTGCATCCAGATATTAATTCAGCATTTTTCTAAGGAGGCTATCAGAAGGATGAGAAATTAAATGTCTGCCAGTAGCAATTAAGGGCAGATGTGTGCTTTGAAGAATTAGGGACTCTAGATCTCAGGCTCAATTAAAAGCTGTGTTATCAGTGTGCTAAATAGCTGGAAAGGCAGAGGTCCAACTCAGGAGGTGAGTTCAAATGTTTGGCTGTGCTCCTTAATGGTTCTGGAGCTTTTATGAAACTTGGACACGCAAAATCACAATGATCTGGACACTTGTGCTTTACAAAACTATACCTGTAGTATTTATAGCTACAAGCTCAGGGAAATTAATAATTAAATGCATATATTTCTACTGTATCTGACAGTTTCATATTTTTTAAGTGAAGATGTTAAAGTGAGGGTTGCTCCTTCACAGCAATATTTAATTTTCATTGGCTACTGTGACTATTTTACAGATTCATATGGTCACATCTTCTTAATCCAGTTGAAAAAAAAAAACAATTAGCAGAGTGTTTATTTTAGATATAACTTGCAAAATGGCCATTCTTACCTTCAGAAACTGTGGTTGGGATTTCAGGGGCCAATGTGGTATTTTCCTCTGCAAGAACAGCAGGTGCAGAAGATGGATCTGAGGCCAAGAGCAAGTTGAGGAAAGAGGGAGAAGAAGAGAGAGGCAGCAATTAGGAGTGAATGCGTGGTCTGAAACCTTGATGAAAGTAAGCAGGCTTGGGCTTAGCATTAGTCAATGTGTAGCCCTTTATCGTTACTGAAAAAAGTCTCTCAGCTTCATTTAACCTTTAACTCTAAAGACAGAAGATACCTGTGCTATTTCTGTCTGTGTTCTTTTACTGCTAGAGGTGCCACAGGCATTTGGAAAGATGCAAAGTAGCCATTGTTAGGGAAATAAAGAATTCGATTTTTACTTTTTTTTTTTCTTTTTCTTTTTTTTTTTTTTTTGGCATTTTCTGAGTGAGTGCTAGCAGACAAGTGCTCCTCACCTTCCTCGAGTGTTGTCACGGTCACTGTAGCAGACAGTGTCTCTGTCCCTGTTATGTCTGGGCTGGGTGCAGAGGAGGAAGCTGCAGAGATGGGCAGGGGTGAGGGAATATGTTACTAGATGGAATCACGACCAGGTAAAATAAAAAACATTTCAGGGCTCAGTGAAATCATTAGTACTTTGGGCTTCATGGAAAGGGAAGTTAGTTTACCAGATTTTAGCTTTTGCTAATTGGTTCAGAAGAACATCTTCTAATTAGTAATAATAAATTGATGTAGTAGTAATTAATAGTGAATTTGGGAGACTGATGAAACTGGTATACCTCTTGTCATGGTATGAGCACACCTGATTGCCATTCCACCTATTCACTAACTTCAGAACCTGGAAATATTAGGTCAAACTATTAAAAGAATTGAAGGTGAAGAAAATATCCAGATAAGAGTGCCTCAGATGATCCAATTGTACAGATCTCATCATACAGTCTTGATAATTATATTGTAGGTAGACTTAATCATGTACTTGTTTTCCCTCCAAACACATTTTCCTGTGAAAATGAAGATGGTGTTGGCCATTGGCTCCTCCAAGGCTACTTACATACAGGGTTAGATAATGAAATATTTCTACTGAATTCCAAGTGTTCCTCCTGTATGCTTCTCAAATTGCATATTACCCCAAATTTTTGCAGGTGCCATTTACAGCTTGAGTTTTTCCCTTGCCTTTGCCAGCACAAGTCGGCAGTTCTGTGGTAGAGGTTACGGTGCTGTCTGTGGTAATTGTTGGTGATGAACTTGTAGTTTGGGGATTCTCTAAGGATGTTGGAAGATAGAGGAAATAAATCATTAGGGAACTATGATAATGGTCATGAGAACTGAGACACTGGTAAAACAATTTAAATGTCAGGTTTCGTGTAGCAGTGGGCTAATGCACTAGACCTGGTAGTGTGATTGCTGTCAATTAATGACAGTTCTAAATGAACTTCTGAGATATTTGCCAGTGGTACCGTTAAGGCAGATGTAGATGCTTAGAATATGCGGCAATAGATCAGTGCTACTACACTTTTTTGTTTTTGTTTTTGTTTTGTGTTTGGTTTTGTTGATAAAGATCTTGAGGAGAAATTATTTAGGGAACCAGCCTTTCACTTTTGGGCAAATGGTTGAGAACTGCATTTTAGTGCCCACTTCTTTGTGCACCACAAAGTACATTAATGATTAACTCAACACTTTAAAAAAAAATAAAAAATAAATTAAAAAAAAAATCATGAGAAACACGAGCGGCACCTATATTTTAAGATTTCCTATTTCCATTATTCCATTATTTCAGGCACATGGTGGTGAAAAAACAAGAGTCACAAGCTTATACCTGGAGTGTAAAGACTTGTTTTATGTTTTCCTAATTGTTAGCAGTGTACTGGGTCTGGCTGGAATGTTAACTTTCCCTGCAGATGAAAGGCAAATACAATTCCTAAGAGAAATCCAAACAACAGAAATAATTTTGGGATAGATGAATAAGTAGTAATGAGGAAAAATTAGGAACATGCACCTTTCTAGTATACTGTCTGCCAAGGAACTCTAATCATATGATTTTTCAAGTTAAAAATTAGTCTCTGAGCATTTAAGGATACGGTGAAGTGCTAATGGATTTATGTCTCAAAAACGCTGCCTTACCTGGTGGTGCAGTCGTGGAGGATACTGCATCTGTGAAGACAGAACAAAGCAAAAAATTGATATTTACAGTGGAGTTATTTTTATTGCTTCAAAATGCAATTTTGCATTCTACCTATGTGATTGTTGATTTCATCTATGTTTATGACAAAAAAATTAAAACACTTTTTCAATTCAGACATGTCTTGGTTCACATCTTCTGGAAGTACTTCTACCTCATGTTAACTGTTTGCCTGCCTTATTTTGGGAAGAGCCTACAATAAGATGCTGACTAAAGTGTCTTGGACTATTTTCTTTTCAGCATATTCATACTCAGTGCTTGTTGCTGCTGGTCTTGGTATTTTGTACAGAACATCCTTGTGTTCCTTGATCACTTGGTTCAGCCTAAGTACAAGGAGCCTCTGCTTGCACACAGTTCAGCTCCAGTCTGATTTCTGAATGTTCCTCATTTTTACAGTTGACAGAAAAATCCAAAGAAAGTTTTCTAAGTACAGATTTATATATTTTTTACCTGAACAGATGACACCGACATCTTCATTGTGTCCACAGTCATTTTTGTTCCAGCCAGCGTGCGGACAGTCCCAAAGGTAAGATTCAGTTCCTGTACACTGCACATCATCCAGGAGGATGTTTCCTTTGCCAGGGCCAAAGTAAGACCATCCGTAGACAGAAACAGCATAGCCACAACCAAGTTGTCTGCATACAACATTGGCACTGTTCATATTGAAGTAATCATCACAGACTGTCCCCCATTCGCCTTCGTGGTAAACTTCAACCCTTCCGGCACATCTGTCCCCACCAGATGCCAGTCGCAATTGCGGCGAATCTTCTAAAATGAAAGCAAACATTGGCAGGCAAACATCTCAATCTGTTTATTACAGAAAATGTAAACTTCTCACATCTGAGGCTGCATCCGCCTCTCTGCAGGGATGGGCTGTGCAGTGTTTCTGTGTCCCCAGTTCCTGGGGCTCACTGGGGAACACCTGCAGTGCACAAAAAGCATGGGGCAGGGAGCCAGGATCAGTGCTGTTAATTCAGCCCAGTTCACTCAAGCTCTGCTTCATGCAGGAGCTGATCTGTCATGTTAGGGTATTGCTGACTGGGTGTGTTCTCGCTCTGGAGTATGTCTCACTCTCTTACCTTTGCGTCCAAATGTGTTTCTTATCCATTCTAAGAATCTGTTCCATGCTGAGTTTGGATCTCCACCTCCTGTGGGCTGCCACCAGAAACCACTTGCTGTATCAGATAAGAAAGCACATTATTAGCACTGACATAGTTCTAGATATGTTTTATGGTTTTCTGTGTTGACGCAGAGATGGACAGTTAGTACTCTTATGTGGTGTGTTTTCAAAGCAAGAACAATCCTGCGGTTCCTTCCTGTGCCTGGAAGGACATGCTCATTCTCTCGTAGTTCAGTGGAAGATGATCATAGAGAACCTTATTTCATGGCAGCACAAGAGCAAAGTAATCCAACCCCACAAGTCCTCATGTACCTCCTGTGAAGACACAGGCGACTGTGAGCTGAGCTCTGCCAGATTTTACTGGGGCAGTAGAAAAGGTTACTCATCTTTGCCATGTTTTTGCCGTAATAGCAGGTGAGAGTGTGAAGCATTTGTACAGACTGACAGTTGCTTTGGCTGACAGCCCAGCGAGTTAGCTTAAAGTGCTCTCTTTGCAAATGCCTGCTCAGGTGTGGTTGGAGAGCCCAGGCTTCATCTAACTCAGCACTGAAGAATACACTACACACTGCTCAAAGCATTTCAAAATGTAAGTTTGACTAAACCAAAGTGTGGCATTAAATATTTGTAGGGCAGCCCTTCCATTTACAGTCGGCGTATTTCTGGCTAGTTCTGTCAGGTGTAGTGAATAACAGGCATCCATATACTCATAGGCAATCCTTTGCTTCCTCTTGTACAGTGAAAGTGCAAAGAATAAGTAAGTGGTAGTCTTCCACTCTTCTTTCCCACAAAGAAGCAGGAAAACTCTCGTAGGTCCCATGCCAAGGAATTAAAACCCAAGCCCCAGCATTTTAGTGTTTCTCCAGATTCAATGTGATCATGCAGAGATGTACACCAAGAACATGACAGAACAAGAACAGTCTTCTTTAAACCCATTAAGAGATGTTCACAGGACAAAATTGTCCTCCAAGAGAGGATACAAACATTTGGGCTGATCATGTGGTTTTGGTAATCTGTAGATTCAGTCACATAAATACCTTTGAAAATCTGGCCCTACGTATATTCAATTAAAGAAAAAATTATTTAGGCTGCCAGAAGTCAAAGCAATGTTTTCAAATGGCAGCTGTTAAATATCCTTGTTCCTTTGGAATTAGCAAGCTCTGAAGAGCTGTACCTGATTCAGTCACTAAAATCAGGAGAAATTTCATTTGGGGCCGTTATTTATTTATTTATTTTTCCCCTAACTGCATTTGGTTTTCAGCCACTTGCTTTCACAGACTCTTACTCTTGTGAATAGATCAGTGATCCTAAAGTTTTGGGTTTGCAAGACAGGACCCTAAGTGACTTTTCCAGTCAAGTTAATCCAGCCTACATCGGGTCAAATTGAAGACAAAAGTGAATTTACTGAAGAGAGATTAAAGGTTTTGCTGAAGTGTTGGGATTTGATCACCTTCTGGAAATGCGGCTTAGTTCTCTTTGATGCTGAGCTCACCTCTGGGCTGCCTTTTCTCTTGTCTATAAATAATTCAATATAGCCAACCCCAAATCTACATTCTATGAAATTCTCTCTTATGATTGATAAGCCTTTATTCATGGTGCCCAAGCCGATTATTAAAGATCAAAGTATCTCATTCAAACTGGCAAGATTGCAAGGAAGGTTTGGGGTTATTTTTGTTTGAAGTTTGAAGGACAATAGCACTGCGTCAATCCCAAGTCTCAGCAGAGACTTGCATTTGTAACCTGCGTCTGACAGGCTGCTCTTTGTTTTATTTTATTTTGCTCTCTTGGTCTACATTCTTAAATGTATGGTGTAGAAGAATTTTAGTTCAAAACTAAAATATTTGAAGAAGAATGTTTGGAAAACAACTTCCCCTAGCAATTCCCCTCACAGAAGAGAAACAAAGAAAATACTCTTTAACATACCCTATTTTAAAATCTAACCTATGAATTTGATCTCAATGTTAGAATTAGAAGACAAATTAAACCAGCAATTACATGATATGAAGCTTGTCTGCAATTTCTTAGGGAACCCTGCCACCACCTCCCAACAAGCCAGTCTGTATTAGTACTGAATTTTGTCTTTAACATTTCCCTGCAAGCACAAAAAAACATACTCACTGTACCTGGTTCACATAGGAGAGAAGCACTTAACAGAAGCATCCAAGTGAGACTCACTTGAAGGTCCATTTTCTTTGTGGTTGTCTGTTCTAAACCAGTGAAGATTCAGAATTTATACTAAAGGGGTTCTGGTCTAGACCAAAGGTGTGTGCTGTGTAATTTGATCTCCCTGAAATTCCAGATCCATGCCAAGGAAGTGATTTACCAAGTATTTTCATTTCACAGGGTATATCCAGACATCCGGATAAGCAGATCCAGATCACACCGCTGTTCCGGACTGGCTACCGAAATCTTCCCACTCTACTGACACCTTTGCAGGCATGTATTGATGTGTTTTTTTCCAGGAAGCAATGATTTATTTTTGGAGATTAGGCTGTTTGGTAAGGAAAACTTAACTATTTTTATTTTTTTTTTACCATCAGTTAATTTAGTTTCCAACATACAACTGTGCTAAAACAGATTAAATGGATGTGATAATTGTGTCAAAGGATCAGTATCCTAAAAAAGAAAGCCTCAACCAAATGATCTGTGTTTTGTAAGTATTATCCCTCTAAAAAGGAGTTTCTACACTTTTCCATATCTCTTTGTGTCCTCTTTAACCTAGGTTTAGATTCCTACAGTATGCTCTGGAACTGCAGTCAGTTCTTTCTCACTTGCAGCCTACAGAGCAATGAATCAGCTGTAAGAGATATCGGCCAAGGCATGGTTGAGATGGACAAACTGTTCTGGGGGCACAGCAGCAGGGCAATTGCTGAAATACAGCAACCAAGGAGAGCAGGATAGGGACAGAAGGTGTTAAGCTAAGCTAAAGCTGTGAAAGTCAAAGAATCTGTATTTAAAGGCATACAGAGAGGCACGACCAGCTGCCATGCCCTGCTGTGGGGAAGACCAGTAGACTCCACTGACAATTTATTCCCAAATTAGTCTGAGATTTTCCCCTTCAAAGGACAAGGAAACGTGCTGTTTGACAGTTCTCTGTGTTACATCCCTCATAAGCTGACTGCACAGAGCCAAAGGAAGTGCAGCCTTTGTGTGCTAGGACTTACGAGACATGGTTTTGGGTCTGTGAGACACTACACAAAAGAATCGAGGCACAAAATAATTTTCAGGTAAAGGGGAGAAACTACTAGTAGGTTTTTATTCTACTAGTAAGAGATATGAGACCATGGGATAAGAGGCAGAAGATATTCTAGTGCTAGTAGAAATACAAATTAGTAGAGGAGAAAGTGAAAACATTAAAATAAGTAAATAAATAAATCATTGTGAATAGGAAATATACACCAGGACTTGCTGAAGATAATAGTTTGCCATTTGGTTTCATGCTAACTTTTCAGATTAGGTGGCTTGCATGGAAAAAGGGATTCCCACCTAGAAAGGCCATGCTACACAACTGGAAAAGATTTGCCTCTAGCAAAACCATGAATCCAGCAGGATCCCTCCAGCAACACAGTTTTCTCCCTGGCACGAGGTGGTGGGGTCAATACCCTGTGGCTGCTGATATCCCAAAGGATGCCTTCAGCTCTGTCTTACTCAGTACTGGCAAGGAGAAGGTGGGCCTCAGCTAGAGAGAGGGAAAAAGCAAAGCTAGAGGTTATTAGATGATTTGAAAATGAACATCAATTAATTTCTTTGTTCTGTGAATGCTTTTCTTATTTTCTCAGCACACTGTGATGCATTGTATCTATCTAGATGTCCATGTTCTTACTTTCCTACTACCTTCTTGAGCAAAACCAGTCATGTCAAGTATTTAAAATCCCATTTCCGCGTGTGTGGATTATTTTAATTCTGCTGCCATTTCCTGAAGTGACTAAGTGGGTTTATGGTAGATCCTTATCAATATTTCTATCCAAATAACTGTACGCTGGACCTGAACAGTACAGTATATACCATTTTTCTTTCCTAACAGCAATTAAACTATTTTATACAGACATTTCTCAGTTCTGAATGAAAAATTTCAGAAACAGTCCAAAACTCCAACTGAAATCTCATGAAGTTTTTATTCCCAAAACAAAGGAAAACAAATTCTTTATCTCTTGTGATTTTACTCAAGTCTGGATGAAAAGGTTTGGATTTGAACATTATCATATAGAAGACACAGAAGTCTATTACACACATGCTGTTTCAGAGCTCTTCATATTCATCCCACAATGAACAAATTCAGAGTTTGGCTGATGTTGGACTTTCAGTAATCTTCTCCCTAGGAAATGTAGAGGCCTGTAGAAACAGCTAATGCTTCATTCTGGTGACTCAGGCCAGACAGTGTGGAGCCTAGTTAAGAGGACGGGAAGATACGGGGAACGCAGACTATTAGCTGTCTAGCCTGTGTTAGATGCATGACTGAATTAAAGTATCTCAGCTATGAAGAAGCATCAAGATTTGCTTTTTCAGCATTCCTTACGAAGGAATGCTGAAAGAAAGGTCACAAAGAAGCCACTGGTCCCAGCAGACGTGCCTGGGGCTGAGGACTCCACATCCCTGCTCTTGCTCAGAGAAGCTGGATCTTACTGCAGGCTATTTTACGACGTATGTAAGAAGTAATGGAGGTAGGTACAAATGCTAGCGAGGGCAGCAGGTTTGTACAGCTAATCCATAGTTACAGGTGACAAGGAACAAGCAGCCTCCACATTAAACACTGCAGCCCTTGTCACTGACATTGAAGGTGCCATTAAAAGGAAGCGGTAAGCCTCCAGTCCAAAGCTAAGCAAGCAAACTAATCCCGTGTGGCAGGAAGCAGCAGTGATGACAGTGGGGGCTGACCTTTGTGGTCTCGGCATAGCAGTGCTGTTTCTGAGAAAATCTTCTTAAAGAAATCTCTCAAAATTCACTCTGAAAACAAAGAGTATTTGTTTTCTGTGATATAGTGAAATAGCTTTGTGCTGGAAGGTGGGTGTTAAGCTTTCCTCACAGTGCTGGAGCTTTGCTGCCCTGGCAAAACTACCCCTCCCTGTTCAAAGCTTTTTTCAGCCTTATCAAACTACATTCAGTTTTCATGGAATACTGTAGTGGATCTGGTGGACATAGTTTGAGGGGCTAAAAGCAATCAGAAAATGTAAAGCTGTTCTGGAGGCTATTACCACTGGAGGGCAGTGAGGCACTGTCCTTAAGGAATGAGCAAGTTGCTGGATAAGATAGATGGTGTAACGCACAGTACTTTTGTAGGGTCCATAAAGAGGTCTCAATTTTAGCAAATACCTTAAAAAGTAATAGAGACAGCAAAACAGATTGTGCATGAGACAGCTACAAAGAGCAGGACACTTGTTTCCATTCCTCGGCTGTCTTCTACCAATGTCAGAGGATATTTCTTGGCCAAATGGTGCTCAGGAGAACTGGCCTATTTAGGTGGAGGCCTCAGGAACCTCTTCCCTTGCAACTCTTTACACATTATCACTTATCGAGGCTGTAAACCATGACATTTCATAGCTCTCATAACTCATAAGTTTGCAAGGAATTTCTTTGAAATATCTTCAAAGGAATAAACTAGCACCGATTGAATTTCTCCTAGACATGTATTTCTTGTACAAATACTTATTTGTATTTCTTCTTCCCTGACAAAGAAAACACCTGTATGTGAAGCCAAAAAATGGTACACAGGTCTATTTTTGTTTTGGGTCACGTTAATAACTTTTTCAGTCAATTGTCCACTGTAGATTACTCACTAATGAAGCGTGCAACTGGAAGAATTTACTGAAATGCCCCACAAGATTACCACTTGAAAGCTGCCGTAATACTTGCCATATACTCATCCTTGACTTCAGTCAGCCTGGGGATTTGGCTGATGTAAGCCCGTGGCCCGGTGTTGCTTCAGGCTGCATTTGAGGAAGACAGCATATTACAGATAAGTGTGCAGCGCTTGTTTATGGTTCACTGCACATTGCTCCGAGGAGAGATGTAATGAAAGATTCCTGCTAACTGTAAATATACTTACTATGCTTTTGAGAACATTTCTTATGCAACAAATCCTGTTTTTCTGCTGAAACCATCACATTCCCAACAGGCTGTTTCATTGGTTTTACCTTCTGTTTCTAAAAGCAAAGAATTATGAACTTCCAAATAACTTTTGAGACCTTCAAGACACATATGTAAATAAAAGTTCCTTATTTTTCTGCATTGAGAAAAACCTTGAAATTAACATAACAGTGAAATAGTGTGTTCACAAGAAGCATGCCCAAGACAATAGCAAGGGACACAGCAGGAGATGATGATGATGATGATGATGGTGACAACGATGATGATGAGGATGACGATGATGATGATGATGATAAGGAGGCACAGGCTTGTCTGGAAGAGACAGGGCTCCAGTACAGCCTGGACTGAGGAGCAGTGGGCAGAAGCTTTACGTGTCAGGAGCTTTTAAAGTTCTCTGCTGGCGTCGTGGCTTGGAAAAGCTGCACAGTCTCCTTGTTTGGGTCAACGTCTCTCCCCAGAAGCTTCTGAAACATGGGATGTTCCTTCCATGAGGAGAAAAGTTTGTTGGCTGGTTTGGTTTTCCAAACCAGTCCCTGATGCCATGATAGGGCCTGCTCTGTACAACAAGAGGTTGTACACTCCTCAGAAGGAGTAATCACTTGTCATATCATGCTGGTTTACTCCTATTGTAATGCTTTTTACTGTCTTTCAGTTGCATATTTAACTGAAAATGTTTTTTGCACCTTTTATCCCATTAGGAAGCAGTTCCATGTTCTGATCACGTTGAGAATAAAGAACCTTCTCTGAACTTTGACCCTAAATGTGCATGTTATGTATGGCTATCCACTCTCAAATTGACATTGTCCTCTGTCCTAAGCAGTGTCTCTCACACCTCAGGGTTTACAGATTTTACTCATTTCTGACATGTGAAGTTTTCCTGGAATCCTGATGACACTGAATAGATTTATCACCCTAAAAATACAAGGGGGGAAAGATGCAGTAGGAAAAGTAACTGAGCAAGGGAACCAGAGACTGTCTTTTTCCGATTTCTCAGCCTCAGTCCCTGCATCTGCTTCCCTCAGAGGTAGCAGAAATTACCTGATAACAGCAGTCCTTACTCCTGTGTACACACCTATCTAGTGGATAGGTGTGTGACAAGGGATGATGAACAGGTGTTGTGCAGCTTTCTGTTACGATTTACATCTGGAAATGCAATAAGTTTCAAGAAATGCATTTACATCTGGAAATGCAATAAGTTTCAAGAAGTTTCAAGACCCTGAGGATGTGCCTGCTTGCTTGCTCCTAATGAGGCAAGCCCACGATATTGTATTTTCACTGCTGCTGTTACCCATTCTGTCCGTATGAAGCTACCATATGGTAGTATGTGGTATCCTAACATCTGTTGCTTAGTTATCCAGACATATTCTCAATTACAATTAAAATATATATTCTTTCAATCCTTTCTGTTTTCATGTTTCCTCTCTGCCAGCCTTTCCACCAAAATCAACTTCAGCAGGTTCTGAATTGCATTTTGCAGACTGAAGAATGTATAGAGAAAAAGGCAAAGCCAAGCTGAAATAGATCACAGCCCTGACCATATAACCTTTAATGGGGTTTCCCACATTTATAGTGAATATCTTGGTAAACCAAAGTGGAAACTTTACATGTGAAGTCATCTTCTGTGGACAAAACTGAGTGCTGGTACAGCTTCTGATTCTTGTAGACATACTGTCTTGGAATAAAGATGTCACCACCTAGTCCCTGTAAGCCCCAGTCCACCCCCATGAGTCCTGTGAGGGAAAATCTTTGTCAGAAATGAAGGCTCTGCCAATGTAAATGGGTATCAATTATTTTGGCTCTGCATACAGTACTACAGTTCATTTCATCCTGTTACCCAGATAATTTAATTGGCTAACGCTCCATGTCAACATAGGTTGCTTACCTTGGCATGTGCTATGTTCTTGCAGCTTTTCCTGCTTTTGATGTTTACATGGACAATGGTATAATCTTAATTAAGACATTTTCTTAGCTTCTTTCTCCATTTCAAAGCATATCCCTTTGATTTCAGCAGGTGCCATAGGTAGGGATCACGTAGAGTATCACCAGTGCCTTTTGAATAGTTCTTGCTACAAAAATAGAAGTGATCTTCTGGTGTAATGGAAGTGCCAGGGGGTGAGGTGTGACTGGGACTGCCTTTAAACTTCTTTTACTTAGGTTTTGATAGTGTGTAAAATCATTGTAACAAGGTACATGGATAGGTGACGGTCCAGCCAAATCCTAAATAAATCAAAAGCTGTTTTACTCTAGAAATAAGATCAATTTATGAAAGCTACATTTATTTTGAGAGTTTTATTTCCTGAGAGTTTGGAGGGATCTGAATGATTTCTGACGATTTGATTCATAGACACCTCTAAGTATGAATAGTCAATACACTACTGATTAAAAAGCTGAACAGAGACAATGCAAAATCCAGCACATAAATGGTCAAACCCCAGCCCAATCAATTCCTAAATTAAAGTCATCAAAGTTCAAATCATGGAATAATTGAGGAAAAAATCGCATCTGCTTCTCTGCAGGAAGCACTGGAGTTATGCCTGCATAAAACTCCAGGATTTTTTATCCACGTTTTTATGCCACATTAGAGCTCTGGTAAAGGATCACAACAGGGCCCTCAGATGGCTCCTGCCCCAGTGACACCCAAGGGACCCAAGAGAACAGGTTTTGCATTTTGATTTTCCTCAGGAAATTCATGTAACATTCCTCTGGGTTTTGATTCATAAGATAGCTGTTATTAAACATACCAGGTGCAGGCACAAAGCAGCATCAAATTTTGATACATATTTACTGGATATACTAATGATAAATAGAACTGATGTTGCCCTAGCTTTTCTTTATTAGCTACTAATGACAGATAATGAAATGAACTGTTAACAAAAGAGCAAAAATGAATTACTAGAAAAATATATAATAAGAATTAATCAGTCTAACTACATCAACTAATTAGGAAAGCTTTCTTTCCTGCATGAGTCATCAGTGGCTGGAAAGTAAAAGGAAAAACTGGACGTAAAAGAAAAGCGTAGGTTGCTTTTGTTTGTACACTGATTTTTTTTTTTCTTTTTTAATTTGACAATGCAGTCATTCACATGTAAAGCTATCCTAACAAAGTTGCAGTTGGTGTAGCACCTATTAAGTGACCAACAAGGAGTGTTTCAGTGGGACATGTTGGAGTGACAACTTCTCCCTCCCCATCTGTCAAAGAGAACCACGTTGGGTGGGGGTTGGTTGTGAGAGGCTGGCTAGGGGTGACTCTGCTTTCCACAAGCGTGATGTGGAAAAGCAGGTGTCCTGTTTAACTGTGACATTTGGACAACAAATGCAGTCAGAGTCTTGGTATGGAAAAAAAGAAGGATGAATAGTAATCAATATTGTGCAATGAAAGCATTTATTACTAATTGGTGATATCTTATTGTCACATCATTTAATACATTCACCTTAGGTATGTAAAGAAAATATATCTGACTATCCTCAGACCATGTATTAGAGTGATTTGTGCTGATTCTCTGTCACTGGAAATGTTTCTACTAGATCAGGTTGTAATCAGGCTTTGTGTTTATTTGAATGTCTGACTGTTTGCAAGCATGAGAAGAGAATTAATGCACAAGAACAGTGCATTTCCAACAGAATAGGGTGAGATTACTGGAGGAAAAATTTATTGTTAGATGGATTATGCAAATATATTGTTTTCTAGAGTGTTTTGTCATGAGTAAACAGCACCATTAGCTAAAGCGAAAAGTATAGAAGGGTAGCAGTCTTCAAACTTCACATCTCCAGAGGATCCTCAGTCTCAACCCAGAACTGTTCTGGTTCCGTGGCTGAGGCCAGCAGCCTGTGATGGATGGCAATGGAGCCATTTTTATCTCTTCAGATACAGGAATCAGAGGCATGGAGTGGTGGGAGAACACCACAAGCACTACTTCTCCGAGGAGCTGTCCTCTCCAAGAGAGGAGACTGTTGTGGACATGGGTGTGCCAAGTAGATCTCTACAATGGAGGAAGGTCATCATCCTTTTCTGACTCCAGACTGAACAAACCTCCTGTGTCAAATCTCCTGTGTCAATTGTCCTGTGTCAAATCTCATTTGAGACAAACTTTGTTTGTCTTAAAGTTTTCTTACTGGGTACACCAATCCTAGTGGACTCTATAGAGCAGAAGGAGTAGAAACAGCTTATACATGTATTCTGCTATGTGAACTAAAGGTTGAAAACACGAGTCACAAGAGTCAGCTTTGGGAGCGTCAGGCAGCTAGCAGATGCAATCACTGAGACTTTGAGTTTGCAACAGATAAAAGTGATTGGAAAGAAGCTTTCCTCATTACTCCACATTGAGAAATCCCGTTCTCATGGAGACTTTGCAAATCTGTAAGGTGAAAGTGGCTGCTGAGATTTCTTTAGATGCCTCAGAAATTTGCAAGCGTTAAAGGCAATGCAAATCTTTATCCATTCTGCTTATGCTGCAGGCCCTGTAAGAATGAGCAAAGAGAAAAATGATCAAATGATCTGGCAAATAGCTATGAGATTCATATTTGTTTAGGTGTCTATTAGTCCACAAAAGTAAAGAAAGAAATGATTTTTCAACACGGGCTCAACTGCTAATGATTTTTCAACTATACTTCAAGACGTATCTTATGGGAAATTCTTGAAATGAATAAAACAAAGCAGAAAGTACCTGAGCAGACAACGCTGGCATCTTCATTGTGGCCACAGTTATGTCTTGACCAACCATTGTGGGAGCATTCCCATAGGTAAAATTCATTGCCTTTGCACTGTACATCATCCAGGAAAATAACTCCAGAGCCTTCCCCAAACTGGGCAGCTCCTGGTGCTGACATGGGCTCGCCACACCCAAGCTGTCTGCAAATGACCTGAGCATCATTGATATCCCAGAAATCATCGCAGACTGTTCCCCATTGTCCTTTGTAAAAAATTTCAACACGCCCCTCACATCGATTATCACCATTCTCCAGCCGCAGAGACATTTCTAGCAAAGACAGAGCAGAAGCAAATTACACACAGCCCTAATTCTAACCTCACACTTGTGCCAGATGTGGGATTGTGTTACAAAATGACTAGAGAAAAAGCTATTCTGCAGAATGGGGCTGTTCGTGCAGCCTGATGTGCCTTTTGGAGCAGGAAAACCTCCCTCTGATGCTCTCACCATACTCACCACACTTGCACCATAATTAAACAAGGAGATACAAAGACCAGATTTTTGTAAAAATGGTGTTAGTGGCCATTTGCTCTGTAGAAGGTCAGTGAATCTTTGGAGCACCAGAATGAATTAAGGAAGCCTGAATTCCCTGAGAAGAACTCCTAGAGAAGCTAAGCAGGCACATGTGACTGACACTTTGCTCTTCTGCCATGATGAATTTCTTAAAGTGTGTCCAAGATTTTCCCTCCTGGCATTGTGGTTTGTTGAGTGGTGGGGTAGGCTAGGGGAGTCTGATTTCCAATCAGTAACAAGTTACGCATTACACACCTTATACTGTTTTAGGGTGTTTTCCCAACATTTAAGCCATACATAATCATCTACAACTTCTGAAAAACTAAAGTATGGAATTTGTCCTTCCTCCTCAAATAAATATTATTTTTTCCCCAAGATTTTCCATCAAACAAAAGCAAAATGTATTAACAGTAAATACCCAGTTTTTAGAATGATCAGTTAAAGAAATGATAAGACTTACCAGGAGTTCTGTCTCCCCTAGAAGCTGTGGATTAGGAATAAATATGAAAATTTTAAGGTTATCATCTTCAGTTGTATTTCAGCAGAACAAAGATGAAACAAACTTTGCAACGTTTGGTGAGAGTCTCTCTCTTATATTATCTAATTTGTTCTAAAACTAATTTATCTTTTTATAACCTATTATAATCAAGGCAAACACTTCAATTTGCATTGAAAAGTCAAAGCAAGAGTTAATCCTTTAGGAATGGCTTCTGAGATGAAAAAAATAAACCAGTTAAAAATTATGTTCTAGAGAGGCATCCTGGGAAGGGTTCAGTTTGAACATGCTCTGAAATCTGTGTATCTGTGCTGTACCTGCTGGCATCCAATTGCTTTAGAATACTTATGGGAGAGCCATGCCCATGAAGCCCAAAGTGTGATGTGCCTGCCAAGCCACCAAACACTTCCTCCTCCGGTACCATGTGTGAGACATACTGTGCCCCCTTTCTGCCCTCCCATCAATGTCTTCTGAGCATCCTAGACCAGAAGACATGCTGCCCTTCCTCTCACCAGTCCTCACTCCCTGTAACCACCTCTGAAGCATGCAGAGGAGAAAGGAGAGAGGCAGTCAGGCTCTCAATTTCTGCCCTCACTGTGCTTTTCGTGTGTCACACTCCTATAGCTCTGCTGGCTTTGTTGCTATAGCCTTTGCCTAAGGCCGATGATGAGATTTGCAATTTACGCAATTCACAGTTTTAATTTCATAAATAAAAACATCCCAAATGTACCTGAGCAACGCACACCAGCATCTTCTTTGTGCCCGCAGTTATGTGTTGACCATCCTCTATGAGAGCATTCCCACAGGTAAGATTCACTTCCAAGGCACTGCACATCATCCAGGAGAATGTCCCCTAGTCCTGGAGAGAAGTAGGCATTTCCCAGTGCAGAGAGAGCTTCTCCACATCCTAGCTGCCTGCACACGACCTGTGCATCATTGAAGTCCCAGAAGTCATCACAGACCGTCCCCCAGCTTCCTTTGTAGTAGACTTCCACACGACCTTCACACCTGTTTCTACCATTTATCAGCCTCAAGGACACTTCTGTGAAAGAGAAGAGAGAGGAGATAAGAGTGACCGAGAAGCAAGGTTCATCAAGCCAAAGCAACACAATGGGACTAAGACTTTCTAATAACTAAATTATCTCTTCTCCCTGAATTTTAATATCACTTAAGGGTTTCTGAGTTTTATTAGAACATGGAAAAAGTTTATCTTTTAAGAGTGTGATGTAGGTCCATCCAACAGGTGGAATTATTGAAATACTGATTTATCTAATACCTTTTATTTTAAAGGACCTTAGACTTAAAGCAACCTAGTCCAGTGAATCCAGTGAAACTCAGAATGTCCTGTCATTTCGGTACTCTACAACAAACAGGTATACATTTCAGCTTCAGTTATGAAATCTCTTTAAAGATTAAAAACCCATGGTTATGTTCATAAAAACTGTGTAGATCAGTATCGCTACTTTCATTATGGTCAAAATACACTACATTTTAAGAAGCTATTTTCATGTATAAACTACTGAATAAACTAAATGAGATTTACATTTTTAATAATTAACAAGAAGTTGCTTTTGCTATTGAAAATTCCAAATAGAAATGATTGAATATGAAATTTAAATTACCAGGTATTTCAGTTCCTGTAGAAGCTGTGAGAGAAGAAAACAGAGAAAAAGAACATTTTAGCCATCAGTGTTTATAAAATTAACTAAATTTGTAGAACATAATACTTCTCTACAAAGTCTACTTTTATTTCAGAAAGCATTCAACATCTAGTTAATTCAGCTGTTTGCAATATGTGTGTTCGAAGATGATAAAAATGGTAAGACATGAGATTATAAACTGACTTTCCTTACTAACAACTTGAAAATCAGTGGAGAACAGGATAAAACTTTGAAACTTTTGTTACTATTTGACAGATGTAGAAAAATTTGTCAGGGTTACAACTGGCTGAGTACCCAAGACCACAAGAAGTCTAAGTACATCCTTCCTCAGAGGGATCTGACAGAGCCCTGGTTCCTTCTCCTCCTTGCTTCCTGTCCCCCAGACTGCAGAAGAGTCACAGCTCTAAACCTCTGGATTTGGTCCTTAGTACGAAACTCAAATAATTATTCTGCAGACATTCAGTAGAAGCTTTGTCAAGGAAAGGCATGTGGGATTAGGACCTGAGCTCATGAGAAGTCTCCTGTGTGAAAGCCTGTTAGTGCTGTAAAGGCAGAATGTGCCTCGGGATTGGATTTTGGTGCTCCGCTCTAGTCTGGTGGCAAGCAAATAGGATTGGTTAATGCAGATTGCAGATTATTAAAATAATATGATTGTTGTACAAAAATACTGGATGTATTCTGAGTGACACTGATTAAAATACTCTAAAAGTTTTCACAGCTTATCTGTGCAGAAGTTTGCAATAACTGATTTTGATCAAATTAGGAAAGAGGGAAATTCTCTGTGTAGGAAAGAGCCTTGTTACTTGCAACAGAACCAAAATTCTTCTGAGAAAAGGGTTTTCTAGTTCAGGGGAGCAATTTTCAATTTGACAAAATTTAAAATTAAACTTAAAACTAAAGCTTAGTTTTAAAGTTTAAAGTTAAATGAACTTAAAAGCAAAATTTAAATTAAATTTAAATTAAATTAGAGTATTTCTTATCATGACTCTTTTTGATAAAGCAAATATATCACTGTGTACCTGAGCAAATGACACTGGCATCGTGCCGGCTGTCACACTTCTCTCTATACCACCCCCTGTGAGAACACTGCCACAGGTAGTTCTCATCCCCTCTGCACTGCACATCATCCATGACAATATATCTCGGGCCGTGAGTAAAGGTGACATTTCCTGAAGATGATACAGCATGTCCACAAGCCTGCTGGTTACAGACAACGTCTGCATCATTTATATCCCAGGAATCCTCACAAATGGTCCCCCAGGTTCCTCTGTAAAGTATTTCAACACGCCCTTCACACTGGTTCCATCCATTCACCAACCTCACTGACAATTCTTTGAAAGAAAAAAGAGAATTTCACTGAACCTGGGATATTATTATTATTATTATTTTTTGCTAAGGAGGAATTAAGGTGGAACACAGCAGGTTAGAGGACAGACAGATTTCCATGCCATGATTATTTCACTAGTTAGCCATGCACACACATTTTCAACCTACCCAGAAACTCCTGCTTTTCAGAGTCCCTGGGGTAAAACCATGCTCCTTAAGCTACTGCCTACCCTATCTGAAGACAGTGAATCCTGAATAGTTCAGTCTCTGCAACACAGGATCCACAGCGCTGATGTTCTGAATAAACTGTAGTTGTGAACTTTCACGTAACTCTGCATGTACAAAGCCATGCCTCATTTACCCAGACCTAACATTTACATGGGTATAAGTTGGGGAAGATCTTGACTTTGTTCCATGTTTTACTCTAACATAACAAAAATGCTGAGCATCTGTTTGGTACCTGGGCTACAGTGTTGTATTATTTTAAAGGGAAGTCCCTTCCAACATGAAAAGAGCAATGTCCAGGCTTTTTGATTAACATCCATCAGTGTTTTTAGCTCTACAAATTCAGTTCTAAAACATCAAAACTTGTTGATATTAAAGGTAATGACACAAATTTAAGAAGCTTACCTGTCGTTTCAGATCCTGTGGAAGCTGCACATGAGAAAAAAAAATACAGTTCATTTTTAGGTGGAATTTTCAGTTACTGCAGTAATAATTGAATCTATTGATGAAATATGAGAAACTGCACATTAAAAAAACAGTAATACACATAATAATGTTCCTTTTGTCAGTACTATTACACAGGCCAATAACAGAAGCTAGACCAGTTCTGAGATATATTAGCTTATGATTGTAAGGAAAATATGAATTATAAATTTATAAAGTTGTTAGTGATAAAAAAAAATAAAAAATGTTATAAATGATACAATGTAATCACTAGGAAGAACTCCAAGGTAATCAAAATAAAAACAAGGGATTTGATTTGATGTGTTTGGAGTACTACAGATGTTACTAGAAATGTTACTAGAAGGTAGAAATATTCTCAGAATTTGAAGAAGCAGTGATGGCTATTGTTTCTTTTTTTGATGGTTGCTTGCTGGCTTTCCAAAGACTTAGGCTAATGAGGAAGCTCAGGTAGCAGCAGAGAAAAGAGAAAAAGCTAAAGGTCTAAGCTATTCTTTGAAGTACAGCAGTGAATCCTATGTCAAGACCAGGGGTTTCTTGTAAGGTGTAAGTTCAGGGTACTAATTTCCTTGTAGACCTGTAACTGACATACATTTTGGTGTGGTATGGGTTGCGTTATTACAGTTAACCATTAAAGGGTGACAACGGGCTGTTCAGAGTTCAGCCGATTGATGTCCAGGCAGGCGGTTATTCTCAGTGACCGTGTGAGCCACTGTTTGTACCACCGCTAACACAATAACAACTTTGTGTTAAAATTTGCAAAGATAAGCTGTGCAGGGTGGCTCAGACACCAGGCTGGACCTGCCCTCTGTGTCTGCTCTGGCACTTCTCCCATGGGGTGGCTCCCTTTGCTGCGTGCCGGTTATCAGATAACCAGGCATCAAAGGAACCTCCACATCAGGGGGAGCAGGAAATAATACCAGGTGATATACAGAAGCAGTTAGCTAAATGGTTTTACTGCCCCTGGTAGCTCTGTTGGACCGTTAGCGCATTTCCACTGAAAGATCTAACCTAGACTGAAATACCAATGGGGCATACGTAGCAATTTTTCAATTTATTTCGTATTTTTTTTAGTTCATCGATGTGGAAATCATTGACAAGCACCGCTGCATAATAAGAAAAAACAATTATTACACTGGACTGCTGCAGGAGGTGAAAAAATAGCTTCAAACATGCAGGCCCTGCTTGGTTTGCCTGGGGCAGGCAGCAGTGCAGCAGGATGCCCACCCCGTGCAGCTCGGCCCTTTGGCTGGCCATAGCTGTGCACCGGGCAGGTGAGTGGAGGTTCTGGATGAGAGGAATAAATCAGCAGGTTTTTGAAATAGTGGGATGTTTTTTTCTGCCTACATTCAGCTTGTGGTCTGCCCGCTGAGGTAAGGCTGCTAAACACACCTGAGCAAACCACGCTGGCATCTTCCACGTGTATGCAGTTGTGGACCGACCACCCTCTGCTGGGGCACTCCCAGAGGTAAGCCTCGTTCCCTTTGCACTGCACATCGTCGAGAAGGATCTCTCCTGAGCCTTGACTAAAATTGGCATTTCCAGGGGCAGAAAGAGCCCTGCCACACCCCAGCTGGCTGCAGACGACCTCAGCATCCTTCAGGTCCCAGGAGTCATCACAGACGGTGCCCCAGCTGCCCTGGTAATAGACCTCGACACGGCCTTCGCATCGGTTCCTCCCATTCACGAGCCTCAGGGACAAGTCTTTGGAAGGCCAAAAATAAGAGAGTTATCTGTGAGGGATGCTCCCACACCACCAGGCTTTAAGTGGGCTGTTGCAAATTTGAGGCAACAATAAGAACTTCTGATAAGTAAAGTTAGGACATTGACCAGAAATATTAACAATCTTTTTTTTTTTTTTTTTGAACTGAAACTTGTGAAATTTGACCTATACGTTAAAAACTTAAAGAAATAAACTGAATACATTGAAAACTTAAAGATACAGCATATTTCTAACACAAAAGGTTGGGATTAATGTATGATATGATATGTATGATATACTTGCAAATATTCCTCTTCATAAACTCTGTACATATACTAAATGATTATATTAGGCAATTATTTACTTTGTCAGTAAAATCAATTACCAGGAAAATTACCAGGAACTTCAGACATCAAAGAAGCTGGGAAAAAAAAAAAAAAAAAAAAAAAAAGAGAGTGAGAAAGATTAGTTTATAACAAATTGTACTAAACACAGTGAGCAGAAGTTTACCTACATGGCTAGGAAAAAAAAAAAAAAAAAAAAAAAAGACAACACAAAACCAACCCTCAATACATTGGGATTTTGTAATTATAAGCTAATTTATACTTTTAAAATGTACAGTAGTATGTATTTTCACATTCAATAATATCTCCAAGGAAAGACCTTTTTCTACATCACATGTGGAAATTGCTAGTTATTTTCTCAGTGATTCATAGGAATGACTAATTGAATTTATCCTTTAGGTGAGAAGCAATGCCAATAGCCAGATGGACAACCTTTGAATGGGGCTTGGAATAGGCTATACTCTATCAGAAAAGAAAACATAACCGTTCTGCTTCTTATAGCTTATTATTAAAAGATTTTGAATGTGAAGGCTAATGCGTAGGTTACAGTACTCTCTTAAGAAGTATTTGTTGAATTGCAGAGGGGATATCCTGTAAACCTCAACAATTATTTTAGTAGTTCAGTTCCCTTTCACTGAGCACCAGGACCTCAGTCTGGCTCACATTTATAGCACATTACTGACCACGGATGTCAATAAATCTAGTTACCTGCGCAGATGACACCAGCATCTTCCTGGTGAAAGCAGTCATTGGCGAACCACCCGTCATGGGAGCACTCCCAGAGAAAAGCTTCATTCCCTTGGCACTGCACTTCGTCCAGGAGGATTTCTCCTGTGCCTTCACCAAAGAGGGCTTCTCCCACGGCCGCAGTGGCTCTGCCGCACCCGAGCTGACCACACACCACGTCAGCATCTCTTCTGTCCCAGGAGTCGTCGCATATTGTTCCCCAGACTCCGTTGTATAACACTTCAACACGGCCCTGACATCTGTTCTGCCCATTCACCAGCCTCAGGGAGAATTCTTTGGGAGACAAAAGGAAACCAGACCAACCCTTAGAGTAGCTGCTGTGCTTCCAGGGACACCTGCAGTCTCAGTCTATCAGAGGAAATGCTTCACAACAGCTTCCCAAAGAGCACATCAGCAAGGGAAGCATGCTCTATCCTCTTTGGCTCACCAGACTTGAGCTCCTACGGGTTCAGAACTGAATTTAAAACATCTTCCAAGGGTGATGCACCTGAGTGCCCCTATGGCAATTGCATTAAATTAGCATTATACTGACACAAAGCCATCACCGTCTGGTGGGGACTCTGGCACGTCATATCGTGTTTCCTCTGACCACAATGAATTAAACAAGGCAGTGCTCAGAATAGCAAAGCAGAGGGTCACTGGCCTCATTATTTCTCTTCTGAAGGAAAATTTGAAGGCACGTGGTCCCTTGGGGATTATTTTTGCACTAGGTACATGCAGTCTGAAGCTGAAGAGCTTCATGAAGACCACCGAGTTACCCCTTGCCTCTGAGTTGCTTTCAGATTATTACCTGCATTTGTTATTAATAGTGTCAAAGTGAACAGAAACCCTCTGATGGATGAGAACCTTACTATAAGGAACAGGTATGGTGTTTTTTTTGTATTTTTTTTCCTACAATACATTAAAATAAAATACATTTTCTACATCACACTAACAAAACCTTAAAAGTACCCGGTGGCATCATCAGTCCTTCAAGCCTGCTAAACATGCAAGATGTCTATTTGAGGAGGCTTTGCTGCAAGCTACAGATTTTGCCAGCATTGATTTTAGAGGAAAACATAAGCGATAGGGAGGTAGGACTGAGCAACACTGAGCACAGTACCTGATGCCTGCAGACCCCCACCATGCAGCAGTAGCATCCACACAATGGTCAGCGTGGGTTCCATTTTAACTGCGCTCCTATAATGCTGATAAAATGTTTCAGAATTTATAAATGTGTAGATATAAAGGGGTGTGTTCTGTAGCTTGATCAACCTTATTTTTTTTTTCTAAGTACGTTCATGATTTCATACAATGGAGATGCTTTTAACTTTTAAAAACATCCTCCTGATTTTTTTTGGCAAGACTTTTGTTAGCTTGATTTTTTGGTTACCTTAATTATCATTTCAATCCCTTCTCCTCTATGGAAACACTGGCCAAACCCTCCCCTTACCAGACCCAATGGCAGCCACTGGTTCAGGAGGAACCAGCTGCGTGCAGCCAGGGAGAAAATTACTGATACCAAGTGGAAAACAATGGCAGGATTCTTTCACCTCTCAGTTTCTCCCCTGTCCTGAAATGGATGCAGGTGTCTGTTGTGCTCCCTGTCCCCTCATGTCTGCTGGACCCAGGTGTCCCCAGCTGGGTGGCTGTAGCCCCATTGCAGCCCTGGGCAGGAGAGTGCCTGAAAATAAAAGCATCATTGGAGCAATGGACAGCCTTGGCTGCTAGGAAACAAAATACTTTTTTTCAAGACTCAATGCCAGACATCCCTCCAGAGTGCACAAATTCTAGCCTGAATTTTCAGATTAATTGGGCCTTTGAAAATTGTTAATTTTCAGTCTCGTACTGAAACAGAAGGCTGAGGGCTGAAATTTCCAGCTTTCTTACTTCCCAGCCTTAGGAAAGCATTTCACCTGATGCCTGGATTAATCCGTGCAGGCTTGGCAGAGAGAAGGGCACTTGTCTTCCTCAACAATACGTGCCTTAGAGACATCCAACAAACTCTTATGAAACAAAGGGGACTTGTTTCATGCTGGCATGGCTCAGATCGAGAGTTTACTTTACATGCACAGGGTGCAGCTTCCAAATACAACGCTGCCCAGGAGCTCAAAGAGAAAGTGAAGCAACAGGTTCTTGGCTGCCCTCCTGCATCTGGGGCTTTGCAGTCAGCTTTCTGAAGCTCCAGGATCCAGCATTTTGGAGAGGGTGGTTTTGCTACGTTGATATTGTCATGCTCTTTGCATGGGAGAACAGGGCCCTCACAGCAGCCTAATTCAATTCTCATCAGGTCTCATGCAAAAAAGCTCTGCTCGTATCCAGGTTGAGCAATGAGAGGTGGTGATGAATGCCAAAAGGTGGATGCTTTAAGTCAGGTTTTCTATGGATTTTTACCCAATACCTACAGTAAAAAACAACAAGCAGAAATGATGAAGGAGATAAAGCATGGAGTAACAAGACCTTGACAGGAGTTAGGAAGTTATTTGCACTGCCTTCGAGAAGGGAGAGGAGGGAAGCAAAAGAAACACAAAGGGAAAAAGCCATATGGGCCATCTACTAAAAACATAAGGACTTCATCCCCAGCCTGGTAGATGGGCTGATGTGCTGCAGCTGTTTAAAAAACACATTTTATCTCTTCTGATTAGTGACTCATCACCATAGAAAACTTCCTTACTCTCAGCAGGTTTTTATGATGACAACTGAGGACAAAAAAAAATCGCAGCCCTCATACAGAAAGAGGAGGAAAGGGAAAAGCTTTCTCTTGGAAACTACAGTTTCTGAAATTAGGAAAAAAAATAAAAATAAAAATAAATATTACTGTCATTCAAACACAGTGTGTTCTTTAGTACAGTGGCAGTGCAATTCCTTTCTACTTTACAGCCTGTAACTAATTCATTTATTTGAGAAAGGAAAAAGCTGCTCGGATGGGTACTAATTGGTTCAGGGCAAAAGAGGTAATCCAGGGGTTATTCTAGCAAATGAAAACAAATGCCACTCCCAGTGACCCAGCTGGGTTTCCTCAGCTAAGCAGGACTTTGTAAAAATATGTTTTTCATGTCAGAGTTCTTGAGCCTGAGATAGAAAGTCTCCCAAAATACACAAACTACTGTGAGAATTTCAGTATCTCCTTGTTTGTTTTTTTTTCCCAGTTAGATTTAAACTGACAAAACAAATACAAATTAAATTAAAAACAAACATGAAAACAAAAGCAAGCTATCAAAATAAAGAAAAATAAATTGGAAAAATCAGTTCTCCTTGTAACACAAGCCATTTAACAAAAAATGTGCAAAAACTGATGTTTGTGCTCAGAGATGCTTGACAGCAAAAGCCAGCAATTATTCTTATCTTGAAATTGTTGCAGACAAAGGGCAATGGTGAGCTCTCTAAGGAAATGTATTTGCTGTTTCCCCTGAGTTTATTAAGCATAGTGGGCAGGTCAGAAACCCAGCTGCAGCCTCTCTCTGCCTGACCTCCAACTCAGGTTAGATTCTGGTGCAATCTATGAAAAAAAAGCTTGGTTGGTGAGGTGAAAGTGATCTCTGCACTATATTCGTTTAATGATTTAATTAGAACATGGTACAAGTGTGGGTATTAAAGAACATCTAAGCTAGAACCCTAAACAGGTTAACTGCTTAGTTCAGTCTGATGTCAATAAGTATCTGCCGGCTTTTGTGGCAAGGCATGGGAAGAAAGAAGTGAAAACAAGAAAAGCTGTGTTTCTTACTCAGACCCTGCAAAAGCAAATTAGCTCCTTTTAGTTTCAGTCTACAAAACATGGGGATTTATTATTAAAAACTGGAAAATGAATCTGGTAGCTATGGGATCCAGAAAAAAAAAAAAAAAAAGTTTATTTATACCCTATTATAAATATTTTTATAATATGTTCCTGGGAAGGAGGCCTACAGAGTTGAATTATTGGTCCATACTCCAAAATTAGAATAGAAGGATAAGCAGGACAGCAAAGCACAGGAAATTCAGCATACAAACAAACAAACAAGAATTTTGTTTCTAAGACCTGTTTTAACCCCAGTGTTGGCCAAATATGTTGCATGAGTTCACTGGGGACAGCACGCTGGCAGGAACTCACACAGTCTGTCAAATGTCTTTTCCCCCCCCCCCAAAAAAAATTGCATATTTGAAAACAGATTGCTTTGACTCCATCCTGTTTCCATGAAACACCTTCTTAAGAAGTGCCACTTTGGGAGAGTTGTTCAAGAATTTGCAGTTTCATCAGCGTTACAAGCACTTGTACCTTCATGCTGTGTATAGGTTAGTTTTAGTTCAGTAATTATCCTCTCCTGACTACTACACTGCTTGGCACTTTTAATGGATATTAACATGTTGTTTTTTATGTTCTGGGTAAGTCCTGAGTAGCCAAACTCCTCACAATCACAAAGCAAATAACTGTGGGGAATAATAATAATAATAATAATAATAATAATAATAATAATAATAATAATAATAATAATAATAATAATAATAATAATAATAATAATAATTTCATTGCAATCAGCAACCAAAAGTTTTAAACAATGAACAAAATTCTTCCTTCTGGGAAGCAAATACAAGATTTCTTTTGATCCTTATATGATATCTTGATGAGACCTGAAAAATCTCCTGATTGAGATTCAATCTCTTTAATGAGATTTACAGTTTTTGTCTGGTTTAGGATGTATCCAAAAACCCATAAGTCAGTGTGAAGGCTTCCAATTCATTTGACGAGCCCTTGCATCAGATTATATGGCTCAGCCTTAAATATTGGAAACAGAACACCTTTAACAGCTCAGTGTCTTTTGAATTTGGAAGTATTTAATCTAGAGAATTGGAAATGTAGTGGGAAAACACCAGCAAAATGTACCTAAAGAGAAAGGTGAGAAAATTACTTTGCATGGCCAGGAAGGACAGGGCAAGAAGTAAGGGGCTTGAACAGCAACAGTGAAAGACAGGGGAAGGCATTTTGAAAAGCCTTTCCAACAGTGATGCTCATTTCAGTAATGAGCCTTGGGCAGCACAAGGAGAGATTGTCTTGGCTGCAGTGGAGGTTTTAAAGTTTGGGCAGCATCTGCTGGGAAGATGTGGTGGTAGTGATAAGGGTGCACCCTATACAGTTCAGCTCCCTTACAGTACCTTGTAACCACGCACTCAGAGGTACATCCAGCACTCACACGGCACAGAGATACTGCCCTCATCTTCACAGCACTATGTAGAAGTGTTTCATGATACAATGGATGGGCAGAACACAGAATGCTGGAGGGAAAGCTTTCCCTCCAACAACGTGAAGATACACACCTGCACAGGTGTTCATCACGGGCACGCAGTGGGCTTTTTTCCACATACAGTGAAGAGTGAGATAGGTATTTGCAAGAGCCCAGGTTGTAGTGGGCATGGGGGCTGCTTGGATGGAAGATGATTCTCAGGGACTATGTCAGCCACATGGTTTGGAGGGAACTCAGGGTTGAGGGACATACCGATAGGTAGTTCCTTTGAAGTCCCCAGTGGGTTGTGTAGTGCTTGTATGTGACACTGGGGAGAGGGTAACAGAAAACTCAAAGGGAAGTCATTTCTCCACCAGGCATCACTGATCTATTCTCTGGCTTCCCACGGCCAGAAATTTTCTGTAAATTTGCATGTGCCTGGCAAGTTTTTGATCCAACAGACCACACTCCAACACAGCAAAGCATTCATTAGTATTTTAATCACAGAGATATTCATTCAAAATAAAAAATTAAATTATTGTTTTGTAAACATTCCTTCATTCGATTTTACAAAAGGCACGTATGGGACTGTTGCTGCTGAAGCATCCTGGCGGCTCACAGTATGTGACTGTCCTGTAATCATTTAGCAGATGATACTGATTTTCGGTCTCACATTATCCTCTGCAAAAGCGGTTTCTTCAGTGCAGGTTTCACAAGAAAGCCAGCAAGAACTAAAACGATGATGACCAGGGTGGCAACAGCACCAGTAAGTGGCCCAAGCACATTCCCAGCCGCAGCAGGAACCGCGTGGGGAGGAGGCGCGGTAGAGTCCAGCTTTGTGAGGGAAGGCAGAAGGGCTTGGTCTCATGCCAAGGGCCTGGGCTCAAAGAGCAGCTCCGTTAAAAGGGGTGCTCCCTAGATTGCAGCCAGAATTAAGCTAAAGTCTAATTTCATTGCTCTTTGAGCAGGCTTTGTATTAGCAGGGATTACAGCTTAACTATGCAGACGTCATTAGCAGAAGACAACTGAGGGAATTAAACATTTCTGAAGAAGCCTGGGAGCTTGTTTCTCAGGAATAGAGCTGGCAATCACATTACACAATCAGATTGAGCTAATTAGTTCAATGGAGTGATAGCACTATTGGGTTTATATGTGCCCTCTGTTTTGGTGCCACCAAAGCGGTTACCATTATTCATGCATGCAGGTGAAAATAGTTTGCAAGGTGTTGAGAGAAGAAGGATATCATAGACATTAGAGTTAGCCAAACAATGCCTTCCTGTTTACAGTGGAGTTAGCATAAGCAGATTTCAGGGACAGATGTCAGAAACAAACAGAGCTATGGCATTTTTTCACGAAGACCTAAGTCGTCTCAGAGTAAATAAGAGAGAAATTTATTCAGCTTCACCAGTGTTCCTGCTCTGAGCACCTTCTTCTCGAAGCTTCAGAGGTCCGACAACAACATTTACTTTCTCCTGGGTAGGGCTTGTGTCTCTCTTGAACCTACTCAGGCAGCCCTGGTAGCAGCGGGAGGAGTAGTCCCCGAGCCTGCACACCACTAGCTGACACCGCAGGTAGACTAATGAGTAGTGGTTAATGAACTCAAAGGCATTAAATTTGAACCGAGCAAAGTGGCTGTTGGGGGTGTAGTATATGGCATAGGAAGAATCTCTAGCACATCTGAAAAGGAATGAGGAAGAGAATTAGTCACCATGGATTTACACGTGGACATTCCTGAAAAAATGCAGTAGATTAAAACATAAACATAACCAGGCACTGAGAACACCAAGGGATAATAGTGCAACTTTCAGAGTATCTCAAAGTATAATTAAGTCCATGAAGAAGCTAGAGCAGAGCTGACTCATTTTTCCTGAAGAAAAGGACACTAAGTGGTGAAGAGGGGAGAATGGACCCTTTGCTGAATGTCTGTGGCACAAAAAAATGGGCCTGGTGCTTGACCTGGTTCTGGAGGTTTTACTAAAACGTTAATGCCTGTGGTAGAATAGATTTCTGCTGCCAGTTTTCACCTCCTAATCTAACTCACTCCCACCACTTTGAGTTTTGCATATAGGACAAGGATGAAGTTAGTGAAGCAAAATTTTAGTAATGTTTAGGTGTTGTTTCTTATTCCCAGGCTCATAGTGTAAAAATAAATAAATAAAAACCTTTTAACTTTCTATTGATAATGAGATCCAAACCAATTCACATTGTCTCTATTCTCTTAAAATAAATTGTAGAAAGGATATAACAGCTATGCATCTAATGACTTGAGAAAGTTCTTACCCATTCTCAACTATATCATAGGATAGAGTGCTAAAATCCTGAGGATCAGGTGATGCCACACATGTGTCCACAAACAGCATCAGATTTGGGTCAGAGCTGTGAAGATAAGCTTGAAGGTACAAATTTTGGTTCAGGTCAATGTAGTATGGAGAGTCATGCACTGGCTGCAGGAATGATGAGGAATCATAAAACGTGATGTTCACAGCGTATCTTCCAAACTGATTTTCATTAATGTCTGCAGTATCTTCAGCAACATACATGATTTGTATCCACGTATTTTGTAACATCTTGCAACTGAGGTGTAAGTGAAGATCCTTTTTCCTCTTGATTATATACTCAGAAGAGGTAACTTTGATCATGTTGGAATAGTTGATTGTACCATTGCTTTCCTGTTTAAGGCGTAATTTAAAATGAGGATTTGCACTTCTGTCACATTCTATATTCTAAGCTTTGACATAGTAATATGCAATTAAAAATGTAGTTTCATATTAAAGATAAGCTGCATCTTGGAGCTAAGAAGCTTGATGATGGTCTTTTCTACTCACATGGAAATAAACCTGCTGATATAAAGTATTTAATTAAACAGAAATTGGTGTAAAAAAGCTCTGTTAAATTTAAGGCAGAGCCAATTCATTGCATTTCTGTACAGAACACTGATCATTTAATACACAGTCAGCCCAGACCTGCATGGCACTTAAACTCATGAGCTTCCTCCCTAGACTCTCATTTCTGGTAAGGATGGGGATTCCCTACAGCAAGGAAAGCTAAAGGCATTAAAACCCCTGGGTCTCAATTCACTTCTTACCACTAAGGACCAAAATGGTCTCTCTTGTGTCTCACTTCAAAGTGTGCCCTGCAATTCAGTTCTCCCAGTTCAGTTCAGTTCACCCAGTTTAGTTCAGTTCATACCTCTCGTATTGTCCCACAGCTGTCATAGGGAACGCTGAACACCACCTCGTGTGCTGTGAGTGTTGGCTCACAGCGAGTGTCGTTCAGGGTGACCGTCTCTGCAGAGTAGCCTTGTGACTGGAGATAGTCCCTGCTAACCACCGCATGCATGTAGTCTGGCAAGCACGTAAGAGCTGGTAGAAGAAGGTATGATATAACAGTTAAATCAGTAATTTGTTAATGATTGAAGGTTTTAATTGAACTAAACGCTGCTTTTTTTTTTTTCTTAATGTAGAAGGTAGGCTGTTCACATATCAACCCAGCATATTTCGCATGCATCACTTCCTTTCCCTTGTATCCTTAAATACACACATATATTTATTTTGCAAACAAAAACTATAAACAGGCTTGTCTGCTGAGAAACAGAGTTTCTGTTCTGAAGGGGAACTCACCAATGTTGTGATCTGTTGGGATGGAGGAGTAGTGGGCCTGGAACCCTCTAAATGTGTATCTAGAATCGCTGTGAAAGTGAATGCTCATTAGGTTTGAAGACGATGTGTATGTGAGGAAGGAACCAGCACAAATTCTCCCAAGAAGTGGAGAAGAGTGTGGAGGCCCATCATAGACTTCAATGTAGTCATACTGGCATCTGCTGTTCTGCAACCTGGGGAACAAACATCAGCACCTTGTCAACATGCTCCAGAAACTCTGATTTACCTGCCTAACACGTGATAAAATATTTTAACAGCACATGCTTTATTCATTTTACATGTAGTTACAAGGAGAAAATACTTCACTAACCCAGTGTTTGTTCAAGCCTTCCAGCTGCTAGATGGTATTGAAAATATCTTTAAATTTGTGAAGGCTGCCTATCTCAAATAAGTCTTCAAGTTTTTCAAGTAAGTTTTGACTCTGTTTTTTGCCCAGGGAATCAATGTTCTACTTACGCAACATCTCTAAATGTGAGCGTAACACGGAAATTATTCTCTACTTGTATTTCCCACACACAGTCAGCGTTGTTTGGATAATTTCCAGGGTAGTTTGGACTCTGCAGCATCCCAGAAGAATTTGAAATTAAGCCACCACAAAAATAAGGTGCTGCAGAAAGAAATAGAAGAGAATTTACTTATAGTAACCTTTAAAAATGGTACTTTTGTTGTACATGGCTAATCTGCAGCTGTTGAAAAGCAGGTTTCCCGCTGTCCTCAGATCATCTTCAGTATTACCCAAATCAAAACAAATATTTGGTTTTGCTGTAGGTTTAATTTCATAGCGCATGCTGTCGCATCTATGGTGTCAGATCACCATCTTCAGGCTGCTCTGGTGTCTCCTTTCTGCAGTTCTGGTTCTGGGAGGGGTTATGACAGTCAACATGGAAACACCTTCCTGTACGGACAGTGCCCCTCAGACTGCAATAAGCACTCCAGGCAGCTGGGCAAAGTAGGAGATATAATATCTCTTGCTCCACCTATGAGAGTGGCTGCAAAAAGTGTTCATATTCCTGCCAGCATGAGTGCTTTCTTATGCTAAATACAGAGATAATCCTAACAGCTTCCTCACAGGAAGGTGGGCATGAGTTCCGAATTTAATCCCTACAGCATGTGACATGCAAAGGAAACCCCTTCCCCACCACCACCACCATTTTAAGTTGCTGCAAATCATCATAGCCCAACGCAGCACACTCCTGGATGGGCTTTTGGGCACATTCACATCCACACTGATTTCTGATGTGAGTGGTCAAGCTCTTCATCTGAATTCTGCTTTCCAATGCAAAAATAGCAGGCTGGATATCATAACACCTCTAATAAAGGCAAAAATTACTGATTGCACGCCACCCCACTAATAAACTACCTGCTACTATAAATACAGATGGGGAACTCTTCAATTAAAACAGAATTGTTTTGGAAAATGGTGTAAGAGCGCTGCATAGAAATCATGACCTAAAGAAAGCATACTACACACGAGCAATTAATGTCAATAGAAGAGCACTGTGCGTGTACAAATAAAAAAGATTCAAAGAACCATGGGAGAGCATTACCTTCTGTAGGCGCTGGGGTGGTCGTGGCAGCTGTGAGAGTGGAGGAAGAAGAGCCATGAGTGAGATGTAATGCTCTGAAGAAGGGGTCCCGGGGTGCAGGGCACCACGATGGGGATGAAGGGCTGGAGGGGACAGAAGGCCGGGGGCTCCACGTGGAGCTGCTTCCCTACCTGCACAGATGACACCGGCGTCCTCGCTGTGGGCGCAGTTGTGCACGCCCCATCCGTTGTGTCCGCAGAGCAGCAGGGAGGCCTCGTACCCATGGCACCGCAAGTTGTCCAGGAGGATGTGGCCACTGCCGGCGCCAAAGCGAGCGTTGCCTGGGGCGGCTATGGCAGGGCCACAGCCCAGCTGTCGGCACACCACCTGCGCCTCACTCAGGTCCCAGTAGTCGTCGCACACCGTCCCCCAGCTGCGTCCATCCCACACCTCCACGCGGCCCTCGCAGCCGTGCCGGCCGCCGGCCAGCCGCAGGTGGGCACCTGGGACATAGCACGGTGAAGGTGGTCACTGCATGTCCTGCCTCTCCCGCCCACCAGCCCGAACAACCAGCTTGACCCCACACTCTGCTCGCATCCTCCCTGCAGACCCTTCTGTGCCGTCAGGTGTGGGAAGGGAGATCAGGGCTCGGCGAGTGACCCTGGGTGGGTTACCTGCTGTGCTCGTCTCTACTGCGGAGGTGATCTCTGCCAACCAGACTGCTGTGGAGGGCACTGGCTCTGTGGAGGTGCCTTCTGGCAATACAGAGGTCATTGTCACTGCAGTAGTTGTCCCCAGAGTGGGGGTCGACAAGGCGGTGCTTGTCTCCATTTGTGTGGTTTCTGGTGGTAAGGAAGTGATCTCTGCTGACAAGGTGTTTGGCATTGAGTTGGTCATCCCTACTGTGGAGGGTATTGGTGTTGTAGATGTCCTTTCTGTGAGTACAGGTGTTGTAGATGTCCTTTCTGTGAGTACAAAAAACATGACCCACATGAGGACTGTTTGTGCAGTGGATATGTCTTTGTGTAAGCTGCAGACCCAGTTCCTGGGGAATTAAGTGAAGGTGGGAGAAATTACTCTTTTGGCATACTCCATCTTGATAGGCCAATGGAGAGAATGGAGGAAGGAAACAGCCAGTTTAAAATTGTTCTTGAAAGTGGTGTTTACAGATGGTGACACCGGAGAAAGGTACTGCTTGGCACCTGCTCCGAGTCACAGACACCATGGGCCAGGTGAGGCTGGCAGCTCTGCTCTACAGGTTCCTCCTAACTACAGATGCCAAGTAGGAAATAAATGCCACTTAAAATGTAAGGAACCCAACATGCATGCAGCAACAAAGATATCACAGCAAGCTTTTTGTTATCTCAGGAAGAGGACGTCTGCATATCCCTATGCTGACACATGTATATTGGGTGCAATTGATAGAAAAAGTATTTAAAAAAAAAAAAAAAAAAAAAAAGTGACAGCACCTGAACAGACAACACCAGCATCTTCATAGTGGTTGCAGTTGTGTCTCCTCCATCCTCTGTGTCTACAATGCCACAGGGCAGGCTCGTTTCCCTGGCACTGCAGATCGTCCAGCAGGATGTTGCCTGAGCCTTGGCCAAAATAAGCACTACCCGGAGCTGAAATGGCCTGGCCGCATCCCTGCTGCCTGCACACAACCTGGGCATCGGAAAGGTCCCAGAGATCATCACACACAGTCCCCCACTGTCCTTCGTAATAAAGCTCAACACGACCTTCGCATCTGTGCCTTCCATTCAGCAGTCGGAGACCAGTTCCTTAGGGAAAGAGGGAATTGAGCACAGAGTCAGACAAATAAGATGGAAGTGACCTTAAGAAGTTCCATTCTCCTGCCCCAGGCTACCATCATTCCTAGGAGGTGTTTTTCTACCTTAGTGTTAAACACCTGTGAGGACAGAGATGATACAGGCAGAGACCTCACTTTTTTTCTTCCTCTCTGCCAGATCTCTAAATCAGCTGCACATATTCCTGTGATATTTCATGCAAGATTTCGACAGAAAACTTAGACAGATGCAGCACAAACTGTTTCAGCAAGAAATGAATATTTTTGATAGGAAAAACACATCAGGAGAGGAAACGAAAGAAAATAAATTTCACTATCAGAATGAAATGTAGGTAAAACTCTTAAGAAAAATAGCACTGAAATTTTTCACATAAGAAAATACATGTGCTTTAGGAACATATATCATGGTTAGGTGTTTTCTTTTTTTACATTGCCATCTAAATGTTTTATGGTAAAGAACAATGAGATGTAGCCATTTGCTTTGAATCCTACAGGAATTTAGGAAGTTTGGAAGAAATATCAGTGTGCTACTTTGTTTAAATGATGTCAGAATAAGACCAAATGAATTCTCCAGGAAAAAATAAATAAATAAATAAATAAAATAAAAATAAACTAGAGAACTTTTGAGAAAACAATAGCCATTCTTACCTTTTCTCCTTGATTTATGTGATTTAATTGGGATTTGTCTTCCTGTAAAATTTTTTAAGAGAATTTTAAAGACCTAAGGTCCACACATCGCAAACAAATCCTGTAGTTTTTAAGAGTAATCTTACCAGAATAATTCTGCAAAGTGTTCAAAAGACTGGACAACGAACTCAATGGGATTATAAAAGTTTCATTAGGAGACCACTGGCTTTTACTTTCTTAAATACCTATAAAATTGTATCAGAGTTAGAAATAAATACTCAATAACCTTGCATGAGTACACCTGATATCTGCTGTTACAATGCATTCGTTCAAATAAAACCCATCTGTTTTTCAGTTTGATTAATCTTTTTCATAATTTAAACATTCTGCATAACCACATGAAAATACCAATTTTAAAAATTCATTTTTGGTGAAGAAATTTATTACAGACTTTACCACTAAGTCTAAGTAAGTCACCACATAAATGTTAGTGTAACTTAAGATCTACAGTATTTACACTTTGGAAATCAAAATATGCATGCTGCATATGTCATCCTTTGCATGTCTGCCAAATAGATATTTAGCTTGTTATTAAACTCTGAATAAGTCATCCAAAGCAAAAGGATTCTGCAGAATTACCAGCTCCAGGATTCCTCACTGCATCTAATTCATTGTCAAGACAGTATCCAAAATAACATTTCCCTATTTGTATGCATTTAACTGCCAGTTCAAAGCAAGAAGCTACAAATCTGCTCCTTGACTTATATCGAAATTGTTTCTTCAAGTACTTACTTGAAGATGCACATTTTTAGACTATACTTGTAGAATTTTTGAGAATTGGAACAGCAAACCTGGGAAAAAAGTCACGTACTGTGCCCAGGGGACAGAGGCAGGGGCTGGGAAATGAAGCCAAAATGGAGAGAAGGACTACAACAGCAAGAGTAGGATGGCAAGCAGAGGACAGATGAGGAAAACTGGATGAGGTGGATGATGGCAACATAAATTAACATAATGATCCTTAAATAGGAAGTTAGAAAAATTATCTGTAGTTATTCTAGGATTTACACTTACTTAGCTCAAAACCATCTAAGTCACTTAGGAGATAGAAACTATCATGTAAGAAAAAAGACAATGACAAGAAGAAAGTTGAATGAAAATCATTTCATGTCTTTGATTATTTTTGTCTGTCACTCATTTATCCACAGTGATAGATTATGAAAATTAAGCTCATTATATTTCACTGAACGGTATGTCAAAGAACATTCAAATAATGCAAGCAATATTTTATTCATAGTGTATGTATGCATACATATACTCTGGAATAATTATACATTTTAGTGAAAAACAAATCTGTTCTTCCATAATTCTTAGATCAAATTTCTGTAACTGGAAGAATCACTCATGTATAACATACTCATAGACACAATTCTAGCAAGGATTCAAGGCACTAAGACATGAGCTATCCCTCAATTAAATGTTTTAAATCATTATTATCATTTACACTGATTAAGCACAGTTTCATTCTACTAAAACTCTTAATTTCTCATTTAATTTAATTTCACCTTTAATCTTTTGCCCTAACTGATACCAGCATGAATGCCATTTCTATTTATGGAATCAACAGTCCTTATATTTTATTTTCTATGCCAGTTATATCTATAAAATCAGCAGTCTTTATATTTTATTTTCTATGCGCCCTGGAACAAATCTAAGTGCTTTACCTGATCTGGCCTCCAGAACTGCTGGGCCAAAAAAGAGTAGGCTCATCAATATCATAATGGTACCCATCTTATCAAGAGTTATTGATAGAAAGGACCATCAGAATTTATAGTCTCTATTTCTAAAGGGGAGTGGCTTTATTGGTCTCTTTTTCTACAGGAGGATGATAAAATAATCATGGTACTATGATCTGAAACAAAAATATGTTTGATTTGTTATTCAGTATTTTGTAACATCCTGGTTTCTGCATTAAGATAATATCTCAAGAGTAACATTTTCCACTGCCTGGAAGGAAATATTTATGCTACCATAGGTGTTACAATCATCTCATTGTACAAACAAAATGAGCTCTTATCCAAAGATACCTTGTTGGCTGATGAATCTCATATTTTTCTTTTATGGGAAGATTTCTTGGCAGGTCTGCGGAAGGTAGTGGGAGCTTAAAATTGAAACATGCTTCCTCCAGCAAAGTAGTTAGAGAACTTCATAACTTGGTTCCAGCTAGTAAGACAAGCTAGCCATGAATGAGAGCCATGAATGTCTTACAGCTTTGGCATACTTCAAAAATAGTAAGATAACACCATGTTCAAGCATGACTGGGGGGTCTCTGAACATAACCCATGAGAACAGTGGCTGTTACTGAACGCAACGTGATGACCAAGAGACACCTAATGAAAATACTTTGGTCTATCAAAATTGCTAGCTACACCACAACATCAATGCTTCTGCCATCAGCAATAGATCCAACAAGAGGGTTAAGGTTGCCACTGGAAGGGAGCCACTGGTGCTCTCTAGAAGCCCTTGGAGAGGCAACATGGTGGAGACAAGAAGAAAGGAGAGAGGGAAATTAGTGGTCATGGGCTGAGCTACCAGTCCAGGACATGGGGAAAGAGAGTTGATACAAGGAGAAGCAGACCTCAGAGATGCATGAAACCTTGCTTGCTAGTTTACATGATTGGGAACCTCATCCATAAGCAGAGAGGATCTCATACCATAGTGTGCGATACTATGTGGGCAACTATAGTTTGCCATACTATGTGGGCAACTTGCTCCGGACAATTAGAGAGACTGACCCAAGCCTTATAAGCAAATCTTTGAGACATCTGAAGAATCTTTGCAGCTGAAGTGAACACATGCAGCCCCAATATTAACCTATTCCTTTCTGACATGTTAAGTTCAAGTCAAAACTCATACACTGTTCACTGTGGAACTTAGATGGCAAGAAACTGTCAAGAGAATAAGGATCAACAGATAACTTTTTGTGAAAGCCAGGCAGAAAAATCAGTGGATTCTATGTATATTTAGGTAAATTACATAGGTTGCAACTTAAATCTGTTCTTAATTTTCCTTTTATCTTTTGAACCATTAAATGAAAAAAAAAAAAAGATTCAGATCTAAGAATTTCTGTTAATATATTCCTTGTTTAATTTTGCACAGGGACAATTACTTCTCTGTTCTTTGCAGAATGAATCCAAAGCTTTTCCATAGCATAAAATAATGCTTATTTCTCACTCATAATTCTTTTGCCAGCGTGGCTACTTTCCTGTTTTCCTATTTTAATTATTTTCTATTTTAACTCTTTTCCTGTTTTAACTATTTTAAGATAAAAGGCTGATGACTATCCTAAGATTGCAGAGCCAAAATATTGTTCTTCATCTGATTCTTACTTCTACGGCCACCATGGCTTGGATGGCATTACCAGGAGTCAAAATCTGTGGCACAATTCTTGTCATATACAAATTTATTGCATCCATGGACAGTCATCAAGGAAGAATATTGAAGTCAAGGAGCCCAACAGAATGACCGAGAAGGTCTTTCCACAAAGGCCAGCATTATTGGAATGGAAGAAGGAAGTGCAAAACACAAGAGGCCAAATATAATGTTGGAAGCCTTGAAAGCAAACGTAAATGAAGGGTAAATATATTTATTCTTTATCCAAATAACCACATTTGTACTTGAATGAGGAAATGTACCCAAGACTTCGTATTCACTATTCATATTCTTCTGGTTTTGACAACTTGGCAAGAAGCAGAAAAAATACAGTATATTGGCTGACCAATCAAACACTGCAATCAGTGAAGCAAGAAAAAATGATGGATAGCAATTCTTCTCCAAACTCTTGCAATAACTGAAAAGGCAGGGGAGGAAGGGGAAAAAAACAAATGATTCCCAGATGGCTCAAATGGAAAAAATACCCATGTAGCTGTCCAGGTAAAGGAACAGCACAGATTACTTATTTCTCAGTACATTCTTCACTAATTAATTCTTTGCTACAAATGTCAAAGATCTACATATTTCTAGAGATCTTAATTATCAAGCAATCTGCGCAGTAGGAGTAGATAAATGTAATGTTCATATTAAATTGAATTAATTAATGCAAATAACACACAAAGCATGTTTTCGTCCTTCCCATTGGTCTCTTAGGTCTCTTGTAATAATGCATATTTTCTCTGTAGGACCTGTAGGACTTTTCTGGCAGCTTGAAATGTTTTTTTTTTTTTTTTTTTTTTTTTTCAGCACATTAGTCTGTGAAAGAAGATCCATTAAGCTTTGAAAACACTTTCAGTTCTGCTGCCTATTTCTGCAGGAGACTTCTGCAGACATACTGACTTTTGTGAGGTTCAGATGAAAGCCATTGAAAGGACACAGAAGACTAATCAGCTTTCATTCATGACTACCCAAAAACCATCTACAATGGAATGAGGGTATCCACAGACTTCTGCACAAAGGAACAACAGTCTGAATGCTCAAGTTAGGATCCAGTGAGGTGGCGTAGTTGAATTTATTGGGTTTCTTGATGGCCTCTTGGGCTCTGTTGCCTGTGTCACGTGAAAAGTGTCATTATAAATCCGTTTGCATTGGTTTAATAGTGAAGAGGCAAGCAGATCAAAACCATCTATAGGTGAGTCAAATCAACTGGATTTACCACTAGAAGAGCTCCTGAATGTGGTGGGACAGGAGGGATGGTTCTTAGCGGAGGGGCCTTTTTCTAAGCACGTTTACTTTAGAACATGACCTTTTTTATAATACAGGCTAAAGTGATTATTCCCACTGAGCTGCCCACATCCTCCACATCAGGACAGGATGTTACACTGGAATATAGGTCACTACCTGGTCTCTGGTCCACCTCAAGCATAGTACATTATGTTGCTCCCAACATTCATCTTTCACAGCTCAAAAGAAAATAGGAAAGTCTGAAGAGGTGCATTTCTCAATCGAACACCAGTGACCTTTCCACCATGGTGAGTGAGTTCTTCCAAGGAGGTTCTTCCTTTATTGCTGTTTTTATTGTGTTTTCACATGGGGATAGGAGATCGGTGACACTTCCTTATGGTAACTTACGTACACTCTCTCTTCCACCCACCACTACAGGTTTAGAAATGCGTAAGAACGAGAACACGTATCATTGCTTGGTAAATTCACTTTGTAAGAAATCATGTTCTTCAATCTGAAAATGTTTGAGCTCCCTGCTAAAACACACAGGCGGCGCATTTGCAAATACACAAAATATTGCTCTAAATTTTTTTTTTCTCTTTTGTTTTTATTAATTACACGTTTACATAGCAGGTTTGATCTTATTCTATACGAAGGCTCAGAAACGGTCTACATTTTCTCAGAGAAACACCTAAATGTGAAGAACCATGTCCCTCAAAACAGGGAAGGTTGTACTGGAGCAATTCCTTACGTGCAAAGTGTATATTTTTGCTTATGGCTGATTACGGAGATACTTTTACCCAAAATAAATATTTTTCTTGGATTAGTCTCCAGAGTATCTCATATCAGTAAGACACTACCATATGCTTTATATGCATATAAGCACGGCAAAAGAAATCACTTCTTTCTCAAGCCACCCAAATCAGTCTCTTGAGACAGACTCTCAAAGTAGGAGCTCAGCTGAGATGCGCTGTAATGTTCAAATTGCACCCTCCACCAGCAGATGTTTGGTCACCTCTCACATTATCTGGTACGGGGTGGGTTCCTGCAGTTTGCGCTTCAGAAGAAATCCTCCCACAGTGAGGATGGCAGCTGCCAGCACCACGGCAGTCACAGCCAGAGGAACATGAGAGCTGGCAGCAGGCGCTGAGCTCTCAGACTCCCCTCTCTCCTGGGTGTTAGAGGCCAGATCTGTGCACAAGAGAGCAAACAGAGTGGTTTGCATTTTCTTACTGAGCTGGTTAATCTCAAAGTCAGTGAAGCAAAGAGAAATTGATATAAAATGCTGCAATGTGGATCTGATCAGAAAATAAATTGCTTTATCACACATTGTTTAACAAATGATCCTGTGGCCGTACCAAACAAGTAAAGATTACGGCAAGAAATGATAAAGCAACTAAGAATTTATAATGATTACACTTTAAGACCATAAGATGCTATTTCCTGACAGTAGAAACACCAGCTATAGGACACTGGGAAACATTTTCAAGGGGACCTATAGATTGTTCACTAATAAATAAGAAATGTGCAAATCAGGCAGGGACAGCATTGAAAATTTAATACAGATCCTGCAGGTAGATGGATTACATCTCATTTCTCTTCCAGAACTTAATCAATTGCCATTTGACACATGCAGAATAAATAGTTGATCTAAGATAAAAAGGAAACAGTCTGTAAACATTATGAAAAATTTTATATCCACTATGAAAAAAAAAATCACCCATAATAATTATAGAAGGGTTGTGAATAAACCAGCAAAGGCATATTTCAGAACTAGATTTCTGAACTGATATGCACAGCAACATGGAGAGTCCTGCATTAAATACAAGTGGAAGTTATTTACCAATACCAGCATTTCTGTTCTCAGCGGGAGCCTCCTGAAGCTGGATAGGTCCAACAATAACACTCATTTTTTCCTGTGAAGATCCTGCATTCCTCTTGAACCTGTTAACACAGCCTTGATAGCAGCGGGAAGAATAGTCATCGTGCCTGCACACCACCAGCTCACACTGCAGGAAGACTGATGGGTATCGTCCAACAAATGAAAATGCATTAAAGGCAAACCGACTGACACTTCTGTCTGGTGAATAGTAAGAAGAATAGGTAGAATCTTTGACACACCTAGAGAGAAATATGAAAGTAACAGATTAGTTGTCTTAAACAGAAACACTATTACACTGTTTCTGTGCAATATGCTTCAGGTTCAGATATAAAACCAGAAGGTAAGAGTATAAGGGAACTCAAAAGGATTTTTAACAAAAGTATGTTTTTAGCAAGAGAAAATAAAAGGCAAAAATATGTAGCAGTGCTAGTGATTTCAATCAAAATATATACGTTTCATAACTCAACAAAGTTCTTGTAAACATGAATAGCTGAAAAATAACTAGTAGTTCTGCTGCCTTCTGTGTTTAAGGTACAGGTGAGGATCTGTTCTGCAGTTGCTAACAGGGTTACCTGCAGGTTGTTGCAGAAGAAGAAAGGGCCTATTTCTACTCTGGAAGAACAAAACTTATTCTGATACACACCATCATAGACAAGCAATAGACTCTCTAGTCCTTCGGTGTTTGTAGAGTACTGTGCTCAACACCTGTCCCAACTGTACCTTGCTCAGCACTTGTCCCAACACTTGACAGATGTGAAACATTTCCACATTTCACAGAGCAAGTTGTTATGTTAACTTTCTTGTCACTGAGTTTCTCTTCCTATCAGTGACTAGCCTTTGCAGTTACCCAAACTAGATCTTGGTCATTCCAGATAAATTTAACAACCGTGAAATGATTCACCCACAGTTGTTACCCCAGAATATTTCAAAGTTGTCATTAGTTACTTTTTTAATCTCCATAAATATTTCACTGTGCTCATTTGCCTAACAAAAACCTTACAGTTTTCACAGCTTATTTTAGACTGCAAGATATCCCAACACCCATATTTATAGATGGATATTATTGATTTAAAAGTCAGTCAATATATTTCCCTTTGACACAGTTCCATAATATATGAACAAAAACTAACTGGAAAAGTCTATTTGCTCCATCTCCTGTGAGAGTGTCCTGCTCACAAGGCTTAAAGAATATGTATTTTTACAAATAAAAAGAAAAATCAAAAGAAATACCAAAAAGAGGAAAACCTCTCTCAGATTCACATTATGTGTGAAAAGGAAGCCATTCACTTGGCAGGCAATAGACACTGGGACATTTAAGCCTGATACACGCTGTAATGTTCCAGCCTAGTGGTAGGTTACTACACTCCTACCTTGCTGAGGTTACCAATATCAACACCCTCCCAGGAGGCAGAAAGATTCAAATCCTACCAAGCACAGGAGGGAAATAAATAAGCATACACCTATCCTTCCTAGAAGAAAATGGGACTCCAAGAGTCACACTTTTATGCTTCTATCTCTTTGTCTGTTTTGCATTCCTTACAAGAGACACGACTGTTTTATCAAAAGTCACACTTTGTAGCAAATCAAGCAAAATGTCCTAGATGTTTGAAATAGCAAGAAAAGTCTAAGGAATTTGCTTTCTTTTTGAACAGACTATGTTGTGTTCTAGTTATCATTATCTGGCTATCATTAACACTATTTGAATAACATTGTTGCTAAACAGCATAACAGAAGGCTCCCGTGAGCCTTCCAATACCTAAAGGGGCCTACAGGAAAGCTGGGGAGAAACTTTTTGTCAGGGAATACAATGATAGGACAATGGGTAATGGCTTTAAACTAGAAGAGGGTATATTTAGATTAGATATAAGGAGGAAATTCTTCACTCGTCTATGTCAGAAACAAGTTCAGACCTCAGTGCTTTACTACAAATTCTGAACAGAATTTCAATTGTCATATTTAATTTTATTCAGGCTTTGCCAGAAAGTCTTTCTTAGAAGTATATTTGTACTGAGAATTGCAACCAATGTATACTGGCACTAAATTACTTCTTTCATAAATGAAGCATTTTAAGAACTGTGTACACAGATTTAAAATAATTCCTAAGAAAATTCTTACCCACTTCTGATTAATTCATAGTTCAGTGTTGTAAAATTATTAGGATCAGGTGATGCCACACATGTATCCACGAACAACACCAGGTTTGGGTCAGAGCTGTAAAGAGAAGCTTGAAGGTACAAAACCTGATTCAGGTCAACGTAGTAAGGAAAGTCATGCACTGGCCACAGGAACGATGAGGAATTGTAGAACGTCAGGTTCACATCATATCTACCGTATTGGGTTTCAGCGACATTAACAACGTCATCAGCAATGTACATTACTTGCACCCAGGTGTTCTGGAGCATTTTGCAGTTAATGTGCAACTGAAGATCCTTTTGCCTCTTGATGATGGAACCAGAAACAGAGGCTTTTATCACATTGGAATAGGTGATCGTTTCATTGTCACCCTGTTCAACACATTAGATAAGAGCAAAATTAATACATGTAGTCATGTTCACACTGTGTAGTATAAACTTATGTATGTGACAGGTCTCATATTATTCAGAAAGAACATGCCACAGAATCACATAATCACAGAATGGTTGAGGTTGGAATGGATGTCTGGAGATCATCTAGTCCAACCCACCTGCTCAAGCAGAGTCACCTAAAGAACATTGGACAGGATCACTCCACCACCTCTCTGGGCAACCTCTTTCAGTGCTCTGTCACCTTCACAGTAAAGATATTTTTCCTCATATGTCATACACAAAAACCCAAGGCATCCTGGATGGGATTGTTTGCTCAACTCTATCCTACATTTTCTTCTCTAGAACATCACTCTGAAATAGATACAGAGACTACCTAATACTTGGGAAGGACACGTAGGAATGTTTAACAGACCCTAGCCTCCCAAAATGCATGATTATTTTCTGTGTTTTGAATACCATTGGACCACAATGCCCCTTGTGATTCTTGACAGTTTTCCAAATGTCTATCAAATTTCTATGCCCAGGCCTGGAGACCTCTCAAGAATACATCAACACCCACCTGTCTACGTGTACCACAGCTGTTGTATGGAATGTTGAATATAACCTGAGTCGATGTAATTGTTGGTCTACAAGAAGGATCAGACAAGCTGATGCTCCATGCTGGGTAGCCTTGTGACTGGAGATAGCTTGTCTGTATAACTGCATGCATGTATGTTGGCAAGCATACAAGGGCTAGTGAAGAAAATATGAATTATTAGTGAATTCAGGTAATTGATAATGCTTACATGTTAAAACTTCACCAAATGCAAAAGCTACTACCGTTTAGGGGAGAGAGTTTATAAACCAGAACACTTATTTTTACACCTTACACTTAGATATGAATAGTCTCTTACAAACCTCAGAAGCCTGAGGTTTCTGAGGCTTCAATTTTGCCTTCATCGATAGATAAATGGTGTTGATATGGTGTAGGTAATAGCTCTGCTTGGAAAAGTTGGAGTAGAAAAATTCCAGATAGTCTTTCTAACCAATATTTCTATGATTCTATGAAAATTTGTCCACAAGGATAAAAAAAAGAAAAAAAAAAAAGAGTGCAAGTAATGAGGTGATAAGAAGAAAGATAAGTTTAGACTGACCATCACAGAAAACATCTAAGGACAACTAATTACATAATTGAAGGTTTTTTAAAGTAAAAAGTAATTGTTTTATTAAAGTGATCAGTCAGTAGCTATTTATGAAATTAAAGAAGGAATATCATCTTTGTGGGAGTGGCTCAACAATGTTAACAAATAATTATCTGGCAAATAAAATCAGGGTATAAAAGCCTTTTAGCAAAGAAAACATTATTAAGCGAAGGAAACTTACTGGTATTCTGATCTGCTGGAAAAGAATGATATTCAGCATAAAACCCTCTACTTGAATATCTAGAGTCACTGTGAAATCTGATGGTCATTAGGTTTGAGGATGATGTGTAGGCAACATTATAACCAGAACAAATTCTTTGAAGCAGAGGAGAAGTATTGGGTGGCCCATCATAGATCTCAATATAATCGTTCTGGCATCCACCTTGCAACCTGAGGAAACAACATGAATATAGGGTAAACACATTCGGTAAACTTCAGTTTGTAAGTGCTGAACAAACAATAAATAAGATACTGCGCTCACACCATTTCCAAATAATATTTAAAATTTCTTTATAAGTTTTGGAAATACGCTTGGGAACTGTGCTTTCAGTTGAGATTTGGGCCCTATTTATTGCCCAAGCAACAAGAAATTTACTTACTGAATGCTTCTAAATGTGAGTGCAATGCGGAAATTATTCATCACTTGTATTTCCCACAAACAATTTGCATTATCTGGATAATTTGAAGGATAAAGAGGACTCTGAATTGTTCCGGAGGATCTTGACAATAATCCACCACAAAAATATTTTCTAGCTGAAAAACAAACAAACAAACAAACAAAAGTAATACAGATGTGATTCACACAGATTTGCCTACGAACAAATAAATACACATTTTATGTACCCAAGCCATAGCAACAACTGGTAAAGTCTCTAGAGAAACTGGATGGATATGCTCTTGTAACTGAGACTACAAGGGTGATTTAATCAAAGTATTCTGACTCTTCTGTGGTACTTTGAAGTTGGTGGACTTAAGACATATATGTGTACAAGAGACAGAAAGAGACACTGGCCCAAATAATATAAGGTATAGAAAAGATCAGAAACAAAATCAACAGAGGCTGAAATTTATCGCCAAAAGAAACTGAGTCATAGAAGAGCAGTGTGTGGGATTCAAGAATAAAAAATAATTAATTATATAGAATAAATTAAAGCATGCAATTCCTACAATTCCAGTCTATGCATTAGTAACTAACACAAAACAAAATACATGCAGAGGAAAATAGTGAAAAATGCAAACACACATAGAGTAATTAAAACTGGAATAAGAACAGAGTTTGAGGTATTTATTCAACCACCAAACTGGGCTATTAAAAAGTGTAGTCCAAAATCACAAGGGAGGAGTATTGTCCCTGAAGAGATACGTGTTGAGAAACAAAGCAAAATTTCTTGTGAAGATTTCCAATCTCCATGCCTGCAAGCAAGGAACACGACAGCCCCAGGGGCAGCACCATGCCCTGCCCGGGTGCGTGCAGCTCCAAGAACTGCCTCCTGCCCATCCAAGCCAGGCACTGGGCAGTGTCAGACCGCCAAGCTGCTTGGGCTGCTAACCAGTGCTGCCCGAAAAGAATGCACAGAAAGGAGCCACAGGAAATACAGATGTACCTGGAGTTGTGGTGGGATATGGGCTCGCCGTGGAATTTATAGCTCCTGAGGAAGAAAGAGAAAGAAGCAAGTGAGGGACTATGGGAGGAAGGAGACTGACCAGGTTTTCTACCAAAAATGATGAATTTGCTGCTGCCTGGTCGTGCTGGCAATGCAGAGCATGGGGGTCTCAGCACAGGCATCCAGCATGGGAACAGAGTAGAAAAAGAAATGGAAAATGTGGCTCCGAACCATCTCCATGTTAGGCAAAGTAGGGGCAATTTATGAAAACACAATGTGATTTATGGACGAAAACCAATGGTACCTGAACAGATAACACCTGCGTCTTCATAGTGCCCACAATTGTGGACGCCCCAGCCAGAGCTCCTGCACTCAAACAGGGAGGACTCACTCCCGGTGCACTGCACATCGTCCAGGTAAATGCTGCCACTGCCTTGTCCAAAATAAGCACTTCCCACTGCAGAAACAGCGTAGCCGCATCCCAGCTGCCTGCACACAACCTGGGCATCACTGAGGTCCCAGCCGTCATCACACACCGTGCCCCAGCTCCCATAGTGGTTGATCTCAATGCGTCCCTCACACCGGTTACTGCCATTCACCAAGCTCAGCGAGCCACCTGGGAAAGCAGGGGAGAAGGAAAACGTGGGAAAAGCTGCTGGCACACAGGCACCTGCCCTCACCGTTGCATTTCATCCCCACACCACTTTCAGGCCACCAGGATCACCACACTCTGCTCTATTAGACTGTGCCTTTTACAGAATCAGAGAATCGCAAAATGGTTTGGGTTGTCAGGGACCCTAAAGACCATCTCATTACAACTCCCACACCATGGCCAGGGACACCTTTCACCAGACCCCAAAGCCCCATCCAGCCTGGCCTTGAACACTTCCAGGGATGGGCCATCCACAACTTCTCTGGGCAACCTATGCCAGGGACTCACCACCCTCCAAGGGAAGAATTTCCTCCTTATATCTAATCTAAATCTACCCTCTTGTAGTTTAAAGCTGTTACCCCTTCTATCACCTCTTCTACAACCTGACAAAGAGTCCCTCCCCAGCTTTCCTGCATCACTCCTTAGTGCTAGGTAGATAATGGAAGGCTGTAGTAAGGCCTCCCCGGAGCCATCTCTTCTTCAGGCTGAACAACCCCAACTCCCTCAGCCTGTCTTCACAGGAGAGATTCTCCAGCCCGTCTCCAGATCATCTCTTAGTGGCCCCTCTCTAGACTAGTTCTTGTACTTCGATATTCCTTCTTGCACTGGGGTCCCACAGCTGAACACAGGACTCTTGGTGGGGTCTCAGAAGAGCAGAGCAGAGGAGGAGAATCCCCTCGCTCACGCTGCTGTCTGTGCTGCTCCTGGTAAACCCAGGCTACAGTTGGCTTTCTGGGCCGCAGGCACGCATTGCTGTCTCATGTAGATGTTCTCATTCATCAGCAAAACTTCTCCTCACAGCTGCTCTCAATCTGTGCTCGGCCCAGCCTCTATTTGTGCTGGGTATTCCCTGATCCAGACACAGAACATAACACTTGGCCCTGTTGAACCCATGGAGGTTCACACAGGCCCACCTCTCAAGCATGCCCAGGTCCCTCTGGACAGCATCCTTTCCCTCCAACGTGTCGACCACATGGCATAGCTTAGTGATATCAGCAAATGTGCTGAGAGTGCACTCCATTTCACTGTCCACTTTCCCTTGGCTCGGCTCTCCCGTCCTTCTATTCTGTGACTCTCGTGCTCCTTCGAAAGGGATTGGGGGGGTTTGGTGGATGCAAGCTCAACGCGAGCCAGCAACGGGCCCCCATTGCCCACAGGGCCAGCCCTGATGTGGGGTGCACAAAGCACCACTGAGCTAGCCAGTTGGAAGGAGTGCTTGCCCCACTCTACTCAGCACATCTACGCCTGCACCTTGAGTCCTGTGTGCAGTTCTGGGCTCCAGGAAAGAAGGATACAAAAAGATTGCAGTCATTCCAACGGGGGCCGTAACAGCCCCAGGGGCATCACCATGCCCTGCCCTGGTGCGTGTGGCTCCCAGCACCGCCCTCCTGACCCTCCACACCTGGCACTGGGCAGCGTCAGACCGCCAAGCTGCTCGGGCTGCTAACCAGTGCTGCCTGAGAATGCGCAGAAAGGAGCCACGGGAGATGCAGACGTACCTGGAGTTGTGGTGGGAGTTGGGCTCGTCGTGGTTACTGCAGCTGCAGAGGAAGGAAGAGAGAGATGCAAGTGAGGGACTTAGAACAAGTGAGTTCCGAGCCTTCTCCACGTCAGGCACATAGGGGCAATTTATGAAAGCGCTCTGTGATTGATGGAGGAAAACCAACAGTACCTGAGCAGATAACACCTGCGTCTTCACTGTGCCCACAGTTGTGGACACCCCAGCCAGAGCTCCTGCACTCAAACAGGGAGGACTCATTCCCTGCGCACTGCACATCGTCCAGGTAAATGCTGCCACTGCCTTGTCCAAAATAAGCACTTCCCACTGCAGAAACAGCGTAGCCGCATCCCAGCTGCCTGCACACAACCTGGGCATCACTGAGGTCCCAGCCGTCATCACACACCGTGCCCCGGCTCCCATTCTGGTAGATCTCAATGCGTCCCTCACACCGGTTCCTGCCATTCACCAAGCTCAGCGAGCCACCTGGGAAAGCAGGGGAGAAGGAAAACGTGGGAAAAGCTGCTGGCACACAGGCACCTGCCCTCACCGTTGCACTTCATCACCACACCACTTTCAAGCCACCGGGATCAACACCCTCCACTCTATTCGAATCAGAGAATCAGTAAGCTTGGAAAAACCCTCCAAGATCATCTGCTCCAACCACCCCCTACCACCACTATCACCCACTAAACCATGTCCCCAAGCACCACGTCCAACCTCTCCTTGAACATCCCCAGGGATGGTGACGCCACCACCTCTCTGGGCAACCCATCCCAATGCCTGGCTGCTCTTCCTGAGGAGAAATGGCTCCTCATTTCCAACTTGAATCTCCCCTCATGGAACCTGAGCCCATTCCCTCTGGTCCTATCACTAGATACCTGTGAGAAGAGGCCGACCCCAGCTCCCCACACCTTCCTTTCAGGGAGCTGTAGAGAGCAATGCGGTCTCCTCTGAGCCTGTTCTCTCCAGACTGAACACCCCCAGTGCCCTCAGCCTCTCCCCATAGGACTTGTTTCCCAGGCCCTTCCCCAGCTTCATGGCCCTCCTCTGGACGCTCTCCAGGGCCTCGCTGTCCTTGTAGTGAGGGGCCCAAAGCTGAACCCAGCGCAGAGCACAGGGGGCGATCACCTCCCCGGCCCTGCTGGCTGCACCATCCCTGACACGAGCAGGGTGCCGCTGGCCTTGCCCACCTGGGCACACTGCCGGCTCGTGTTGAGGTGAGCACTGACCAGCTCCCCCAGCTCCTTTTTCATGCACAGCTTTCCAGCCCCTCTGCCCCAAGACTGTAGCGATGCACGGGGTTGCTGTGACCAATATGCAGGATCTGACACTTAGCCATGTTGAACCTCATCCCCTGGGGCTCTGCCCATCGATCCAACCTGACCAGGTCCCTCTGCAGGGACTTTCTACCTCCAGAAGATTGACACTTCCTCACAACTTGGCGTTGACTTAAAACCTACTGAGGGGGCACTTAATTCTCCCATACACATCATCAATTAAGATAGGAGAGAGAATAAGCCCCAACACGAAAGCCAGGGGAACACCACTCATGATGCCGGTGCAATCTGGACAGGGCATGGTGCAGCCCTGAGCTCTGAGTTCTCCGAGCCTGAAGAAAGGAGCCAGGGGAGATGCAGACGTACCTGGAGTTGCGGGACTTGGGGTTGTCGTCGTGGTTATTGCAGCTACAGAGGAAGGAAGAGAAAGAAGCAAGTGAGGGACTATGGGAGGAAGGCGCGTGACCAAGTTTGCTGCCAGCACTGGGGATGTCACTGCTGCCCTGTCACGCTGGCAATGTAGAGCGTGGGGATCTCAGCACGGGCATCCAGCATGGCAACAGAGCAAAATAGGAATGGGAAATGTAGCACTGAACCTTCTCCCCAACAGGCAATGTGGGGGCAATCTATGAAAGCATGACATGATTGATGGAGGAAAACCAACAGTACCTGAGCAGAGAACGCCTGCGTCTTCACTGTGTGCACAGTTGTGGACGCCCCAGCCAGAGCTCCTGCACTCAAACAGGGAGGACTCATTCCCGGTGCACTGCACATCGTCCAGGTAAATGCTGCCACTGCCTTGTCCAAAATAGGCACTTCCAAATGCAGAAACAGCGTAGCCGCATCCCAGCTGCCTGCACACAACCTGGGCATCATTGAGGTCCCAGCCGTCATCACACACCGTGCCCCGGCTCCCATTCTGGTAGATCTCAATGCGCCCCTCACACCGGTTCCTGCCGTTCACCAAGCTCAGCGAGCCACCTGGGAAAGCAGGGAACAAGGAAAACGTGGGAAAAGCTGCTGGCACACAGGCACCTGCCCTCACCATTGCATTTCAGCCCCACACCACTTTCAGGCCACCGCTATTGCCAACCTCCACGCTATTAGGCTCTGCTTTCGCCTGCCTCCGCTCTCCCATCCTTCTATTCTGTGACTCTCGTGCTCCTTCGAAAGGGATTGGGGGGGTTTGGTGGATGCAAGCTCAACGCGAGCCAGCAACGGGCCCCCATTGCCCACAGGGCCAGCCCTGATGTGGGGTGCACAAAGCACCACTGAGCTAGCCAGTTGGAAGGAGTGCTTGCCCCACTCTACTCAGCACATCTACGCCTGCACCTTGAGTCCTGTGTGCAGTTCTGGGCTCCAGGAAAGAAGGATACAAAAAGATTGCAGTCATTCCAACGGGGGCCGTAACAGCCCCAGGGGCATCACCATGCCCTGCCCTGGTGCGTGTGGCTCCCAGCACCGCCCTCCTGACCCTCCACACCTGGCACTGGGCAGCGTCAGACCGCCAAGCTGCTCGGGCTGCTAACCAGTGCTGCCTGAGAATGCGCAGAAAGGAGCCACGGGAGATGCAGACGTACCTGGAGTTGTGGTGGGAGTTGGGCTCGTCGTGGTTACTGCAGCTGCAGAGGAAGGAAGAGAGAGATGCAAGTGAGGGACTTAGAACAAGTGAGTTCCGAGCCTTCTCCACGTCAGGCACATAGGGGCAATTTATGAAAGCGCTCTGTGATTGATGGAGGAAAACCAACAGTACCTGAGCAGATAACACCTGCGTCTTCACTGTGCCCACAGTTGTGGACACCCCAGCCAGAGCTCCTGCACTCAAACAGGGAGGACTCATTCCCTGCGCACTGCACATCGTCCAGGTAAATGCTGCCACTGCCTTGTCCAAAATAAGCACTTCCCACTGCAGAAACAGCGTAGCCGCATCCCAGCTGCCTGCACACAACCTGGGCATCACTGAGGTCCCAGCCGTCATCACACACCGTGCCCCGGCTCCCATTCTGGTAGATCTCAATGCGTCCCTCACACCGGTTCCTGCCATTCACCAAGCTCAGCGAGCCACCTGGGAAAGCAGGGGAGAAGGAAAACGTGGGAAAAGCTGCTGGCACACAGGCACCTGCCCTCACCGTTGCACTTCATCACCACACCACTTTCAAGCCACCGGGATCAACACCCTCCACTCTATTCGAATCAGAGAATCAGTAAGCTTGGAAAAACCCTCCAAGATCATCTGCTCCAACCACCCCCTACCACCACTATCACCCACTAAACCATGTCCCCAAGCACCACGTCCAACCTCTCCTTGAACATCCCCAGGGATGGTGACGCCACCACCTCTCTGGGCAACCCATCCCAATGCCTGGCTGCTCTTCCTGAGGAGAAATGGCTCCTCATTTCCAACTTGAATCTCCCCTCATGGAACCTGAGCCCATTCCCTCTGGTCCTATCACTAGATACCTGTGAGAAGAGGCCGACCCCAGCTCCCCACACCTTCCTTTCAGGGAGCTGTAGAGAGCAATGCGGTCTCCTCTGAGCCTGTTCTCTCCAGACTGAACACCCCCAGTGCCCTCAGCCTCTCCCCATAGGACTTGTTTCCCAGGCCCTTCCCCAGCTTCATGGCCCTCCTCTGGACGCTCTCCAGGGCCTCGCTGTCCTTGTAGTGAGGGGCCCAAAGCTGAACCCAGCGCAGAGCACAGGGGGCGATCACCTCCCCGGCCCTGCTGGCTGCACCATCCCTGACACGAGCAGGGTGCCGCTGGCCTTGCCCACCTGGGCACACTGCCGGCTCGTGTTGAGGTGAGCACTGACCAGCTCCCCCAGCTCCTTTTTCATGCACAGCTTTCCAGCCCCTCTGCCCCAAGACTGTAGCGATGCACGGGGTTGCTGTGACCAATATGCAGGATCTGACACTTAGCCATGTTGAACCTCATCCCCTGGGGCTCTGCCCATCGATCCAACCTGACCAGGTCCCTCTGCAGGGACTTTCTACCTCCAGAAGATTGACACTTCCTCACAACTTGGCGTTGACTTAAAACCTACTGAGGGGGCACTTAATTCTCCCATACACATCATCAATTAAGATAGGAGAGAGAATAAGCCCCAACACGAAAGCCAGGGGAACACCACTCATGATGCCGGTGCAATCTGGACAGGGCATGGTGCAGCCCTGAGCTCTGAGTTCTCCGAGCCTGAAGAAAGGAGCCAGGGGAGATGCAGACGTACCTGGAGTTGCGGGACTTGGGGTTGTCGTCGTGGTTATTGCAGCTACAGAGGAAGGAAGAGAAAGAAGCAAGTGAGGGACTATGGGAGGAAGGCGCGTGACCAAGTTTGCTGCCAGCACTGGGGATGTCACTGCTGCCCTGTCACGCTGGCAATGTAGAGCGTGGGGATCTCAGCACGGGCATCCAGCATGGCAACAGAGCAAAATAGGAATGGGAAATGTAGCACTGAACCTTCTCCCCAACAGGCAATGTGGGGGCAATCTATGAAAGCATGACATGATTGATGGAGGAAAACCAACAGTACCTGAGCAGAGAACGCCTGCGTCTTCACTGTGTGCACAGTTGTGGACGCCCCAGCCAGAGCTCCTGCACTCAAACAGGGAGGACTCATTCCCGGTGCACTGCACATCGTCCAGGTAAATGCTGCCACTGCCTTGTCCAAAATAGGCACTTCCAAATGCAGAAACAGCGTAGCCGCATCCCAGCTGCCTGCACACAACCTGGGCATCATTGAGGTCCCAGCCGTCATCACACACCGTGCCCCGGCTCCCATTCTGGTAGATCTCAATGCGCCCCTCACACCGGTTCCTGCCGTTCACCAAGCTCAGCGAGCCACCTGGGAAAGCAGGGAACAAGGAAAACGTGGGAAAAGCTGCTGGCACACAGGCACCTGCCCTCACCATTGCATTTCAGCCCCACACCACTTTCAGGCCACCGCTATTGCCAACCTCCACGCTATTAGGCTCTGCTTTCGCCTGCCTCCGCTCTCCCATCCTTCTATTCTGTGACTCTCGTGCTCCTTCGAAAGGGATTGGGGGGGTTTGGTGGATGCAAGCTCAACGCGAGCCAGCAACGGGCCCCCATTGCCCACAGGGCCAGCCCTGATGTGGGGTGCACAAAGCACCACTGAGCTAGCCAGTTGGAAGGAGTGCTTGCCCCACTCTACTCAGCACATCTACGCCTGCACCTTGAGTCCTGTGTGCAGTTCTGGGCTCCAGGAAAGAAGGATACAAAAAGATTGCAGTCATTCCAACGGGGGCCGTAACAGCCCCAGGGGCATCACCATGCCCTGCCCTGGTGCGTGTGGCTCCCAGCACCGCCCTCCTGACCCTCCACACCTGGCACTGGGCAGCGTCAGACCGCCAAGCTGCTCGGGCTGCTAACCAGTGCTGCCTGAGAATGCGCAGAAAGGAGCCACGGGAGATGCAGACGTACCTGGAGTTGTGGTGGGAGTTGGGCTCGTCGTGGTTACTGCAGCTGCAGAGGAAGGAAGAGAGAGATGCAAGTGAGGGACTTAGAACAAGTGAGTTCCGAGCCTTCTCCACGTCAGGCACATAGGGGCAATTTATGAAAGCGCTCTGTGATTGATGGAGGAAAACCAACAGTACCTGAGCAGATAACACCTGCGTCTTCACTGTGCCCACAGTTGTGGACACCCCAGCCAGAGCTCCTGCACTCAAACAGGGAGGACTCATTCCCTGCGCACTGCACATCGTCCAGGTAAATGCTGCCACTGCCTTGTCCAAAATAAGCACTTCCCACTGCAGAAACAGCGTAGCCGCATCCCAGCTGCCTGCACACAACCTGGGCATCACTGAGGTCCCAGCCGTCATCACACACCGTGCCCCGGCTCCCATTCTGGTAGATCTCAATGCGTCCCTCACACCGGTTCCTGCCATTCACCAAGCTCAGCGAGCCACCTGGGAAAGCAGGGGAGAAGGAAAACGTGGGAAAAGCTGCTGGCACACAGGCACCTGCCCTCACCGTTGCACTTCATCACCACACCACTTTCAAGCCACCGGGATCAACACCCTCCACTCTATTCGAATCAGAGAATCAGTAAGCTTGGAAAAACCCTCCAAGATCATCTGCTCCAACCACCCCCTACCACCACTATCACCCACTAAACCATGTCCCCAAGCACCACGTCCAACCTCTCCTTGAACATCCCCAGGGATGGTGACGCCACCACCTCTCTGGGCAACCCATCCCAATGCCTGGCTGCTCTTCCTGAGGAGAAATGGCTCCTCATTTCCAACTTGAATCTCCCCTCATGGAACCTGAGCCCATTCCCTCTGGTCCTATCACTAGATACCTGTGAGAAGAGGCCGACCCCAGCTCCCCACACCTTCCTTTCAGGGAGCTGTAGAGAGCAATGCGGTCTCCTCTGAGCCTGTTCTCTCCAGACTGAACACCCCCAGTGCCCTCAGCCTCTCCCCATAGGACTTGTTTCCCAGGCCCTTCCCCAGCTTCATGGCCCTCCTCTGGACGCTCTCCAGGGCCTCGCTGTCCTTGTAGTGAGGGGCCCAAAGCTGAACCCAGCGCAGAGCACAGGGGGCGATCACCTCCCCGGCCCTGCTGGCTGCACCATCCCTGACACGAGCAGGGTGCCGCTGGCCTTGCCCACCTGGGCACACTGCCGGCTCGTGTTGAGGTGAGCACTGACCAGCTCCCCCAGCTCCTTTTTCATGCACAGCTTTCCAGCCCCTCTGCCCCAAGACTGTAGCGATGCACGGGGTTGCTGTGACCAATATGCAGGATCTGACACTTAGCCATGTTGAACCTCATCCCCTGGGGCTCTGCCCATCGATCCAACCTGACCAGGTCCCTCTGCAGGGACTTTCTACCTCCAGAAGATTGACACTTCCTCACAACTTGGCGTTGACTTAAAACCTACTGAGGGGGCACTTAATTCTCCCATACACATCATCAATTAAGATAGGAGAGAGAATAAGCCCCAACACGAAAGCCAGGGGAACACCACTCATGATGCCGGTGCAATCTGGACAGGGCATGGTGCAGCCCTGAGCTCTGAGTTCTCCGAGCCTGAAGAAAGGAGCCAGGGGAGATGCAGACGTACCTGGAGTTGCGGGACTTGGGGTTGTCGTCGTGGTTATTGCAGCTACAGAGGAAGGAAGAGAAAGAAGCAAGTGAGGGACTATGGGAGGAAGGCGCGTGACCAAGTTTGCTGCCAGCACTGGGGATGTCACTGCTGCCCTGTCACGCTGGCAATGTAGAGCGTGGGGATCTCAGCACGGGCATCCAGCATGGCAACAGAGCAAAATAGGAATGGGAAATGTAGCACTGAACCTTCTCCCCAACAGGCAATGTGGGGGCAATCTATGAAAGCATGACATGATTGATGGAGGAAAACCAACAGTACCTGAGCAGAGAACGCCTGCGTCTTCACTGTGTGCACAGTTGTGGACGCCCCAGCCAGAGCTCCTGCACTCAAACAGGGAGGACTCATTCCCGGTGCACTGCACATCGTCCAGGTAAATGCTGCCACTGCCTTGTCCAAAATAGGCACTTCCAAATGCAGAAACAGCGTAGCCGCATCCCAGCTGCCTGCACACAACCTGGGCATCATTGAGGTCCCAGCCGTCATCACACACCGTGCCCCGGCTCCCATTCTGGTAGATCTCAATGCGCCCCTCACACCGGTTCCTGCCGTTCACCAAGCTCAGCGAGCCACCTGGGAAAGCAGGGAACAAGGAAAACGTGGGAAAAGCTGCTGGCACACAGGCACCTGCCCTCACCATTGCATTTCAGCCCCACACCACTTTCAGGCCACCGCTATTGCCAACCTCCACGCTATTAGGCTCTGCTTTCGCCTGCCTCCGCTCTCCCATCCTTCTATTCTGTGACTCTCGTGCTCCTTCGAAAGGGATTGGGGGGGTTTGGTGGATGCAAGCTCAACGCGAGCCAGCAACGGGCCCCCATTGCCCACAGGGCCAGCCCTGATGTGGGGTGCACAAAGCACCACTGAGCTAGCCAGTTGGAAGGAGTGCTTGCCCCACTCTACTCAGCACATCTACGCCTGCACCTTGAGTCCTGTGTGCAGTTCTGGGCTCCAGGAAAGAAGGATACAAAAAGATTGCAGTCATTCCAACGGGGGCCGTAACAGCCCCAGGGGCATCACCATGCCCTGCCCTGGTGCGTGTGGCTCCCAGCACCGCCCTCCTGACCCTCCACACCTGGCACTGGGCAGCGTCAGACCGCCAAGCTGCTCGGGCTGCTAACCAGTGCTGCCTGAGAATGCGCAGAAAGGAGCCACGGGAGATGCAGACGTACCTGGAGTTGTGGTGGGAGTTGGGCTCGTCGTGGTTACTGCAGCTGCAGAGGAAGGAAGAGAGAGATGCAAGTGAGGGACTTAGAACAAGTGAGTTCCGAGCCTTCTCCACGTCAGGCACATAGGGGCAATTTATGAAAGCGCTCTGTGATTGATGGAGGAAAACCAACAGTACCTGAGCAGATAACACCTGCGTCTTCACTGTGCCCACAGTTGTGGACACCCCAGCCAGAGCTCCTGCACTCAAACAGGGAGGACTCATTCCCTGCGCACTGCACATCGTCCAGGTAAATGCTGCCACTGCCTTGTCCAAAATAAGCACTTCCCACTGCAGAAACAGCGTAGCCGCATCCCAGCTGCCTGCACACAACCTGGGCATCACTGAGGTCCCAGCCGTCATCACACACCGTGCCCCGGCTCCCATTCTGGTAGATCTCAATGCGTCCCTCACACCGGTTCCTGCCATTCACCAAGCTCAGCGAGCCACCTGGGAAAGCAGGGGAGAAGGAAAACGTGGGAAAAGCTGCTGGCACACAGGCACCTGCCCTCACCGTTGCACTTCATCACCACACCACTTTCAAGCCACCGGGATCAACACCCTCCACTCTATTCGAATCAGAGAATCAGTAAGCTTGGAAAAACCCTCCAAGATCATCTGCTCCAACCACCCCCTACCACCACTATCACCCACTAAACCATGTCCCCAAGCACCACGTCCAACCTCTCCTTGAACATCCCCAGGGATGGTGACGCCACCACCTCTCTGGGCAACCCATCCCAATGCCTGGCTGCTCTTCCTGAGGAGAAATGGCTCCTCATTTCCAACTTGAATCTCCCCTCATGGAACCTGAGCCCATTCCCTCTGGTCCTATCACTAGATACCTGTGAGAAGAGGCCGACCCCAGCTCCCCACACCTTCCTTTCAGGGAGCTGTAGAGAGCAATGCGGTCTCCTCTGAGCCTGTTCTCTCCAGACTGAACACCCCCAGTGCCCTCAGCCTCTCCCCATAGGACTTGTTTCCCAGGCCCTTCCCCAGCTTCATGGCCCTCCTCTGGATGCTCTCCAGGGCCTCGATATCCTTGTAGTGAGGGGCCCAAAGCTGAACCCAGCGCAGAGCACAGGGGGCGATCACCTCCCCGGCCCTGCTGGCTGCACCATCCCTGACACGAGCAGGGTGCCGCTGGCCTTGCCCACCTGGGCACACTGCCGGCTCGTGTTGAGGTGAGCACTGACCAGCTCCCCCAGCTCCTTTTTCATGCACAGCTTTCCAGCCCCTCTGCCCCAAGACTGTAGCGATGCACGGGGTTGCTGTGACCAATATGCAGGATCTGACACTTAGCCATGTTGAACCTCATCCCCTGGGGCTCTGCCCATCGATCCAACCTGACCAGGTCCCTCTGCAGGGACTTTCTACCTCCAGAAGATTGACACTTCCTCACAACTTGGCGTTGACTTAAAACCTACTGAGGGGGCACTTAATTCTCCCATACACATCATCAATTAAGATAGGAGAGAGAATAAGCCCCAACACGAAAGCCAGGGGAACACCACTCATGATGCCGGTGCAATCTGGACAGGGCATGGTGCAGCCCTGAGCTCTGAGTTCTCCGAGCCTGAAGAAAGGAGCCAGGGGAGATGCAGACGTACCTGGAGTTGCGGGACTTGGGGTTGTCGTCGTGGTTATTGCAGCTACAGAGGAAGGAAGAGAAAGAAGCAAGTGAGGGACTATGGGAGGAAGGCGCGTGACCAAGTTTGCTGCCAGCACTGGGGATGTCACTGCTGCCCTGTCACGCTGGCAATGTAGAGCGTGGGGATCTCAGCACGGGCATCCAGCATGGCAACAGAGCAAAATAGGAATGGGAAATGTAGCACTGAACCTTCTCCCCAACAGGCAATGTGGGGGCAATCTATGAAAGCATGACATGATTGATGGAGGAAAACCAACAGTACCTGAGCAGAGAACGCCTGCGTCTTCACTGTGTGCACAGTTGTGGACGCCCCAGCCAGAGCTCCTGCACTCAAACAGGGAGGACTCATTCCCGGTGCACTGCACATCGTCCAGGTAAATGCTGCCACTGCCTTGTCCAAAATAGGCACTTCCAAATGCAGAAACAGCGTAGCCGCATCCCAGCTGCCTGCACACAACCTGGGCATCATTGAGGTCCCAGCCGTCATCACACACCGTGCCCCGGCTCCCATTCTGGTAGATCTCAATGCGCCCCTCACACCGGTTCCTGCCGTTCACCAAGCTCAGCGAGCCACCTGGGAAAGCAGGGAACAAGGAAAACGTGGGAAAAGCTGCTGGCACACAGGCACCTGCCCTCACCATTGCATTTCAGCCCCACACCACTTTCAGGCCACCGCTATTGCCAACCTCCACGCTATTAGGCTCTGCTTTCGCCTGCCTCCGCTCTCCCATCCTTCTATTCTGTGACTCTCGTGCTCCTTCGAAAGGGATTGGGGGGGTTTGGTGGATGCAAGCTCAACGCGAGCCAGCAACGGGCCCCCATTGCCCACAGGGCCAGCCCTGATGTGGGGTGCACAAAGCACCACTGAGCTAGCCAGTTGGAAGGAGTGCTTGCCCCACTCTACTCAGCACATCTACGCCTGCACCTTGAGTCCTGTGTGCAGTTCTGGGCTCCAGGAAAGAAGGATACAAAAAGATTGCAGTCATTCCAACGGGGGCCGTAACAGCCCCAGGGGCATCACCATGCCCTGCCCTGGTGCGTGTGGCTCCCAGCACCGCCCTCCTGACCCTCCACACCTGGCACTGGGCAGCGTCAGACCGCCAAGCTGCTCGGGCTGCTAACCAGTGCTGCCTGAGAATGCGCAGAAAGGAGCCACGGGAGATGCAGACGTACCTGGAGTTGTGGTGGGAGTTGGGCTCGTCGTGGTTACTGCAGCTGCAGAGGAAGGAAGAGAGAGATGCAAGTGAGGGACTTAGAACAAGTGAGTTCCGAGCCTTCTCCACGTCAGGCACATAGGGGCAATTTATGAAAGCGCTCTGTGATTGATGGAGGAAAACCAACAGTACCTGAGCAGATAACACCTGCGTCTTCACTGTGCCCACAGTTGTGGACACCCCAGCCAGAGCTCCTGCACTCAAACAGGGAGGACTCATTCCCTGCGCACTGCACATCGTCCAGGTAAATGCTGCCACTGCCTTGTCCAAAATAAGCACTTCCCACTGCAGAAACAGCGTAGCCGCATCCCAGCTGCCTGCACACAACCTGGGCATCACTGAGGTCCCAGCCGTCATCACACACCGTGCCCCGGCTCCCATTCTGGTAGATCTCAATGCGTCCCTCACACCGGTTCCTGCCATTCACCAAGCTCAGCGAGCCACCTGGGAAAGCAGGGGAGAAGGAAAACGTGGGAAAAGCTGCTGGCACACAGGCACCTGCCCTCACCGTTGCACTTCATCACCACACCACTTTCAAGCCACCGGGATCAACACCCTCCACTCTATTCGAATCAGAGAATCAGTAAGCTTGGAAAAACCCTCCAAGATCATCTGCTCCAACCACCCCCTACCACCACTATCACCCACTAAACCATGTCCCCAAGCACCACGTCCAACCTCTCCTTGAACATCCCCAGGGATGGTGACGCCACCACCTCTCTGGGCAACCCATCCCAATGCCTGGCTGCTCTTCCTGAGGAGAAATGGCTCCTCATTTCCAACTTGAATCTCCCCTCATGGAACCTGAGCCCATTCCCTCTGGTCCTATCACTAGATACCTGTGAGAAGAGGCCGACCCCAGCTCCCCACACCTTCCTTTCAGGGAGCTGTAGAGAGCAATGCGGTCTCCTCTGAGCCTGTTCTCTCCAGACTGAACACCCCCAGTGCCCTCAGCCTCTCCCCATAGGACTTGTTTCCCAGGCCCTTCCCCAGCTTCATGGCCCTCCTCTGGACGCTCTCCAGGGCCTCGCTGTCCTTGTAGTGAGGGGCCCAAAGCTGAACCCAGCGCAGAGCACAGGGGGCGATCACCTCCCCGGCCCTGCTGGCTGCACCATCCCTGACACGAGCAGGGTGCCGCTGGCCTTGCCCACCTGGGCACACTGCCGGCTCGTGTTGAGGTGAGCACTGACCAGCTCCCCCAGCTCCTTTTTCATGCACAGCTTTCCAGCCCCTCTGCCCCAAGACTGTAGCGATGCACGGGGTTGCTGTGACCAATATGCAGGATCTGACACTTAGCCATGTTGAACCTCATCCCCTGGGGCTCTGCCCATCGATCCAACCTGACCAGGTCCCTCTGCAGGGACTTTCTACCTCCAGAAGATTGACACTTCCTCACAACTTGGCGTTGACTTAAAACCTACTGAGGGGGCACTTAATTCTCCCATACACATCATCAATTAAGATAGGAGAGAGAATAAGCCCCAACACGAAAGCCAGGGGAACACCACTCATGATGCCGGTGCAATCTGGACAGGGCATGGTGCAGCCCTGAGCTCTGAGTTCTCCGAGCCTGAAGAAAGGAGCCAGGGGAGATGCAGACGTACCTGGAGTTGCGGGACTTGGGGTTGTCGTCGTGGTTATTGCAGCTACAGAGGAAGGAAGAGAAAGAAGCAAGTGAGGGACTATGGGAGGAAGGCGCGTGACCAAGTTTGCTGCCAGCACTGGGGATGTCACTGCTGCCCTGTCACGCTGGCAATGTAGAGCGTGGGGATCTCAGCACGGGCATCCAGCATGGCAACAGAGCAAAATAGGAATGGGAAATGTAGCACTGAACCTTCTCCCCAACAGGCAATGTGGGGGCAATCTATGAAAGCATGACATGATTGATGGAGGAAAACCAACAGTACCTGAGCAGAGAACGCCTGCGTCTTCACTGTGTGCACAGTTGTGGACGCCCCAGCCAGAGCTCCTGCACTCAAACAGGGAGGACTCATTCCCGGTGCACTGCACATCGTCCAGGTAAATGCTGCCACTGCCTTGTCCAAAATAGGCACTTCCAAATGCAGAAACAGCGTAGCCGCATCCCAGCTGCCTGCACACAACCTGGGCATCATTGAGGTCCCAGCCGTCATCACACACCGTGCCCCGGCTCCCATTCTGGTAGATCTCAATGCGCCCCTCACACCGGTTCCTGCCGTTCACCAAGCTCAGCGAGCCACCTGGGAAAGCAGGGAACAAGGAAAACGTGGGAAAAGCTGCTGGCACACAGGCACCTGCCCTCACCATTGCATTTGAGCCCCACACCACTTTCAGGCCACCGCTATTGCCAACCTCCACGCTATTAGGCTCTGCTTTCGCCTGCCTCCGCTCTCCCATCCTTCTATTCTGTGACTCTCGTGCTCCTTCGAAAGGGATTGGGGGGGTTTGGTGGATGCAAGCTCAACGCGAGCCAGCAACGGGCCCCCATTGCCCACAGGGCCAGCCCTGATGTGGGGTGCACAAAGCACCACTGAGCTAGCCAGTTGGAAGGAGTGCTTGCCCCACTCTACTCAGCACATCTACGCCTGCACCTTGAGTCCTGTGTGCAGTTCTGGGCTCCAGGAAAGAAGGATACAAAAAGATTGCAGTCATTCCAACGGGGGCCGTAACAGCCCCAGGGGCATCACCATGCCCTGCCCTGGTGCGTGTGGCTCCCAGCACCGCCCTCCTGACCCTCCACACCTGGCACTGGGCAGCGTCAGACCGCCAAGCTGCTCGGGCTGCTAACCAGTGCTGCCTGAGAATGCGCAGAAAGGAGCCACGGGAGATGCAGACGTACCTGGAGTTGTGGTGGGAGTTGGGCTCGTCGTGGTTACTGCAGCTGCAGAGGAAGGAAGAGAGAGATGCAAGTGAGGGACTTAGAACAAGTGAGTTCCGAGCCTTCTCCACGTCAGGCACATAGGGGCAATTTATGAAAGCGCTCTGTGATTGATGGAGGAAAACCAACAGTACCTGAGCAGATAACACCTGCGTCTTCACTGTGCCCACAGTTGTGGACACCCCAGCCAGTGCTCCTGCACTCAAACAGGGAGGACTCATTCCCTGCGCACTGCACATCGTCCAGGTAAATGCTGCCACTGCCTTGTCCAAAATAAGCACTTCCCACTGCAGAAACAGCGTAGCCGCATCCCAGCTGCCTGCACACAACCTGGGCATCACTGAGGTCCCAGCCGTCATCACACACCGTGCCCCGGCTCCCATTCTGGTAGATCTCAATGCGTCCCTCACACCGGTTCCTGCCATTCACCAAGCTCAGCGAGCCACCTGGGAAAGCAGGGGAGAAGGAAAACGTGGGAAAAGCTGCTGGCACACAGGCACCTGCCCTCACCGTTGCACTTCATCACCACACCACTTTCAAGCCACCGGGATCAACACCCTCCACTCTATTCGAATCAGAGAATCAGTAAGCTTGGAAAAACCCTCCAAGATCATCTGCTCCAACCACCCCCTACCACCACTATCACCCACTAAACCATGTCCCCAAGCACCACGTCCAACCTCTCCTTGAACATCCCCAGGGATGGTGACGCCACCACCTCTCTGGGCAACCCATCCCAATGCCTGGCTGCTCTTCCTGAGGAGAAATGGCTCCTCATTTCCAACTTGAATCTCCCCTCATGGAACCTGAGCCCATTCCCTCTGGTCCTATCACTAGATACCTGTGAGAAGAGGCCGACCCCAGCTCCCCACACCTTCCTTTCAGGGAGCTGTAGAGAGCAATGCGGTCTCCTCTGAGCCTGTTCTCTCCAGACTGAACACCCCCAGTGCCCTCAGCCTCTCCCCATAGGACTTGTTTCCCAGGCCCTTCCCCAGCTTCATGGCCCTCCTCTGGACGCTCTCCAGGGCCTCGCTGTCCTTGTAGTGAGGGGCCCAAAGCTGAACCCAGCGCAGAGCACAGGGGGCGATCACCTCCCCGGCCCTGCTGGCTGCACCATCCCTGACACGAGCAGGGTGCCGCTGGCCTTGCCCACCTGGGCACACTGCCGGCTCGTGTTGAGGTGAGCACTGACCAGCTCCCCCAGCTCCTTTTTCATGCACAGCTTTCCAGCCCCTCTGCCCCAAGACTGTAGCGATGCACGGGGTTGCTGTGACCAATATGCAGGATCTGACACTTAGCCATGTTGAACCTCATCCCCTGGGGCTCTGCCCATCGATCCAACCTGACCAGGGCCCTCTGCAGGGACTTTCTACCTCCAGAAGATTGACACTTCCTCACAACTTGGCGTTGACTTAAAACCTACTGAGGGGGCACTTAATTCTCCCATACACATCATCAATTAAGATAGGAGAGAGAATAAGCCCCAACACGAAAGCCAGGGGAACACCACTCATGATGCCGGTGCAATCTGGACAGGGCATGGTGCAGCCCTGAGCTCTGAGTTCTCCGAGCCTGAAGAAAGGAGCCAGGGGAGATGCAGACGTACCTGGAGTTGCGGGACTTGGGGTTGTCGTCGTGGTTATTGCAGCTACAGAGGAAGGAAGAGAAAGAAGCAAGTGAGGGACTATGGGAGGAAGGCGCGTGACCAAGTTTGCTGCCAGCACTGGGGATGTCACTGCTGCCCTGTCACGCTGGCAATGTAGAGCGTGGGGATCTCAGCACGGGCATCCAGCATGGCAACAGAGCAAAATAGGAATGGGAAATGTAGCACTGAACCTTCTCCCCAACAGGCAATGTGGGGGCAATCTATGAAAGCATGACATGATTGATGGAGGAAAACCAACAGTACCTGAGCAGAGAACGCCTGCGTCTTCACTGTGTGCACAGTTGTGGACGCCCCAGCCAGAGCTCCTGCACTCAAACAGGGAGGACTCATTCCCGGTGCACTGCACATCGTCCAGGTAAATGCTGCCACTGCCTTGTCCAAAATAGGCACTTCCAAATGCAGAAACAGCGTAGCCGCATCCCAGCTGCCTGCACACAACCTGGGCATCATTGAGGTCCCAGCCGTCATCACACACCGTGCCCCGGCTCCCATTCTGGTAGATCTCAATGCGCCCCTCACACCGGTTCCTGCCGTTCACCAAGCTCAGCGAGCCACCTGGGAAAGCAGGGAACAAGGAAAACGTGGGAAAAGCTGCTGGCACACAGGCACCTGCCCTCACCATTGCATTTCAGCCCCACACCACTTTCAGGCCACCGCTATTGCCAACCTCCACGCTATTAGGCTCTGCTTTCGCCTGCCTCCGCTCTCCCATCCTTCTATTCTGTGACTCTCGTGCTCCTTCGAAAGGGATTGGGGGGGTTTGGTGGATGCAAGCTCAACGCGAGCCAGCAACGGGCCCCCATTGCCCACAGGGCCAGCCCTGATGTGGGGTGCACAAAGCACCACTGAGCTAGCCAGTTGGAAGGAGTGCTTGCCCCACTCTACTCAGCACATCTACGCCTGCACCTTGAGTCCTGTGTGCAGTTCTGGGCTCCAGGAAAGAAGGATACAAAAAGATTGCAGTCATTCCAACGGGGGCCGTAACAGCCCCAGGGGCATCACCATGCCCTGCCCTGGTGCGTGTGGCTCCCAGCACCGCCCTCCTGACCCTCCACACCTGGCACTGGGCAGCGTCAGACCGCCAAGCTGCTCGGGCTGCTAACCAGTGCTGCCTGAGAATGCGCAGAAAGGAGCCACGGGAGATGCAGACGTACCTGGAGTTGTGGTGGGAGTTGGGCTCGTCGTGGTTACTGCAGCTGCAGAGGAAGGAAGAGAGAGATGCAAGTGAGGGACTTAGAACAAGTGAGTTCCGAGCCTTCTCCACGTCAGGCACATAGGGGCAATTTATGAAAGCGCTCTGTGATTGATGGAGGAAAACCAACAGTACCTGAGCAGATAACACCTGCGTCTTCACTGTGCCCACAGTTGTGGACACCCCAGCCAGAGCTCCTGCACTCAAACAGGGAGGACTCATTCCCTGCGCACTGCACATCGTCCAGGTAAATGCTGCCACTGCCTTGTCCAAAATAAGCACTTCCCACTGCAGAAACAGCGTAGCCGCATCCCAGCTGCCTGCACACAACCTGGGCATCACTGAGGTCCCAGCCGTCATCACACACCGTGCCCCGGCTCCCATTCTGGTAGATCTCAATGCGTCCCTCACACCGGTTCCTGCCATTCACCAAGCTCAGCGAGCCACCTGGGAAAGCAGGGGAGAAGGAAAACGTGGGAAAAGCTGCTGGCACACAGGCACCTGCCCTCACCGTTGCACTTCATCACCACACCACTTTCAAGCCACCGGGATCAACACCCTCCACTCTATTCGAATCAGAGAATCAGTAAGCTTGGAAAAACCCTCCAAGATCATCTGCTCCAACCACCCCCTACCACCACTATCACCCACTAAACCATGTCCCCAAGCACCACGTCCAACCTCTCCTTGAACATCCCCAGGGATGGTGACGCCACCACCTCTCTGGGCAACCCATCCCAATGCCTGGCTGCTCTTCCTGAGGAGAAATGGCTCCTCATTTCCAACTTGAATCTCCCCTCATGGAACCTGAGCCCATTCCCTCTGGTCCTATCACTAGATACCTGTGAGAAGAGGCCGACCCCAGCTCCCCACACCTTCCTTTCAGGGAGCTGTAGAGAGCAATGCGGTCTCCTCTGAGCCTGTTCTCTCCAGACTGAACACCCCCAGTGCCCTCAGCCTCTCCCCATAGGACTTGTTTCCCAGGCCCTTCCCCAGCTTCATGGCCCTCCTCTGGATGCTCTCCAGGGCCTCGATATCCTTGTAGTGAGGGGCCCAAAGCTGAACCCAGCGCAGAGCACAGGGGGCGATCACCTCCCCGGCCCTGCTGGCTGCACCATCCCTGACACGAGCAGGGTGCCGCTGGCCTTGCCCACCTGGGCACACTGCCGGCTCGTGTTGAGGTGAGCACTGACCAGCTCCCCCAGCTCCTTTTTCATGCACAGCTTTCCAGCCCCTCTGCCCCAAGACTGTAGCGATGCACGGGGTTGCTGTGACCAATATGCAGGATCTGACACTTAGCCATGTTGAACCTCATCCCCTGGGGCTCTGCCCATCGATCCAACCTGACCAGGGCCCTCTGCAGGGACTTTCTACCTCCAGAAGATTGACACTTCCTCACAACTTGGCGTTGACTTAAAACCTACTGAGGGGGCACTTAATTCTCCCATACACATCATCAATTAAGATAGGAGAGAGAATAAGCCCCAACACGAAAGCCAGGGGAACACCACTCATGATGCCGGTGCAATCTGGACAGGGCATGGTGCACCCTGAGCTCTGAGTTCTCCGAGCCTGAAGAAAGGAGCCAGGGGAGATGCAGACGTACCTGGAGTTGCGGGACTTGGGGTTGTCGTCGTGGTTATTGCAGCTACAGAGGAAGGAAGAGAAAGAAGCAAGTGAGGGACTATGGGAGGAAGGCGCGTGACCAAGTTTGCTGCCAGCACTGGGGATGTCACTGCTGCCCTGTCACGCTGGCAATGTAGAGCGTGGGGATCTCAGCACGGGCATCCAGCATGGCAACAGAGCAAAATAGGAATGGGAAATGTAGCACTGAACCTTCTCCCCAACAGGCAATGTGGGGGCAATCTATGAAAGCATGACATGATTGATGGAGGAAAACCAACAGTACCTGAGCAGAGAACGCCTGCGTCTTCACTGTGTGCACAGTTGTGGACGCCCCAGCCAGAGCTCCTGCACTCAAACAGGGAGGACTCATTCCCGGTGCACTGCACATCGTCCAGGTAAATGCTGCCACTGCCTTGTCCAAAATAGGCACTTCCAAATGCAGAAACAGCGTAGCCGCATCCCAGCTGCCTGCACACAACCTGGGCATCATTGAGGTCCCAGCCGTCATCACACACCGTGCCCCGGCTCCCATTCTGGTAGATCTCAATGCGCCCCTCACACCGGTTCCTGCCGTTCACCAAGCTCAGCGAGCCACCTGGGAAAGCAGGGAACAAGGAAAACGTGGGAAAAGCTGCTGGCACACAGGCACCTGCCCTCACCATTGCATTTCAGCCCCACACCACTTTCAGGCCACCGCTATTGCCAACCTCCACGCTATTAGGCTCTGCTTTCGCCTGCCTCCGCTCTCCCATCCTTCTATTCTGTGACTCTCGTGCTCCTTCGAAAGGGATTGGGGGGGTTTGGTGGATGCAAGCTCAACGCGAGCCAGCAACGGGCCCCCATTGCCCACAGGGCCAGCCCTGATGTGGGGTGCACAAAGCACCACTGAGCTAGCCAGTTGGAAGGAGTGCTTGCCCCACTCTACTCAGCACATCTACGCCTGCACCTTGAGTCCTGTGTGCAGTTCTGGGCTCCAGGAAAGAAGGATACAAAAAGATTGCAGTCATTCCAACGGGGGCCGTAACAGCCCCAGGGGCATCACCATGCCCTGCCCTGGTGCGTGTGGCTCCCAGCACCGCCCTCCTGACCCTCCACACCTGGCACTGGGCAGCGTCAGACCGCCAAGCTGCTCGGGCTGCTAACCAGTGCTGCCTGAGAATGCGCAGAAAGGAGCCACGGGAGATGCAGACGTACCTGGAGTTGTGGTGGGAGTTGGGCTCGTCGTGGTTACTGCAGCTGCAGAGGAAGGAAGAGAGAGATGCAAGTGAGGGACTTAGAACAAGTGAGTTCCGAGCCTTCTCCACGTCAGGCACATAGGGGCAATTTATGAAAGCGCTCTGTGATTGATGGAGGAAAACCAACAGTACCTGAGCAGATAACACCTGCGTCTTCACTGTGCCCACAGTTGTGGACACCCCAGCCAGAGCTCCTGCACTCAAACAGGGAGGACTCATTCCCTGCGCACTGCACATCGTCCAGGTAAATGCTGCCACTGCCTTGTCCAAAATAAGCACTTCCCACTGCAGAAACAGCGTAGCCGCATCCCAGCTGCCTGCACACAACCTGGGCATCACTGAGGTCCCAGCCGTCATCACACACCGTGCCCCGGCTCCCATTCTGGTAGATCTCAATGCGTCCCTCACACCGGTTCCTGCCATTCACCAAGCTCAGCGAGCCACCTGGGAAAGCAGGGGAGAAGGAAAACGTGGGAAAAGCTGCTGGCACACAGGCACCTGCCCTCACCGTTGCACTTCATCACCACACCACTTTCAAGCCACCGGGATCAACACCCTCCACTCTATTCGAATCAGAGAATCAGTAAGCTTGGAAAAACCCTCCAAGATCATCTGCTCCAACCACCCCCTACCACCACTATCACCCACTAAACCATGTCCCCAAGCACCACGTCCAACCTCTCCTTGAACATCCCCAGGGATGGTGACGCCACCACCTCTCTGGGCAACCCATCCCAATGCCTGGCTGCTCTTCCTGAGGAGAAATGGCTCCTCATTTCCAACTTGAATCTCCCCTCATGGAACCTGAGCCCATTCCCTCTGGTCCTATCACTAGATACCTGTGAGAAGAGGCCGACCCCAGCTCCCCACACCTTCCTTTCAGGGAGCTGTAGAGAGCAATGCGGTCTCCTCTGAGCCTGTTCTCTCCAGACTGAACACCCCCAGTGCCCTCAGCCTCTCCCCATAGGACTTGTTTCCCAGGCCCTTCCCCAGCTTCATGGCCCTCCTCTGGATGCTCTCCAGGGCCTCGATATCCTTGTAGTGAGGGGCCCAAAGCTGAACCCAGCGCAGAGCACAGGGGGCGATCACCTCCCCGGCCCTGCTGGCTGCACCATCCCTGACACGAGCAGGGTGCCGCTGGCCTTGCCCACCTGGGCACACTGCCGGCTCGTGTTGAGGTGAGCACTGACCAGCTCCCCCAGCTCCTTTTTCATGCACAGCTTTCCAGCCCCTCTGCCCCAAGACTGTAGCGATGCACGGGGTTGCTGTGACCAATATGCAGGATCTGACACTTAGCCATGTTGAACCTCATCCCCTGGGGCTCTGCCCATCGATCCAACCTGACCAGGGCCCTCTGCAGGGACTTTCTACCTCCAGAAGATTGACACTTCCTCACAACTTGGCGTTGACTTAAAACCTACTGAGGGGGCACTTAATTCTCCCATACACATCATCAATTAAGATAGGAGAGAGAATAAGCCCCAACACGAAAGCCAGGGGAACACCACTCATGATGCCGGTGCAATCTGGACAGGGCATGGTGCACCCTGAGCTCTGAGTTCTCCGAGCCTGAAGAAAGGAGCCAGGGGAGATGCAGACGTACCTGGAGTTGCGGGACTTGGGGTTGTCGTCGTGGTTATTGCAGCTACAGAGGAAGGAAGAGAAAGAAGCAAGTGAGGGACTATGGGAGGAAGGCGCGTGACCAAGTTTGCTGCCAGCACTGGGGATGTCACTGCTGCCCTGTCACGCTGGCAATGTAGAGCGTGGGGATCTCAGCACGGGCATCCAGCATGGCAACAGAGCAAAATAGGAATGGGAAATGTAGCACTGAACCTTCTCCCCAACAGGCAATGTGGGGGCAATCTATGAAAGCATGACATGATTGATGGAGGAAAACCAACAGTACCTGAGCAGAGAACGCCTGCGTCTTCACTGTGTGCACAGTTGTGGACGCCCCAGCCAGAGCTCCTGCACTCAAACAGGGAGGACTCATTCCCGGTGCACTGCACATCGTCCAGGTAAATGCTGCCACTGCCTTGTCCAAAATAGGCACTTCCAAATGCAGAAACAGCGTAGCCGCATCCCAGCTGCCTGCACACAACCTGGGCATCATTGAGGTCCCAGCCGTCATCACACACCGTGCCCCGGCTCCCATTCTGGTAGATCTCAATGCGCCCCTCACACCGGTTCCTGCCGTTCACCAAGCTCAGCGAGCCACCTGGGAAAGCAGGGAACAAGGAAAACGTGGGAAAAGCTGCTGGCACACAGGCACCTGCCCTCACCATTGCATTTCAGCCCCACACCACTTTCAGGCCACCGCTATTGCCAACCTCCACGCTATTAGGCTCTGCTTTCGCCTGCCTCCGCTCTCCCATCCTTCTATTCTGTGACTCTCGTGCTCCTTCGAAAGGGATTGGGGGGGTTTGGTGGATGCAAGCTCAACGCGAGCCAGCAACGGGCCCCCATTGCCCACAGGGCCAGCCCTGATGTGGGGTGCACAAAGCACCACTGAGCTAGCCAGTTGGAAGGAGTGCTTGCCCCACTCTACTCAGCACATCTACGCCTGCACCTTGAGTCCTGTGTGCAGTTCTGGGCTCCAGGAAAGAAGGATACAAAAAGATTGCAGTCATTCCAACGGGGGCCGTAACAGCCCCAGGGGCATCACCATGCCCTGCCCTGGTGCGTGTGGCTCCCAGCACCGCCCTCCTGACCCTCCACACCTGGCACTGGGCAGCGTCAGACCGCCAAGCTGCTCGGGCTGCTAACCAGTGCTGCCTGAGAATGCGCAGAAAGGAGCCACGGGAGATGCAGACGTACCTGGAGTTGTGGTGGGAGTTGGGCTCGTCGTGGTTACTGCAGCTGTGGAAGACAAAAGAGAAAGAAGCAAGTGAGGGACTTTGGGAGGAAGGAGACTGACTGGGTTTGCTCCCGGAACTAGGGATGTCAATGCTCCCCAGTCACATTGGCAATGCAGAGCGTGGAGATCTCAACACAGGCATCCAGCTTGCGGACAGAGCAATATAGAAACGGGAAATGTGGATCTCAACCTTCACCACAACAGGCAATGTGGGGGCAATCTATGAAACCACAATATGATTGATGGAGGAAAATCAACAGTACCTGAGCAGATAACACCTGCGTCTTCACTGTGTGCACAGTTGTGGACGCCCCAGCCAGAGCTCCTGCACTCAAACAGGGAGGACTCACTCCCGGTGCACTGCACATCGTCCAGGTAAATGCTGCCACTGCCTTGTCCAAAATAAGCACTTCCCACTGCAGAAACAGCGTAGCCACATCCCAGCTGCCTGCACACAACCTGGGCATCACTGAGGTCCCAGCCGTCATCACACACCGTGCCCCGGTTCCCATACTGGTAGAGCTCAATGCGCCCCTCACACCGGTTCCTGCCATTCACCAAGCTCAGGGAGACACCTGGGAAAGCAGGGGAGAAGAAAAATGTGGGAAAAGCTGCTGACAAAAGCTGCTGGCTCATGGGCACCTGCGCTCACCATTGCATTTCATCACTGCACCACTTTCAGGCCACTGGGATCACCACCCTCCATGGTATTATGCTTTGACTTTCCCTCTTTCTGCTCTCCCATCTTTCAATTCTGTGACTCTGTTGCTTCTTTGAAAGGGATTGGGGGACTTTGGTGGCCGTGAGCTCCATGCTAGCCAGCAACAGGCCCTGGTTGCCCACAGGGCCAGCCCTGATGTGGGGTGCACAAACCGCTGCTGAGTTAGCCAGTTGGAAGGAGTGCCTGCCCCACTCTACTCAGCACAGCAGTGGCTGCACCTCAAGTCCTGTGCGCAATTCTGTGCAGCTCCGTGACAGAAGAAGGATATAAAAAGATTGCACACATACTAAAAGAGGACCACCGAGATCGGGAAAGGGCTAGAGAGCTTGAAATTTCCAGGAGAGGATGAGGCCACTTGGTTGGTTCAGATTAGAAAAGAGGAGCCTGAGGGGTGAGCCCGCTGCTGCCTATGCCTTCCCCTCGATGGGGAATGGTGAGGGAGACACCGATCTCTTCCATCCAGTGACAGGACACGAGGAAAGGCCTGAAACGTGCCTCAGGGGAGGCTCAGCTTGGACGTTAGGAACAGGGTCTTCACTGAGAGGCAGGCCAGACACTGCAGCAGGCTCCCTGGCAAGTGGTCATGGCCCCAGGCCTTTGAGTGCCGAAGAAGCATTTCCACAATGCTCCTAGACACGTGCTGGAGATGGACATGATGGGCTTTGTTATTCGCTACCAACTATGGATATTCTATGGCACTGGGACCCCGTGGAAGAGTCAAAGCCCACCCTGGCACTCAGTAACTGATGAAACCCAAAGGGAGTGCACAGAAAACACTGCAAAAACACAGACGTACCTGGAGGAACAGTTCCTTGGAAGTCAACTGTGGTTGTGTCTGTCCGATCTGTTGAGGGAGGAAGAGAGAGAAGCAAGTGAGGCACTTCTGGATGAAGGAGCAACCAGGACAGGGCATGGTGCATCCCTGAGCTCTGCGCTTTCCATGCCTGCAGGCAAGGAGGACCACAACAGCCCCAGGAGCAGCACCTGGTGCATGCAGAACCCAGCACCACCTCCTGCCCATCCAAACCTGGCACTGGGCAGCGTCAGACAGCCAAGCTGCTTGGACTGCTAACCAGTGCTGCCTGAGAATGCACAGAAAGGAGCCATAGGAGATTCAGACATACCTGGAGTTGTGGTGGGATATGGTCTCGTCGTGGTTACTGCAGCTGCAGTGGAAAGAAGAGAAAGAAGCAAGTGAGGGACTATGGGAGGAAGGAGCATGACCAGGTTTGCTCCCAGCACTGGGGATGTCACTGCTGCCCGGTTGAAGTGGCAATGCAGAGCGTGGGGATCTCAGCACGGGCATCCACCATGGGAACAGAGCAAAATAGGAATGGGAAATGTAGCTCTGAACCTTCTCCACAACAGGAAAATTAGGGGCAAGCTATGAAACCACAATATGATTGATGGAGGAAAATCAACAGTACCTGAGCAGATAACACCTGCGTCTTCACTGTGTGCACAGTTGTGGACGCCCCAGCCAGAGCTCCTGCACTCAAACAGGGAGGACTCACTCCCGGTGCACTGCACATCGTCCAGGTAAATGCTGCCACTGCCTTGTCCAAAATAAGCACTTCCCACTGCAGAAACAGCGTAGCCGCATCCCAGCTGCCTGCACACAACCTGGGCATCATTGAAGTCCCAGCCGTCATCACACACCGTGCCCCGGCTCCCATACTGGTAGAGCTCAATGCGCCCCTCACACCGGTTCCTGCCATTCACCAAGCTCAGGGAGACACCTGGGAAAGCAGGGAACAAGGAAAATGTGGGGAAAGCTGCTGGCACTCTGTCCCCAGCTCCCAGCTATGTGTCTGGGACTCTATGGAAAAGTCAAAGCCCACCTTGGCACTCAGCAACTAATGATACCCAAAGGGAGTGCACAGAAAACACTGGAAAAACACAGACGTACCTGGAGGAACAGTTCCTTGGAAGCCAACTGTGGTTGTGTCTGTCCGACCTGTTGAGGGAGGAAGAGAGAGAAGCAAGTGAGGCACTTCTGGATGAAGGAGCAATTGGGACAGGGCACGGTGAATCCCTGAGCTCTGCGCTCTCCATGCCTGCAGGCAGGGAGGACCACAACAGCCCCAGGAGCAGCACCTTGTTCTGCCCTGGTGTATGTGGCTCCCAGCACCACCTCCTGCCCATCCAAACCTGGCACTGGGCAGCTTCAGACAGCCAAGCTGCTTGGACTGCTAACCAGTGCTGCCTGAGAATGCACAGAAAGGAGCCATGGGAGATTCAGACGTACCTGGAGTTGTGGTGGGATATGGTCTCGTCGTGGTTATTGCAGCTGCAGTGGAAAGAAGAGAAAGAAGCAAGTGAGGGACTATGGGAGGAAGGAGCGTGACCAGGTTTGCTCCCAGTATTAGAGATGTCGCTGCTGTCCAGTCACAGTGGCTATGCAGAGTGTGGGGGTCTCAGCATGAGCATTCAGTGTGGGGACAGAGCAAAATAGAAATGGCAAATGAACCATCACTGTTTCTCATAAACCAAGCTGAGTTTCTTGTTGGAAATGCCATGTTTAAAGAGTGGCTACATTTGTCCACACTGGGGAGAAACAACCTCAAGTGAGGAATATTTTCCATGAATATCCCTCATCTATAATGATGCAGTGCAATCTCTCCAGGATCTCTGCACTCTCCATGCCTGCAGACAAGGCAAACGACAGCCCTAGGGGCAGCACCATGAACTAGCCTGATGTGTGTGGCCAAGCTGCTTGAGCTGCTAACCAGTGCAGCCCGAGAAGAGTGCACAGAAAGGAGCCATGGCAGATGTACCTGGAAATGTACTTGTGCCCAGAGAGCTTCTTGTGGTAGTTGTAACTGTGGATTAAGGAAAAGCAATAATTAAGTGAGGGACTTTGGGAGGAATGAGCATTACAAAGCTTGTTCCCAGTACTGGCTTATTCATCGATGTGCTTTCATAGTTTCCAGACTGTGAGACATGATCTTTTATTTGGACATGGGATTCTTTCCAAAAGAGAGAATTTCTCCAGAATTACTCCTTTTTCATTTTTATCTACTTCTCAGCTAGACACTTGTGTATTTGGTATCAATCTAATGTAGAAACTGACAGAAATACAATTTGTAAGCAATTAAAAATAAATCAATAAAAACTATGCAGATTACTTTTTCTAGGGCTATAAATTTCAGTTGAGACAATGGGTTTACTATAGGAAAACAAAATAGCTGGACAAACTTTTTTCTGAGACACTCAATCCACGCAATGACTATTACAATAGCACACTGATGCATCTTCTGACAAGACAGACAGGAGAGGTGTGAGGGAGAGTTGCTGAAAATGTGTTTTAGGAAAAGGGTCTGCTGTATATTTTTCCCACCAATATGTTTTAAATACTGGAAGGACGCAAAGGATGTTTTTTTATTCATAGCTGCAGAGAACAACAGATAGGTTTCAGCAAACAGACAGGTTTCCCCAGAAGGAGTATAACACTTTTTTTTTTTTTTTTTTTTTTTTTTTGCCTATGTCTTAAAAGCACATGTGCCTGAATTAAAGCTGGGAAGTCCCCTTGTTAATGCAAACCATGATGCTGACAGGTGTAATACTGCTCAGGAGGTGTCTGCTGAGAATGGCGAGTCCAAGATATCACCCTTGTGAAATATCAATACTCTTTAGAAAGTCCTCGGTGATACTAAATGTTGGTTTCTGAGAAAGCACAACCTACCTGAACACTGTCACTGTTATGATTTAGCTGTGGAAATGTGCAAGGCTGGGTTTTTACAGTCTCTAGGTTTTCTGTCTGTGTGCATGACCATCTCAGTGGCATAACTGGGAGGAAAATGCATGTCCCTGGTACTACATGATGCCATGCATAAGAGCAACTGTCTTACTATTGTGCTTCAATTAAGTTATATAAAGTTAAATAAGTATTGGGTGGTTCCATAAGCATCTAGAAGGTTAACCTTGAATTATTTTAAAGCAAGTATAGATTACAGCCAAGGAATGACATTTCTTCTTAATTTCATATTGAAGAACACAGATTTATGCAGTCTTTTATTAGTACTTTCAAGGTAGTTTATTTTTTTTCTAAATTTGGTTTAATCTATGCTACAGGACACTACTGTAAAAGTTGGAATGATATTGGTTTCATTGTAATAAATTTACTTAAATATAAATAATAGTTAATCACAATGTTGAATGGATCATATTTTTAATAAGACAACACAATGCTATCAAATTGTAACCCATTTTACATCCAATCTTTGCACAAAGTTGATAATATTAGCACATGAGTTACATGTATGGAACCACTGCAGAAGCGTAAGACATCCCCTTTTTTCTACTTTTTTTTTTTTTTGAAATACTAGTTTTAAAAATTTTAAGTGGTTTACCTGTGGTGGCATCCAGAAGAGCTGTACTTAAGAAGAAAAGCAAGATCTTGTTGGTACCCATCTTGCCAAGAGGTGCCAATAACACAGAGCATCAGAATTTATACTTCTACCCCTGTGAAAGGGTGAGGCTTCCAAGGCCAGTCTGTCCAAACAATAGCTGATTATGAAATATAGTTTAACAGTCATGGCCCAAGTTATGTCTGATTTCTTATCCAATATTTTTATGACTACCTGATCTTTACAGAAAGATAACCTATGTAGAACAAAGTTTCCATTTCCCGTAAAATTTGTGCTGTCGTCACTAATACAAATTATCTTAACTATATATTTGACTTGTGTGCAGGCACAGCATTACCTTTGGAACCAGACTGGTGAACCAATGTGTTTCTTTGCACCTACCATTCCAATTTTATTTATTTGCTGCTTGTAGCTAATGGCTTAATTAAGCAGACTGTAATGCATTGCAAGGTGAGGCATCAAATTCATACCAGGAATGATGAATCCTTCAAGAAAGAATTCTGGTCTCATATATGTTTATATTTCTGATGGTTTCCTCTTGAAATTACACGCTTGCTTCTCTGTTGCTTGTCAACAAACAGCACATCATACATGCGATTGAGTCTGGTATCAAAAATAAATTAATGTCAGCTATTTGTTAAATACTCTTACTAAGCCTAACCAGGGACCTCTGTTGAGCTTGCTCTGGTTTAGCAGTGTCTTCCCTCAATCTACCACTATGCTCCTTAGCTGAATTTGGCAATAAAACTTCCTTCAACCTTTTGAATCATGAAGTTTATCAAAAGAGAAAGAAATATGGGTTGAAGAAAAACCAAAAGTTCTGTTGAACTGGTTTCATTGCTTGGTCTGTGTGAAGTCTTAATGCAGTTTTAGAATGCTTAGGGAACAATAGCCTGTCCTGCTAATTTGTTAGCTGGAGTCACTATATTTCACTTCGACTGTTTCTCCTCATGTGATGAGAAGAAACTCAGGCCAGCTAAAAATAGGACATTTGTTGGTCTAATATTCTGTTCATTGCACTTCATACAGGCTATACTTATCTGTCCATTTTGGCTATGACACAAACACTAATCAAACCACATAGCTGACATAATTCATGATTCCTGATGGTAGACTCCAACCTTCCTCCTGCAGCAAGGCACAGCTTGGGTCTAGAAACAAAGGGGATAAGGAATTCCCTTTCTGAAAAGGTTAACAGCACTAGAATAGAGGAAGAAAGGACAAAAGACCAGGGTCCAGAAACAGAATCAGAAGTTGTCAAAGCAGTCACTGAGAAGAGCAAACAAACTGGAGCACAATGGTAAATACAACTGATTGTATTCATGTAATGAAGAAATGGAAGCATGAACATTGCTATTCACAGCTCTGCTGTTCCTGACAAAAGGAAAAACAATACCATGTGCTCAGTGGAGTGATCACACATCATGATTCGGAAGGGGCTGTAGGGTCATTTTCCTTCCTCTAAATTCATGAAAAATAACATTTTTTTACAGGCTGAGGTGCTCAAACAGCTGGAAAGCAGTTTTGCAGACAAGGAACCTGGGGGTCCTGGGGAGCAAATTGATCCCACAATGTGCCCTTGCAGCAAAGATGGACAATGGCATGCTGGTGCCACATTCAGAAGCGTTGCCAGCAGCTGAGGGCGGTGATCCATTGTCCCCTGCACTCAGCACTGGTGAGCATGCTGGTTTCACACCGGTGGCTAACTCAGCTCCACCACACCGCTCTCTTAGTCCCCCTCCTACACAGAACAGGTGGAGAAAATATGAAAACAAAAAGGAAAAAAAAACTCATGGGGTGAGATAGTGACAGGAAGATTACTCACCAGTTACCATCATGGGCAAAACAGACACAACGTGAGGGAGATTAATGTCAGTTGTCGCTTACTACTAACAGACTAGAGCAGTGAGATCTAAAAGTGAACAAAAAACACCTTACCCTCCATCCACCCTCCCCTACCTCCTCTTGAGCAGTGCAGGGGAATGGGGGCTGTGGTCAGTCCCTGACCCTTTGTCTCTGCCACGCCGTCATGGTTCCTCTCTGCCTCTGCTCCCCGTGGGGTCCCTCCCATGGGATGCCATCCTTCCCAAACTGAGCCTGCAGGGGCTGCCCACAGGCAGCAGCTCTTCAAGAACCGCTCCCTACACAGCTCTGTGCCACAGGGTCAACAACTGGCACAGGTTGCCCAGCAAGGCTGTGGATTCCTCCATCCTTACAGATAGTCAAATCTGACTGGGCACAGTCCTGAGCAACCTGCTTTTGGTGACCCCACCTAGAGAAGGAAGGTGGACCAGATGATCTCCAGAGGTGCCAGTCAGCCTCAGCTGTTCCGTGGTACCATGAATAGAAAATTTATGGATGATGTCAAGGAGGTTCAAGAACAGAAGAGGACTAGAGGTGGAGTGTTTTAATTTATCCACATTAAATCCGCAAGCACAGCTCTTTATCACAAACTAGGCTTTCAGAGTTCTTGCCAGGCCTCACCCTATTCTAGCCTAAGAGGAAATTTCTGACATTTCCAGTCAACATTTTTAAGTTAGCTTAGGCCCTGTATCTTCAGATTTAATAACAGGTACCTTTGATTTACATCTGCTAGAATGCCAGCATCCTCTGTACAAAAAAATCCCTTAGTACCTCTACTTTATACTGCACATACCAAAATCACAGCAGGAAGTCTCCTGTGAAATGACTCCTCACACATTTAGTAGTTGCACAGTGATTACTTCCCAGCACCAACCCACTTACAGCAGGTTATTCAACTTTTATGCTACTTTACAGCATATTCAAACTGTTAAGCAGCAAACTCCTAGAGAAAGCTGAAATTAACCCACATAAATCATTTTGTCTAGAAGATTTTAACCATTCCAGCTCCTTTCAAGACCATGTTTCCATGTCTTGTTTTAACTAGACAGATTTTTCCCTTTGTTCTCAGAACACGACAACAATAGCTTACTTCTAGAGACTTTCAATGACTTTGTGAACTTGGAAAAACTCATTAAAACTAATTATCTCACCACAACATGGTATCTTTGTCAAGGACATTCCCTTCATCCTATATACCTGCCAGAGCTTGTCATCATCTAAAAATTATCCTGTGATTAAACATAAAAATGCAAAGAAAGAGATGAATTAAGCTACTTAAAAATAATACATTTTATTTGCAGGAAATATTATTGGATTAAAAAAAAATAGTGTGCTTATTTATTTTTTTTTACATGTGGTACTTGAGGAAATTCAAAAGCTAGTAGAGTAAGCATTCCTTTCTGTTATTTGTCATACTAAATTCCAGTCCCATGTCTCATTATATCTCTGTTTCAAGTATACAGATGTGGGGAGGAACACCTGTAGTTTTAAGTGGGGAAAAAAAAATTACAAATACTTAATTCTTTTGACCCTACAGAACCCAGCAGGACTAACAGTCTTGATTCCCAGAGATAAGTTTACAGTGATGGCCAGCGCTGGTTTTCATTATCAGCCCAGCTTATGTAGGTGTTCCCCAAGATTTCCTAACTGGTAGCTTGCACAGTAGATATCTACATTGTGCTGCCCAGAGCTGTATCTCGTGGATTTTATCTTGTTTCAGAGGTTAAAAAGCAGAAAAAAAGCAAGAGTCATAATGGAAAAGTCCAGATTACTGGGTTTTGATTTTCCCAGCTGAAGGACCCAAGCGTTTAAAAGCTTTCAGACAAGCTCTGGAAGAAGAACAGGGGAGGCTCTCATCCTTGCACATACTGAGCTTCAGCAGGGCAACTGGATTTTTGCCAGGGTAACAAGCCCTACCACCTATATAGACAGAGGTGTATTAGAAAATCCCCAAAACAAACCAGAAAAGCTAGTCATCATGAACAACGGGAAGTTCAATTAAAAAGAAAAAAAAAAAAAAAAAAGTCTCTTGAGGTAAGGTTGAGACAAAACATAAACTCCTTGCTAACACTTCTCTTCTTAAAAAATCCATGCAATTAGCATTTCTGGTAAGTGCTGACTGAAATGTGAGGAGGTTGTTTATAGCTATCGCTAATCAATAAGCAGATTTCTTATGTTCATGTCACCAAAGCAGCAATATCACCTGCTGTGAAATTGTTGGTGATTTACAGACCTCTCCCAACAGAAGAATGATTATCTAAATTTTCCACAGCTCTATTCTCAATACCATCTTTTCAAAATTGAACTTCTCCAAAACATCCATCTCTTCCAAAGAAGAGCTTGCACAATTCCTGACCTTGTTAACGGAGCCATGCAAGGCCAGGAAGACCACTTGCATGGCCAAGGCATTGTCTTTCAGACTTCAGGAAAGATAATCAAACCTGGTGCTATGCTGATAAGGTGACTGGTACAGACTGTAGGAAGTTTAACGTCTGGTAATACTTTTTAACAATAGGATTTATTAACACATTCTATAATAAGTCACTTATAAATCCTTTGCATGAAGAAGAATTAGGTACGTCTGTTGCAGGAAATGGAACTGAAACTAAAAAACATATCGACCCAAAGCACTTGTTCAGCTCTGGGGCATATCTGTCAATCACCAACAACGATAAATACTTTAAATCAATATCTAGTTAAATAATTCTTGTTAGAAAACTAGATCTGTTCTGAACTTCGGTAAGTGTAATGAAGAAATGCAATGAAAAATATTGTGTTAAGAAATATGACAGCTGAATATGACTGCGTTTCTTTTGCAAGATTAACAACAATATAATTCCACTTTAAATGACAAATCAAAGTTGAGTGCCAAAATAACATTTCCCTAAATGTTTGGTTTTACTTCTTGTGGCAGTTTGACTTAGGAATGTGTATTTTTAATAGTTAAAATCGTCACCAATGGAAAAAAAAAATCAATCAATAAATTTTTTTCTTCATATCTCCAATCTAATACTTAGTCCAACATGGCCCTGCTTTCTGACCTGTATCTATTTCTTATTTTCCACTGCATCAGGATGGAGTGCAAAGTGCAGTATGTTCAACTTCTTTTTTTTTTTTTCTTTCTTTCTTTCTTTTTTCACGCCTAACTGTGTGGGTCATTTCTGCCAGTCTGGAAATGTGCTTTTTATAATATGGTAGGTGCCTCACATGTGATACTCTGTGAAACAACAGGAGCATTGTACTTACTAAATTAAAGGTATAAATACACCTGTTCCTCTCCCCTGCCTCCCCATTACTATGCATTATATAAAAATGTGTAGACAGGGAAAGGAAGTTAACAAATTTCACCACACCTCGTGAAGTCAATTTTGCACACTTAATGCTGCATTATATGTTGCAATACATAATCACAGCTTAACTGGGAGCCAATGTAGGTCATTAAAATTAAACATTACAATTAAAATTAAACATTAAAATTAGCAACAATTTTCTCCTGAAAGTTTTGGAAATACTGAGCATAGTTAAGTGTTTGCCTACCTCTCTGCAAAACCAGGCCTCCAAGATACTTCTCAAAATCCATTATGAAGATGTTTGCTGAAATGCTTATGGCTCAGGTGATGTCCTCGGTTCATACTTTTCACAACGATGGTGCATACTGAGGGCACCATGCTTCAAGATCCTACACTGGAAAACTTCCAAAGGCCAAGCCAGCCTATTAAATGCCTTTCTACAAAGCCCAGCACAACTTCAGCATGACCATACCAATGTCAAGCAGTAGGTTTTGTACGTTAGTATGAAGACAAAACATGAGTGCTCTCAGGTAATTAGAACAAGCAATGGGGTCTAATGGGATCCAGCCTGTGCTTGGCATCACCTAAATAGCAGCCAAGTTTAAAGAAGAGAGCCTAGAAGCTGGCCATAGAATAATGCAGGGCCAAGCACTGGCCAACCACAATTCCTCAGCTGAGTTATGCTCACTGGCCCACATGCTCACAACCTGATGATAGGACTTTAGCTTTCTAACCCAGTCACCTTGGACCTTGCAAGTACATCCTTGTTAGATAAGAATTTTGTATTGCTCTACTTTTCTAAAAAAACATCAGAAGGAAGGGAAAGGTGATGTATGCACCCTAAAATGAAGCGATTAAAATATGTTATGGTTTTCACTGACATTCAGTTTTATTAGATTGATTGCAAACTCAACAGATATGGTCCAAAAACAGTGAAGATCTATAGAATTGTTTAAAACAAATATCCTAAAAGGATTATACTTTGTGTTTGCAAGTTAGGTTTTGCAAGAATCGCATACATCTCGCCCCCTGTAAGGTCTATATTTCTATCCTGAGGATTTCATTGTGCCGCAGCAGCCTTTGGTGTTGCCTGGTTTGTGTGAATACAATAATATTATAAATCCACTCTGTCTTGTCATAAGGATGCATGAATCATCCTTTCAAAAAGGGAAAAATACAAGAGCCACTGACTTATTCCATTGTACGCCTTGTAGCTGCCACCCCATTTTGTAGTAAAATTAGTGAAGTTTTTAACCAAGAACCTGAGCTAAGAACAGTAATAATATAAGTTTTCCTTGAACTGACAAAAAGCTTTGAAAGACAAATAAACATTAACACGAGCCTTTTCAAATAAGCATTAGCAGGGCATGTAAGAATGATTTAAAAGAGTGTAAGAGTAGATGTTAACTATTACCAACCATTATTTGTATTTACTAAGAGAGCTTTAACAACTATACCCTTCACCTAAAATTTGAGATTTGATATGTAGATGCACAAGACATTACTATGAGACTTAACAACACATAACTAAGAAATAGTGAGGAAAACTTCAGATCCTAGTGCAAATAAGTCAGTGTAAATAAGGCTGTAGTGATGCTCATATCTTTTCTATTCATCCAGCAGTATTTAATAGAGGAGGAAATTATGGGGGCAATTTGGTTTGTATTTTAACAAAACCAAAAATTTATTATAGCTCTCTAGCTACTCCATATTCTTTGGTCCTAAGCATTAAGTACACATGAATCATCAAATGTTCAACCAGTCCAGTTCACAGTCTAAGTTCCACCTTTTCAATCTCCTTCTCCATCAGAAACCTTCCACGGAAAAAAAAATCCCCTGCAGCACGCAATTACTCTATTTCAGCGGTGAGCCAAAAGACATTGAATGCTGATCTAGGTGTCTTCCTCAGAGAAGTTTTGCACATGCTCCAAAGCAGGAAGGCTGTAACAGAAGCTCAGTTTGCCCATTTACAGCTTCCTCCCCCAGATACACCTAAGCAGGTTAACCTTAGGAATAATAAAAAGCAAGGCTTTGCTCTCTTCACTTTCCTAAGCATCTGAATGTTGCAATAAAGGTACCAAAGGTCGATCGATTCAAAAGGGACTGCCCTAACAGCAGCCGTTAAAGGCTGGTTCTATCTGCCTTGGCCACAGCCCGGAGCCAGCCTCGAACACATGCAATGCAGTGATAAAAGACAAAAACGCATGTTCCAGAGACATCAAACCAAAGTTGCCCAGCAATAAGGGATCCAATGAGGTGCTCCTCACTGCCAATAGCATTGTGCTCTGCCTCTGACACATCCTATTTTGTGCCAAAGTCTCTAGAGGCACAGTCCAGCTCATGCAGGCACCTGCAGGCAAGGAACAAGGAAGTACAGCACTTCTTAGAGTCAGCTTCTCCAAAGATATTCTCAGAAGCTGCCCCCTGATGGGCTAGCAGAGGAGGAACTCCTGGTATCTCGGTCCAACATGTACCATCCACAACATTTATTGCTGCTTGGGAAAACAGGAGGAGGAGACGTCCTAACTGGCACTCTTGGACCAACGCTCTGTTTGCTCTCTTGTGATGGCCAAAATATTTGTTCCACACTGCATTCTGGGAAGGTCATTAAGCCCCATTAAGCCCTAATGATGCTCATTTGTTGCACCTGCTAATTGTCTTTCCTTCCAGCAGATGAATCGCCACCGTTGCATATGGCAGAGCTATGCTGTTACCTAAAAAAGTTATACTGACTTCATTTGACCTTGCCCGTTGACAAAGAAAAATAAACAAAGGACTTTCAAGTTGGTTTCCAGAATTGCCTTTGTTTGAGAGTAAAGTGCTAGGCTATAATTTTCCCATTGTGGTAATAGCACGTTAAGGATTTGTATGAGTTTTACAGATGTACCTGTGTTAGCCAGTAAGCCACAGACGTATGACATTACGCAGGGCTTATCTCACAGAAGATCTGGACCAGTGACAAATAAGGTTCTAGACCAGGAAGACAAATAAGGTCTTCCTGGATTTTTCCAGAACCCAGGTATGTCATGTGCCTGTGTTTTTACAGAAGAATCCCATATATACACAGCATGTTGCTTGGAAAAAAATCTTTATTTTACATGATGCTCATTGAAACAGGAAAACTTCTGAGTTCAAATGCAAAGATGGTTGCAGGAATGAAAACAGAAATATCACGCTAGAAACACTGCCTTCCTGATTTGGTGATTACATATTTTATATTGAAAATCAGCCATAATTGAAAGTAGCTCAAATCTACATTTTCTCAACAAGAATCTTCCTGAAGAACTAGTCACAAAATATCCAGACATTATGTATCAGGATCCATATGCAATTGGAAGAATCATTTCTCTCTCTCTTTTTTGTTTTTTTTTTCAGTCATGTATGCTTGTCTAGGTATTTTATCTGCATAAAATTTTCTCCATCTGGAATATTTGATTATGCCATGCAAAATTTCATCTCCACCTCAGAAAATCTGAAGTGATAGAACAGGACTTAAAAGGAATCTTACTAAAGTATTAAAGCAGTAGTTGTATTCAAATATTTTGCCTACTAGCACTGACTGTAGTAGCAACAGAAAACATTGCAGGGAAGCTTCAATAGTCCTACCCTTGCCTGAAGGGTAAATTGAAATATACACATCGCATCATGATTTATTGTGGAGCCTTTCTGATATCTGTTGCCTTTCAGAGGTACTTAGGTAGGTCCTGTTACTGGTTATCATGCAGCACACATTGTCTGATGGACTCACAACTCCCCTGTGGAAAGGAAGGGCTATTGATCTTAATTTACATCTGAGGAAACTAGAAACAAACTCTTGTTTGGTGTGGAGCAAGAATTGGCCATGTGGGTTCCCCACAACCCAGGCTATATTTTTCACTGGCAGAGGCCAGATATCCATCTTGAGAGGAGGAAGCTGATTAAGATGGAGTGTTAAGATTTGACAGCCTAATATTGTAGGTGGCAACTGACTAATTTGAAGGTTGTTACTTGGCTGCAAACCTTTGCTGGTCTTCTGGCTTCATTCAGTGCTGAGTTATGTCAAGCCCATCTCTTCCCATGAGGTTATCTGTCACCACAGAAAGCCTTTAATCTTGAATTGTCGAGGAGATTACTCAATGCAAGGACATTACTCAATCCATCAAATTACTCAACCAATGTGATCTGCTGCAGGTGTTTATCAAATCTCACGTGATCTGATATGGAATTGATTTCTTCACTGTGTTTCAAAAGAAACCAACAAGAGTGAAAACAGCAGCTGTCAGGGCCATGACAGCAGTAATAAATGGAGTATGAGAGATACCAATTGGAGCAGGAGCTGAATTCATGTTCTCCAGGATGCCAAAAGAGTCTGGTTCTAGGAAGGATGAGAGGTCCTGGTTACATTTGATTCCTCATCTTGTTATTTCCAAAACATAAAAAATGGGGAGAAAATGGCATTCTAGATGCCATTTAAATATTAATCTATTTCTTGCACTCTGATACATCCAAGGTACATCAACCGCTTCCCTGGGCAACATGTTCCAATGCTCAGTCACCCTCTCCATGACGAAATCCTTCCAAATATCCAACCTAAACCTCCCCTGGCACAACTTGAGGCCATTTCCTCACAGCCCATCACTTGTCACCTAAGAAAAGAGACTGACACTCTCCTCACTGAAACCTCCTTTCGGGTCTCCCCTCAACCTTCTGTCCTCCAGAATAAACAACACAATTCCCTCAGTTGCTCCTCATAAGTCTTGTTCTGTAGTCCCTTCATCAGCTTTGTTGGTAGAGTCTGCACACACTTGAGCAACTCAATATCCTTCTTGTAGTGGGGAAGCCAAAACTGAACACAGTATTTATATATAGATCACTTGCATCCTAACAGATGAATCAAGATCTAAGAAAGTTTAGGGGGAAAATAAACATAGATTTCTAGGATTTTTTTTTCAGTACAGGCTGAAGCTATTCAGAGAAAATATAAATGTGTAAATCTTTTGAATTATATTCCAAATACGTCTAGAATAGATGTATTTCCAAATACATCTAGAATAGATGTATTCTAAATAGATCTTCAAGTTTTAATTTCAGCTTCTAGCAAACATGAAGAACCTTTGTCTCACTTAATTGATCTAATATTAACTATGTGAACAAATAAATGTTTGAAATATGGGCCATCCTAAAATATTATACTAAAATGATCAACTGAAATAATGATTAGTAGAATAACCGTACACATGAAATGGTAGAAAACAATAACTGATAAGAAGTTGCATAACTGTTGCTCATCTACAGACATATTTAACTACACTGGATGAGAACTCACCTGCACTATTATTTTGGAATAATCTGAGGGTTTTTTGGAGTAATCTAGTTGTTTCTTCATTATTAAATGAAGAAGAATATGCCCTAAAATTATGAGCAGTAACGTTCTCCTCATTGACTACAGCCATGACCAAGCAGTTCCTCTCCCTACTCTCATCCACACACACCCCAAAATAAACTTGAGACGTTCCATCGGAGCACTGCCTTTGATGCTGTGCATATGTTCCATCAGAGCACAAGGAAACACAGCACTGTGAGGATGACTGAGCAGTGGCACAGGTTGCCAAGAGAGATGTTGGAGTCTCCGTTGTTGGAGACAGTCAAGAGGCCAAGGCATAGTCCTCAGAAACCGGCTATAGGCAACTTGCAAGGGGGGTAGATAAGATGACCTTTAGAAATCCCTTCCAAATACAACCATTCTGTGAGCCTGTGACCCTCAGCAGAGGCAGGAGGTAATCAGAGCATCCAAACCCTCCAAACGTACCTGAAGTTGAGGCACAGTGGGAGTTGAGCTGGGGCTATCTGGCACTGCAGACAAAAAGCAGCAGGTGAACGAGAAACATTTTGGCTAAGAGCAATTACACTTTGTGTGTCAACACATCCCCAAAGGGGCTTCCAGAGCAAAGAAACCAGAAAACCCCAGTCAGAGCTCTGACCAAGCTGGACTGAGTGAAATGAATATGGTCCCAACAGCCCCAGGACTTGCTCAAGGGCATAGCCACCAGGCTACATGGGAGACCAGCACACAATTTCTCTGTCCCATTAAGCAGCTGTTACATCCAAAAAGATCACTGGCAATAGCAGTGCCTCCCTGAATATCAAGGAAGTTACCCAGTTTCTATAACTGCAGCCCAGACCTGAAGCCAGGACACAGAGTACATCGCTGATAAGATGGATACAAACAGAAAATTCTGCTTACTTTTCACTGGGGGCTCTGTTAGTCACGGGACTGAAAATAGAGAACATGAGAGTGTGAGGCACTTGCAATTATGGGTTCACCACAGGGACACACACACCAAACGCACAGCACACAGCAAGGGCTGGCCAGCTTTGACTAACCTCAGACAAACACCACACCAGGTCCCTTCAGAAAAAAAACACCACAGCGTAACATCCTACCTGAGCAGATGACCGAAGCAGCCCCGTGTTGGCATTCGGAGGACACGTAGTCAGAAGGGCAAAACAGCAAAGAGGTTTCAGAGCCGTCACAAGCCACCGCGGTCCTCTGGTACCATGGATATGAATCACTCAAGGGGAAATAGTCCATCACGCTGACAGGTGAGCCGCAGCCAAGCTGCCTGCACACAACCTGAGCATCTTCCATGTCCCATTGGAAGCCACACACTTTCGTGTTCATTCCAAAATAGTCGATTTCCACGTTGCCTGCACAGCGGTTTGGACCGTCGGTCAGACGCAGCTCCAGCTCTTGGAAAGACAACGAGATGCTGCGTTAGGTGTGTGGGGCTCTCATTCCAGGCAGAGACCTCTGCCTCCTCATGCACAAGAAAGCAAATGGTGCCTGTGGTCCAGAGGAGCCCAGAGATCCTTTTCCACAAGCCCTTTTCCACATGCCCCAGGAGAGCCAAGGGGGGCCAGGACCACACTGCTGGCCACGTGGGCCTGTGCTCTCTGCCTCCAGCTCTCAGATTCCAGGCAGAGGAACTAAAGGGCACAGGCTCCCTCCCACCTGCATCACAAGCACATCCAGCCCCGAATCCCAGCAGGATCCACCCGCAGCACCACATAGGGTCCGCTGCCCCTTCCTAGTCTCTCTGCTGGTGGGTGATGAGGCTGGGGCAGCAGTGGGCATGCACATCCCAATGCACAGGGCCACAGCGCCCTGTCAGGCAGACTCACCATCAGCTATGACTGGACGTGGGGAGAAGCAGCAGCAGCAGGGAAAAAACAGAGAGAAGATCAAAATTAGGATCAATCCCTTGGAAGTTGTCTGCACACTTTTCTCTCCCCTAAGTGAGCCCAGGCAATCCCCAGTCAACAGCACGAGTGGAAGAAGTTCCCTTTCTTTCTGGCAGTGATGCACGCTGCCTGAGGTGTCCAAGCAGCCCCCAGACTCCCGGCGGAGATGGGCATAATCTTTCCAAGCCCAGCCAGCTTCAGTCCCACCAAATCTCCCACTGGATCCTGTGCTCTGCCACCTCTGACCCTGCAGGCCATGAGGCCTGTGCACCCACCAGGGCTGAGCTCTGGGCTGTCCTGCCGGGCTCTGCGGGGAATCTCCTCCAGCCTGGCAGGGAACTGGCCCTGGACACACCACAGAGCTGGCTCTGCACGGCCACCAGGGATGCCCCAGCTTGCTGCCTGCTCTGTGGCTCTGCTAAAGGCCCTCTGAATAACTACACGCTCACACATACCCAGCCCCAACAAACAGTGAGCACACAAGCTTCTTCATCGGACAAATTACTGCCCAACAACAAATAGGACTAGAGCAAACTAAAGCCATTGGTATCATTATAAAAAAAATAAATAAATCTTATATGTGCTACTTACTTCCATAGGGCTCTGGTGTTGGAACAGGTATAGTTTTTTCTTATTTTGGAGAAGGAGAAAACATACGTGATACTCTATAAGTTACTTGAGAAGGCAAACATAATTCAAAACTTCCCCAAAACGTTGTCCCAGTTAGCATCCCCATTACCAGAAACCTTCAGAAAAGGGAACAGCCCCTTTTCACAGAAGTTCTGTGAAAGCTGCACAGAAAAACTCCCTCACTGGGGCCTCACCACCAGCGGGAAGCACCAACAGGAGCTGTGCAGCCCCAGCCCCTCCAGATGTGCCCGACACCAAAAGCAGAATGAGAGTTGAGCTGGGGCTATCTGGCACTGCAGACAAAAGCAGCAGGTGAACGAGGAACATTTTGACTAAGAGGAACAGGTCGCTACGAGTCAACACCTCCCCAAAAGGCGTCTGGGACACAGAAACCAGAAACCCCCAGTCAGCGTTGTGACCAAGCTGGACTGAGTGAAACAGATACAGTCCCAACAGCCCCAGGACTTGCTCAAGGTCATAGCCACCAGGCTACACAGCGGACCAGCACACAATTTCTCTGCCACGTGAAGCAGCTGTTACATCCCAAAAGACCACTGGCAGAGGCCACGTCTCTCTGAATACCAAGGAGGTTACCCGGTTTCTTTAACTGCAGCCCACACCTGAGTCCTTTGCTCTGATGGACACAGAGCACCCCCCCGATAACACGGATACAAAGAGAAATCTCTGCTTACCATTTTGCACTCGGAATTCCGAATCTGAAAGGAGAAAACCAGAGAGTGTGAGGCACTAGTAGTTAGCAATCCTGGCTTCACCCCAGGGACACACATGCAAACCTGCAGCACAGCACACAGCAAGGGCTGGCCAGCTTTGACTAACCTCAGACAAACACCACACCAGGTCCCTTCAGGAAAAAAACACCACAACATAACATCCTACCTGAGCAGATGACAGAAGCAGTCCCGTGTTGGCATTCGGAGGACACGTAGTCAGAAGGGCAAAACAGCAAAGAGGTTTCAGAGCCGTCACAAGCCACCGCAGTCCTCTGGTACCACGGATACGAATCGCTTGAGGAGAAATAGTCCATCACGCTGACAGGTGAGCCACAGCCAAGCTGTCTGCACACAACCTGAGCATCGTTCATGTCCCACTGGAAGCCACACACTTTTGCGTTCATTCCAAAATAGTCGATTTCCACGTTGCCTGCACAGCGGTCAGGCCCTTCGGTCAGACGCAGCTCCAGCTCTTGGAAAGACAACGAGATGCTGCGTTAGGCGTGTGCGGGAGCCACCCACAGCATCACATAGGGCTGGCTGCCCCGTCCCGGCCTCCCCGCTGGTGGGTGACGAGGCTGGGGCAGCATTGGGCACGTGCTTTGCAGTGCATGGGGCCACAGCGCCCTGTCCGGCAGACTCACCATCAGCTATGACTGCACATGGGGAGCAGCAGCAGCAGCAGTAGGGAAAAAAAGAGAGAAGAACAAAATTAGGATAAATCTTTTGGGAGTTGTCAACACACTGTGCTCTTTCCCGAGAGACCCCAGACAATCCCCAGTCAAAAGAGATCTTGCAGGGGAAGCTCTGGCTCAATGCCTGCTCTATGACCCTGCACAAGTTCTGTGAGGTTCAGCTGAGGGCACTGGCGGTGTTTAGTCTGGAGAGAACAGGCTCAGAGCAGACCTCATTGCTCTCTACAGCTCCCTGAAAGGAAGGTGTGGGGAGCTGGGGTCGGCCTCTTCTCACAGGTAACTGTGATAGGACCAGATGGAATGGCCTCAAGTTGTGCCTGGGGAGGCTCAGGTTGGGAACCAGGAGCCATTTCTCCTCAGGACGAGCAGCCAGGCATTGGGACGGGTTGCCCAGGGAGGTGGTGGTGGCACCGTCCCTGGGGGTGCTCCAGGAGAGGTTGGACGTGGTGCATGGGGACAGGGTTCAGTGGGTGATAGTGGTAGTAGGGGGTGGTTGGACCAGATGATCTTGGAGGGCTTTTCCAACCCTAATGGTTCTATGATAAAGGCCCTCCAAATAACTACGCGCACTCACACCTCCCCAGCTCCAACAAACAGCAAGCACAAAAGCCTCTTCATTGGACAAATTACTGCTCAACAACAAAGAGGACTAGGAAAATCTAAAGTGATTGCTATCATTACAAAAAAAAAAAAAAAAAGAGAGAGAAAAAATAAATCTTATACATGCTACTTACTTCCAGTGGGCTGGATTGTTGTTGGAACTGCTGTATCTATTCCTAATTTTGGAGAAGGAAAAAACAAACGTTACTCTATGGGTTGCTTTAGAAAGCAAACATAATTGAAAACTTCTCCAAAATGCTATCCCAGAATCAGCACCCCATTACCAGAAGCCCTCAGAAAGGGAACAGCCCCTTTACACAGAAACCAGCAACCCCCAGTCAGCATGGACCTAGCTGAAACACTTATGGTCCCAACAGCCCGTTGATGGGAAAGCTGTATTTGTTGCTTCTTCTAGAGAAGAAAGAAACATACGTGATACCCTATGGGGTGGTTGAGAAAGCAAGTGTAATTTGAAAGTTCTGTAATATACGTCCCCAGTCTCTAGAAATGTTTGTCTGAGAAACTGAGAAAGCTCCAGAACATTTATTATTTTTCTTAATATATATATTTTGTAGACTTCAGGACTTTTTTTCCCCCATTAATTATCAAATTTCTTTGTGACTCCACACAAATTTCTCATGTGCAACTGGCCTGGAGAGTTCCATATGCACGTTAAGTGAAAGGATCTCTCTGAGATATCTGCTGTTTTTCGCTTGATATGATCAGAAGTTGATGGCTCTGCTTCTTCTGTGGGAATAGCCTATGAACAATTTTTTTTCTCCACAGCAAGATAAAAAACCACCTCCTTCCAGCACCTTTTCTGGTTTCATCCATATCTCACTGCTAAGTGAAGCTGTTGACATAAACTCTAGGTCAGCGCATCAGTCCCTGATAAGGGTTTTGCACAATACACCTTATGGAAAATCCTCCAGGTGGCACCAATAGATCGAGGACAACCTGTGGGAAAGGAGACTGACAGGCTAACAGGCTATCTCCTTCCAGTGCTTCCTTTAACGTGACCTAGAGAGCTCAGCTGTTCTGAGGTAGGGCTTTATGGGGTTACTGAAACCCTGTGAGAGGGACAGCACATAGACCACCGCTATCCTTCCTGCATCATGGCTGACACCTCTCCAAACATCCTTGGAGAATTGTGATTTTATTTTTTTTTTCAAGAATCACTTCATTCAAATTAAGCTACAGTCTTAGATAATTCTATAGTCTTGTTAAAGTGAACATGCATTTTATGTACAGGAATATTTAGCAGTGTATTCCAGAAAGGTGTAGACTTCTGCTGGCAACTATTTAGAAACAACTCAGGGGTAACTGGGAAAGTCCTCCACAAAATGCAGTTCTCTAAGCACTGAGAATGTCTATCTACCTGTTGCTAATCAATGTAGAAATTTTTAAGCTTGGAAAACTCAAGCACTTACTAACTATAAACTAATTACTAAATAAATCAGATTATTAATTATTAAAATCTACATGGCTGGATACTATTATTATTACTCATCTCACTGGTATGCATACCAGTGAAAATCAACAAACATTTCCAAAAATGCATCTGGAATTAAACTCATCGAGCCAACACCAATAAACTCAGCAAGTACCCATTACAGAGTAAATTTTTCTATTTTTTTGTGCATGATTTGCATATTAAACTAAAATCTCACCTTTAGAAAAAGCATAATTAACAGAGAAACATTTAAAAGCTTTAAAACAGGTGAGTGTGGCTCTTTAAAAAGGGTTTCCAAATGAATATATTTGTTTTAACGTTTGACTCATTTTAATAATTGTAATTTAATAATTGTCAATTTAATTATTACTTTCAGTTCCTGAAACAAAACTGATTGCCTTAATCATATTGTCACTACATTACTTTGTAAGAACTGCAGTTTTAAAAAAATACTGAGCTGATGAGTCTGGTAAGATGACAGCACAGCAGAGCAAGGAAAAAAATAGGCTATAGGATCAGGAGACAGTAACAATCCTACAATCAAAATTAATTTCACAGCGGTAGTGAGGTCCTTCTCAGTCTGAGTACAAGTCACCAGAAACCAGTGTACAGACCTGTAGTCAGTGAAAATATCTGTCTGTTCAAACTCTGGATAACTTTTCTCTACACATTCAGATACCTTTGTACAGGCTGTTTTTCACATGTCATTTATTATCTTCAGGTTTTAGATCAAACATTGATTTATTTAAGGTAATTGGAGCAATTACTTGCATTCTTTCTCGGAGAAGAGCAATGTATATATACAGTTATATGCTGAAACTGAAGTGCATGCATATGCTGGTTCTGTATTTGTACATTTCACCATCTGGGAGCCCAGTCTGAAGGGCACCTGCCTATACTGGTAGGGTGACTATGTTTGCTACAACTGGATTAGCAAGGCTTTCAAATGTAAGCATCAGCTTGGAGAGAATATTTAGCAAGGTCAACTCTATGAACATTGTGCATTTTTGTATTACTTTTAAGTTACCTGTTGTTGGAGGTATTGATGCTGGTGTCCAAACCGCAGATTTGCAAGCAGCCAACAAAAAAAAAAAAAAAAAAAAAGTTGAAAGAACAATACGTGAGTTAAGGTAATTAATGTACATGGGAAGTTTGCATGCACAGGATACCCTAGTGACACTGACAGAGGGATATGCTGATTTATAAAGATTAGGTCCAGCTACCATCAAGGATAAAAATCCTGCTCCATGGACAACCTGATAGTTGAAAATTACCGACTAATACTGTGTACAACAAGACCTGTAACACTGGCCCTTAAACACACAGTTTACGTAAAGTAATTACAGGATGTAAAGGAGGATCCTGACAGGGAGATATGTAATTTATCCAGTGAGTGGGGAACTTTCTGAATTTCTCACCACACTGCTCCTCACACATGCAAGGCTTTAAATCTAAATGAATTGGATGATAATAAAAGGATTAAATGACAACTCAGCATTTTCGAGGTGAACATCAATATTCCAGTTCACTTTTCAGTGTCATTAAATGCACCTCAAATATTTATGGAGGAATTAAGTAAAAAACTGAACCTGGAACCAGCACTGAATAACTATTTCCTTCCACTGTGTAGAGTTGGGGGGTAACACAGAAAGGGAAAATAAGTTTTTGCTTTCAGTTAATCAGTCCAAAGTCAAATTAGTCAAAAAAGTCAAAAAGTCAAATTAAAGACAGAACTTTGCAACTGAAAGAGGAATGGATGGAAAAATAGCAGCTGTTGCAAAGGCTTTTGATCTGTTTCTGTTCCCTCCTCCCGCACAAAGAATGCAACAGCAGCTGCTTGAAAAGGAACAGCCTGTTTCTCACAGCAGCATCCTGGCACTCTGCTAAGCCAGGGAAGCCTCACATGGAAAAGGAGGTGCAAGTGATTTTGGGGCAACCATCCTCCCTCCCATGAGACCCACTGATATTTGTGTAATTGATACCAACAAACTTAATCAAATACAAAATGCATGGTTCAAAGAGCACCTCACATCCTTTAAAATAAACATGCATTTCACCAAGAAAATGCATATTTATCTTTAAATTCATTACTCAAATACAAAGATTAAGAAAATTTTATCACTGGCTTTACAATGTATTTATCTGAATTTCCATTACTAACCTCTTTAGAAAAAATGGTGAGAAGACAAGTTGAAATTCACTAAGCAGTTCCAGTAAGAAACTGTTAAAATAATGGACATAACTATTGATTTTCTCACCTGACAGGTTTGATCTGCTCTCAGTTTTCAACTGAGCTGAGAAGTGCTACTAAATTTAATCCTCTTTTCCCTTTAAATCTCAACATTAGCTTGATGTAAAATATAGCCATGAAGTTGATCAGAAGTGGGACTCTTTACCTGCATCCAGCTGCATATGAAGACCCATCATTACCATCCAAGACAAGATCATGGTAGTAGCCATCTCGGAGCTCCTGGTAAAAGCAGGAACCAGAATTTATAGACAGAGACTCTAAAGGGGTGTAGCAGCCCAACGTGTCCCCTCACTAAATCAATATCAAATACATTCCCTTGCTACTCGTACTTCCTTAACACATGACGATATGCTTGATTTGTTACCCAACTTTTTTATAGCTTCCTGGTTCTGCAAGATGGCAACACCTGACACCTTCCTCAGAGAAGGTAGAGATGAAAAGTGCTTCCAATAACTGCTATCTTTCCATTCCATCCCTCTGTCACTGATATAACATTCTTGGTTTTGGATGGTATCTGAGCCAAAGTTGCTCTTTAAGTTTGTTTAGTGGATCGGAGCGATTTTCCTTCATTTTTTTTTTTTACTGCATATGGAGAAGTGGAAGAGCACGGTAAGAAGCAGTGGAGGGGCTTATGGAGACCTTTCTGACTGGCCTGGCCTCCCTTGGGGAGACATACCCACCTGCTGCTGAGACAACCATCACATCTCTAATTCCTTAAATTTGTTGTGAATCTACAGTTTCAGGGACTGAGTCAAATATCACACAAATAACCATCACATCTTTCCCAAATATTAGTTACATGTTGGTTAACCTTAGGGAGACTGAAGAGTTTGGAACCAGGGTACTGAGTTGCTTTGAATTCCCTCTAGACTACTTTTGTGAGTATTTTTGTCCTAGTAGATGTCATGTAGAAATTCAGTAGAAAGTCATTTTATCTCTTTCTGGTCTCCCCTGTTCATGCTCTGTTGGGCTGTATCTTCACTAGGATAGTGAGACTAAGACAGTACATTTAAGCTTTGCAAGTCATCTACTGCAAATTGGAAACCACCAAAGTCATCTTTTGAATTTTGTCACAAACTCAAGACAAAATTCTCTGGCAGACACTGACTATTGTTAAACTGCAAGAACTCCTGGTTCTGTGGAAAGATTTAAGTCCAGGGATAGAGGTAAGCATAGAAAATAACTGAAAATTCATTCCTCAGTCTCCGTCTCTGAAGCTCTTAAGACTTTACAGACTCCTTTACATAGACCTCACACTAGAATTTGGAACATATTTAAGAAAACAAATAAATAATGGGATCCAGTGGAACCCTATAATGGATTTTTATGAAGAGAAGCTGTTTTTCAGGCCATGGATGATTCTTCCCTTGACCTGAGTACCCACTGAAGAAACTGCCTTTGCACAGCACTGCTAAATTTGACAATGTTTGATCAGTATATAAAACTCCAGAAACTCCAAAAGATTTGGTCTGGAAGAGGTCGCTGGAGGTCCAACCTGCAAGTCAAAGCAGGGCTATCTTCAGTGGTCATCAAGTGGCTCAGGGCCTTAGTTATTCTTTTAATAAAAAAATCTGAATTTTTATCTAGAGAAGTGTGTGTTATTATTATTATCATTATTTATTATTGTTAATAATAATAATAATGTAAATAAAGATGTGACATGCTGTTTGTTTCTGTTGCTAGTTTTACATACGTTTGGTGTCATCACTGACTGGCAGACATATTACACCTCAAGAACTCAGAAACATGTTTCTCATGTTTCATGAAACCCATAACATAAATGTCCAGGCATAGAACAGCCAACACCCAACCTGATATAGCAGAGAAGAGTCAAAAGAAAAAGGGAGAAAGGAAGAACAAATGTCACAGCAGAAAGGAGAAATACATGTAAAAAGTTACTTTGTTAGACATGCAAACAGTCCATTGACTCTGTAAATATAGGCAGTTTCTTATTATGGTTTTGCAAGCCAGATGGAAGAAACAGTTACTTCAGAAGAACTGATGGAATTAAGGGAGGTGGCTTGTTAAATAAGCTGGGACAGCTGCTGCATATACCTGAAGAGCTGGTAAAATAAATATTTATTTTTTTTTAAATAAAAGCAAAGCCAGATTAAAAACATTGAAAAGTCAACAAATGTTGTTAATAGTTCAATGGAGAAGGAGAACATGTGAAATAACTCCAAAGATTAAGCCTTCGGGAATCTAAAGAGACATCCTGCTCAGGGTCTGGGATCCATCATATGTAGAGAACAAGGTGGAAAAGCTCTTGGATCAAGCTAAGAAGAGGGAAATCACTTATCAGACATTGTCAAGGGGAAAACAGACTCAGCTTGGGGAAAATTAATTTAATTTATGGCCATTTAAAATTGATTTTCATAGTGAAAAACAGAAGACTAATTAAAACAACACCTGCTTCCCACTCCTCCCCATTTTCCCCTGCTCTGGCATGGGGCTGTCCCTGTGGATACCTGCTGTGTGGATATCTGATCCTGGCACCTCACCCTGTATTTTATCTGATCTTGGTGTTCGCAGGGCTGGTTCTCTCTTTTTTCCTCTCAGCCCTCAATGCCAGGTAGTGTTTTGCCCTTGCTTACATCTGTTCTTCCAGAAGCACCTCCAGCGGGGCAGCCCCGGCTTCTTCTCCTCCCAAAGGTATTGACCCTGCAGCCAGCCACCTGCTGTCAACAGAAAAAAAAAAAAAAAAAAAAAAAAAACAGATGCTTCCATTTAAGGAATATTTATTCATTTAAGGAATATCTGTTGTAACACCAACATTTATTTACCCTTTTAAGATGTTACAAACATTTTATTTTCCCAACATGCACAATCAAAACAATGACAGCATCGAACCTGTACTGGATTGCATTTGCTTTGTTTTCCTTGTGTGTTTTTTTTTATTTGATTTGATTTTCTCAATTTAATGGAATATAATTGAAGCAAAGGAATATAATTATATATTCAACAGTTAACTATTTGCTTTATTATTTTAAACTATTTTTATTATAAAAATAGTTTATTATAAAAATTGTTTTTATTATTAAAAATATTTTATTAAATGAGTGTTTTCTTATGCAATGGTCACTACATTCTATGACCACAATTCTGCGTAGTCCCTGATGCTGCAGAAGAAAAATCCAAAGAGCCAATACCAAAAGTAGTCCTCTGATATTGACCTGTATTTTGCACAAAGCTGCCTTTCTTCATGTCGGGTAGGACAGCAGATAGGGTGGAGGGTTGTTTACTGACTCTTGGTTCATTTCCCCAGAACTGGAACTTGATGAACTCATCAGCTTCAGATCCACACTCACTTTCAAAGTCAACTTGAAAGAAACAATGAAATGTTTGTCTTTTGGGTGGGAGAAAGGATACAAGCTGTTCAAGCTTTATTATTATTATTATTATTACTATTTCCCACAAATTCATTTAAATTCAATTGATACTTGAATTTCCATTGCTTTTCATCCTGTTACAGCAGCATTGATGTCTTTCACCTGGGACGCAGCAAGGCACCCAACAGTCACTTAGCCAAAGCTGAGGTAGCCTCCATGGCCCATGCCTTCTCCTGGTCCCTGTCTTCTCTCCTCTTCATTTGTTCACTGTTCTTGCACCTCTGTCCAAAGCTTTGTTTACACAAGTTTTCTCAAAGTTAATTTCAAGGCTGGACTAGTTTCGTTGCTTAATGAAATTAGCACATGAAACAGTGAAAATTAAAAGATTCAGTCAACAACTGGAGCCAGCTGTGCAGCTCGGACATGGGAATACTGACCTCCTTCCTTGCACAGAGGCCTCCTGGCAACCCCTCTGCTCTACTTGCTCCAGTAATGGTCATTTCTCAGTGACTATTTAGGAACAAATACATATGAGTGGCAGTGCTACATCTGACAATTTGTAAACAAGAGAAAAAAGTCCGGTTGCTGTCCCCGGAGAGCAGAGCTCAGCGCCTGCCCCTCCGCTCCCCTCGTGAAGGAGCTGAAGGCTGCCATGAGGCCTCCCCTCAGCCTGCTCTGCTCTGGGCTGAGCAAACCAAAGCACCTCAGCCAGTCCTCATACGTCTTGCCCTCTAGACCCTTCACCATCTTTGTAGCCCTCCTTTGGACACTCTTGAACAGTTGAATGTCCTTCTTATGTTGTGATGCCCAAAGCCACACACAGTACTCGAGGTGAGGCTGCACCAGTGCAGAGCAGAGTGGGACAATCCCTCCCTCGCCCAGCTAGCCAAGCCATGCCTGATGCACCCCAGGACACAGCTGGCCCTTCTGGCTGTCACTGCACACCGCTGGCTTGCATCCAACTTGCTGTCAACCAGAAACCCCAGACTCCTTTCTGTGGGGCTGCTCACCAGCCTCTCATCCCCCAGTCTGTATGTCTTTCAAGTGTTTTTCAGTATTTCCCAAAATAATCCTCTGTGTAATTTTACTAGGCACTGAATCGAGACAGACAGGCATGTAAATCTGCCTTGAATCTTGCCTGGTGCTTGTTGAACAGACTTGGTCTAATACCTGACAAAACAGAAGAAGTTTGATAATGTTAGCAGCAGCTTGCAGAAGAAGGATGAGTCTGAAACAATCTTTTCTTATTGTTTCCTCCAGAGAAGGAAAACGATTTGTACAATGATCCATTAAACCATAATCCCATAAAATTTCATTGGAAAATAAAAACTTCATGGGAACACAATCGATATTTCTGTAAAAAAAAAAAAAAAAAAAAAAAGTTAAACAGAATAGTGTTCCCATGAAGTTTCTTTCCTGTTACATCAACAGTGCTTTAAAAGATTAATGCATAATTTTGCATATACAGTTTAGCCAACTTCCTAGTACATCCCACCCAGTCTTTAATTTAGGGTAACAGTTTAATGAATTTGGTTCAGCTGGGCTGATCACAGCTAGTTCTGAACTGAACAGTTCCACCTCCTTCCGAATATGACAAGTAACTGCAACAAATACGTCTGCCATCTTGACAAAATAAGTAATTCCACAGCCATCCAAAAAGGCAAAGGGCATTTCTACTAAAAAAGGAGAGAAAGACTATAAAGATGTGTAAAAGGTGTGAAAGAAACCACACAAATATGCTCATTGAGGAGAACAAATATATGACCAGCATGAACTTACAACTGAATTCTGCAGTTGTGTCCTGCTTCTGTATTGCAATCTGCTTTCTGAAATACCAGATAGTATAGCCAGGTGTCCTTCAGCCTATACTCAGCACAGTATTTGGAGGTAAAGCTGACTTCCAGCACCAAATGGCAGAAATTCAGAAACCTAAGGCTATGCCTGGGGAATATCCTATTCATAGAGGCCCAAGCTCTTACCAAAGTCATGAATGACCAACAGCATGCACGTTATAATTAATTCTTAGTTTTTAAAAAGGAGATTTACAAATAGATAAGTGTTTAATACCAGATGTTATATTCATGTGATGGTTATATGATGGTTAAAGATTTACCTGTAGTAACATCTGGATATCATGACATCCAGATTGTGTTAAAATAAACTAAACAACTACTTTATTTATAGCAATAAAGCTTCTGTTGCTTAATTTATGTTTAATCTAGCCTAGCACTTCTGTAATAAAGATAAAAAGTACATATTGCTTTGTTTCATCTTCAGATTATCTGTTGGTCAACAACTGAGTGGTATAACTATCGTATAACATAAGTACCTTTGATAATGTTTTACTGCCAAGATGATGTGAACAATGAGAAACAAGACATGAAGGCCTCGCATTTTTCATGAAATCACACACAAAATGAAGTGTGCATAGTCTATATTCTAAAAAAATGGATTACTAATTTACTATGGTAATTGTATGCAATTGTGAGCTGTATTATGTTATTTCTACATGTCCACATTGCATCAAAACAATACCATTATATTTAACATAAGCAAAATAAGTCTAGTTATAGCAAGAGTTTTGTTTTTTTTGTTGTTGTTGTAGTTTGTTTTGTTGTTGTTGTTTTGTTTTGTTTTTAATCCAGATGAAACATACAGTACAAGAAATATCTACTTAGTGCATTTGCTTACTTTTTTTACCCTTCTTTTCTAAAACACCAATAATGCAAGCCCACATGTATCTCCCTTGTAATATAGGAGAATCCAAAATGTATCAGAAGTGACAGGTAATAAATCTCCTGGGATCTTTTCCCCTCTCCTAGAGCTGCAGGGCTTCATGCCCTGATTTGGGTGGTGCTAACAGTCAGTGGATATGGTGCCACGGATGCACAGGGTGTGCAAACACTGCAAGCCAGCGCAGCAGCCCCTAGAGAGAGGAATCGGGTGCCTATGCCAGGCTGGAATTTCAAACCCTTACAGGCTGAGGCCAAGGATAAAGCATAAATATGAACATCTGTGGCTTGGGATTTGTTCTTTTTCTGTTTGTTTCTCAAGGACAGAAACAGCATTCAGCAGAGTGCATTGGTGGACTAGCTTTTAATAAAAAAAATATTCCTCTGCTCTTCAGGCAATAAAGTAAATTGAGCAGAGGAAGCCCTTCCAGCTGGTGACAAGGTGCGTAATGGCCCTCGGTGCTTGCAGGAAATTGTTGCACAGGCTGGAACCAACCCAGCAGAGCTCACTCTTCTGCACAGCGCTCCTGCTCTTTTCCTTCAAACAAACCAATCCAACCAACCAGCTAACCAAACAAATGAACAAAACCCACCTTCAGCTGAGAAGAAATAAAGCAAATAGATTGCAAGAAAGACAGAAGATGTGCATCATAGCTTCAGTACATTATTATTCTTCATGGGCACAAACCAGAACACTGTTCCAACTGACTGGTTCTGTCCAGATATCAGGAAGCATTTCATTTCTGTTTCTTTGGGACTACACCCACAGCTGCATTCAGCAATTCAAACCACACTTTAGCTCTCAGCCTCCCCTGGCCACAGCAGTACCCTTCTTTTCAAGCACGGCACTTGATCTGACCATGCTATCTGATTCAGAGGTGACGAACCATACTTTGACCTCCAGTTAATTACTATGTTTTATTACAGGTTTGTTTTGCACCAAGTGACAGCCAGGGCTTGATTTGGGTGGTACATGACAGCTGCTGGTTGACTTGCAGTTTCTTCTGTAAGAGCAAAGCTGTACAGGATTTTAAACCAGTCACAACATCCTGAAACTGCTCCCCATCTTAAGCTTGAGCTTTCCCCCAGACTCAACTATGGTTTTGAGGTTTTGGCTGCTGGGGGCTTTGGAAGCGGGGACAGCCTGGCAGACACAGCAAGACCCCATGGCTACCACATGGACACAGCCTAAGTCACAGCATCCACAAAGGCAACAGACGTGGTGGGGACTGTGAACCATTACTGCCCATATTTCATCAGAAATAACAGCCAACAGTGATAATTTCCTCTGCAGTTATGATCTTCACCATCATCCCAGTTTTACAGGAGGGGAAACAAGGGCTGTGTGTCCGCTGGAAGCAGCCATACCGCACAAACAGGAGACAGAAGGAATGCAGCAGCTCCACATCTGCTGTCAGCTGGAGAAACTCCGCAGAGAAGCAAGCAGGACAACGGAAAACTTTGCTTCTTGGGCAGGTGCTGCAAGGGACTCGCCAGCTGGCAAGGGCCCAAGTATACGAGGTTACCTTGGAGTTCAAAAGCATGAACAAGGCCTAAGTCACAGTGCCTAAACTCTGCATGCTACAGGGCTTCAGATGAAAGCAAGGGAGCATGCACCAAAACCACAACGTACAGGATCGAACCCACTGAAATGATAAGCCTGTTTGCTATCAAAAAAAAAAAAAAAAAAAAAAACTAGTGAATGTGAACAAAAGTGATGAAAAGTTTGGAATGGAGAAGGAGAAGGGAGACTGATCTGATTTTAATAGTAACAGAGAGAAATTGCTTTAATTATTCAGGATAGGTTATTTTATGTATTTGTGCAAGAGTCTAAAAAAGATCCTATCTGTACTCAGAAAAATTAATCGACCACCTTTGGAGTAACTTAGACTTTTCCATAACCACTCTTCATCTCAACTTGCTTTGAAACCATTTCTAATTAGCAGCTGCCATCGCACTGTGCCCTAATCCCATCGCCTGAGGCAGACACGTTCCCTTTTTGATGCATCGATGGATTTGTGCCCGTGCCCATGGAAGATGACAGTTCACACAAGCAGGGTTTTCTGGCAGATTCAGAGAGTTTGGTTATTGCAATTGCTTGGGCTGCCTGAGACAGCCACCAGACGAAGCTCACTGCAGCAGCGGGGTGCTTGGGCAACAGGCGGCATCCCTCAGACACTGACACTACAAACTTCCTGAAAATCACTGTGCCCTCCCTGCATAAACACTGAGCAGAGGAGGAAGGAACAGAATAAATATTTAACTTTCTTCCCCAGCGCTTTATACAGTATTTCCAACCTACTTAATTATTTATGAAATTGAATAAATTTGACTCCAGTTCTTTAGTTCTGGCCCCATTTTCTCTCCAATCACTTCTTAGTTATTGTCCATTTCATCAGAGACCTTATGGGGGCAGATGCCCCTGTACCATGACTACTGAACTATGAATTTTGGAGGAAAACTTTCCAAAAACTGTGGATAGGTTAAACCAATTAGCTGCTCTGGTGGTTAAACATGGCCTACTCCATGAACGCCTTCTCTACTTTCTCTCTCCAATTAGCTGAATTACATATGCACTGGTTTTATGGTAATTTTGTGCAATCGAGAACACCCAACAAGTCAAGTTATCGCATGTCCACAGAGTACCAGCACAAACTGAAGGAATTCCTGACACCCACTGGGCCCAGCCCCGATTTGCTGGCATCCTGCACGTGAAAAAATGAGTCTGGGGCTGGGGAGGAGCAGGGAATAAATCGATGGGGAGTTTGTCAGACATCTGTACAGCACAGCTGCACTCATGGCAGTGGGATCCACAGCTCTACAGCGCACATGCACCAAGAACATGAAATTTACCAGTCCCTGCCCCTCCAGATGTAACTTTATCTGATGCTGGCCTGGATGGCAAGTGGCTGAGCTGAGAGCACAGCAAGACCCTCGGCTCTCTCTGCTGGCTGACTCCTTCCCATCTCTTTGGGATGTTTCTCCTCTCAGTACAAAGAAAGCCTCACAACAGCTTGTTGACATTTAACTTCAAAGCCTGACTAAATGTCAGCTTAGGGTGAAATGTTGGTTTCCTTTTCCGACAGCTATCAGCATTACTAATGGAAAGGCAGCTAGAGCAACGGGAGGGGGGAATCTGAGTAAGGGATGCCAAGTCACATCCTTATTTTCTGGGTAGAAGAGGATACAGTGGCAAATAATACGGGAATGCTCTCAAATATAATTCAGTCAAGGAAATCCTTGCAACTTCAGGCAAACACTTCTTGATTCTCACTCTGAGGATGAAGAGATTCCTGCTGGGACCTACAGTGCAAACAAACACTTGGTGGCACCAAATACCACTGCTCTGGAGTGGTGACTGCTAACCAGCTGCTCATCACCACTGCTCCTCCTGGGTCTTGGCAACTGCAGATTTAAGAAACTCTACAGTATTTTTCTGATATGTAATAAGAACAAGGGTATGATCTAACATCTGATGGCCTGCTCACAGTGAGAGACCTCTAGCAATACAGGAAGATATAGTTTTAAAAACATTCTCAGCCTCCTGAATGATATAAATACAAAATAGGTATTCTGAAAAAATATATTCTGGAATTGAAGACTTTACTGCTTGGTGTTTCAACTACAAAAGCCAGACAATTGTTAGTCATTATTATTATTTTTTTTTTCAGTTCTGGAGCCATTTCCCTCATGGAATAAGTGACTGAGCTTTTGAGACCTACATCCGAGTGCAGCCACATGCAGCAATCTACTCAGCATCAGATACGCAGGAGCTCCATTTTCCATCTCAGACATTCCACGTTACTGAAAATCACGCCAGAACACTTGATTTCCCTGATTTAGTGTCCAACACTTGCTAAAATTTCCAGGAATCTGGTATTTATGTGAACTGTGCCAAAGCTATTCTGTACAGTCTTTTCAATTGCACTTTGGAAAGCACTTTGCTGAAGCAGAAGAGAATTAAAACCATTCCAACTCTATAACCAACAATACACCCAAAATATATGCTAATTAATGAAAGACAAACTTCAGTTTCTTGTCTCTGTGTATCAATAATCTTATTTCAAATACTTACAAAACATTTAGAGACAAATTTAAGAAAACATCTGGGTAGCTGCAAATATGGCTGAATACCAATGGAGTAAATTCTGAACATTTTTCAGGAGATGCACGGCTTTCTGGGTATCTCAGGCAAATAAATCAAGTATATACAAATAAATAAATAAATCAGAAAAGTGCTTTCAAACATATGATGAAAAACGACCAGCTGTCTAAGAGATCATCTGGCATCCCACTAGGTGGAGCTATGGGCCCTGGGTACACAGGCTAGAAAATCTGGTCAAGCATTTCATTAATCCCTGTGGCTCAGGAAACCCATTTATAGAATTTAAGCTCATTTGCATCTTCCCTATTCTACGTGCAAGACTGAGCTGTTGTCCTGAGGCATTTCTGCCTTGCAACGGCATCTGTGTGCAGCACAGGGGTAAAGATGTACTGTGCTAGTTGTTATTGCAAGGACATCATCAGGAAACCAAAAGTAGCTAGTTAGAAATCAAGCTAACAAATAAATAAATAAATACAAATTAAAAAATAATAATAATAAAAAAAAGGAGATTGGGGGAACACAACAAGAAACACTAGGAACAAAGAGAAGCAACCAGCTTTTTAAATTATGCAACCCCTTGTTTTGAAATAAAAAGGCAGATGAAACAACTTGTCTGAAATGATTTTCTGACTTCAGGGCTTTGGCTTCACTTTTTAATGGTTAGTAGAGTGAGGTGCAGGAGCAGAGAAGATATGTGAGAGTTTTTTGTGACTACACTATGCACTACACAGGCCCTGGATGTTCTGCAAAACATATTACTACTTCAACAGGAGGCTGAAACATTGATCAGCATCGGTAAAACAAACACTTAACGAAGCATATTAAAAAGTAGCTCTGCAAGATTATTCTACCTTATAACTTTCATGCTAGAAAGTATTGTAGACTTTCAGCACTTGGCACTGCATTATGCTGGCAGATTTTCAGAGGTGATTTCAATATGCTGTGTGAGTACCCCTGGGATCCAGGTAAGGATGGTCAGGTTCTGGCATCCAGGGATACAGGGGCTCCCTAAGATTGCACAAGCTGACTGAAACAAAATTGAAACACAGCTGGTGAGAGACTGCCAGGGACCTGGGTCTAGAGGATTTCTTGCTGTACTTGTGCAGAATACAACCCTTGGTTTAAAAACTATAGACTGCCAGCAACCCAGCTGAAGTTTTATAAAGGAGCAGTTTCCAAAAGAGCACGTTTAGGACTGACAGTCACTGACACTTGTCGATTGACCTTGCATTTATTCTCTGAAATACATATTTCAACAGGGAAAGGAGAAGCTGCTTATCTTGTTGAGTAATTATTATGTAATTTAATTTAGTTGATTGTTCACCTTGACAGGAGATTATCCCATTCACTCCTCAAGCTTTAAGGGCATCCATAAATATAGATATTAGTCTTCATGTTACGATAATGCCCAATATCCTATCATATGCACACCAGCACTCAGATTATGAATAAAAGAGCCTGTTTTAAAGAGCTTAAGGCCAGCCTGATCTGCAAAGGTTACAGATATCCAACCATCTGAGATATAACAGCATATGCTCTGTGATCCACGACGACAATTTCTGCAGTAGGCAAACAGGATTTCAGGCAGTGGTAAGTCGTAATTAAAACAAAACAATAAGGAAAACATACTGACATATGGAAAACAGGCAGCACTGGATAGCCAATATGATAAAATTGAGCCAGCCAGGCTGAGAAAAGCAGATGCACAAGAGCACAAATACAAGCCCATACTGAGAACCAAGTGTTTTGGTTTATGCTGATAAAAACGAGAACATCAGAACATCCTTTAGGGCAGATGTGTTGTTCAAAGACAAAACACTCCATAAGAGGAAGTAAAATGACTCACTCACAAAAAGAAGTACTGTTGAATTCTTTTAATAACACTAGGAAAATATCATAGTATTAAAATTCTGCATGGGACTCTCAAAGGGTTATTTTGGTTGGGATTTCTGTGTTTATAAACCAAACTTTTTACCCAATTGTGTTTGTCTTTTAAATCAACTACTTCTTTAAAATGGTATTTCCAGTTAAAGCACAGCTAACCTATAAATACCTGAATACCACAACACACACTGTGTGCGTGGGGGTTGTTTAAATCTTAGCGGAAATAATGGTAAATCTATTCAACACAGGGAAGCAATTGTCGATTTGTTAAGCGGGGATGTAATAGCCAGTAAAGAATACATTGCATACATAATACAGAAGGAAAAAATTATCATCTGGAATATGTGAAATTACACAGATTTTTGCACCTTAAACCTATTAGGAGTTACTCTGTTGGCCAAAACTAATCCACTGAAGAAGCAGAATGTTGGTCAGAAGTCTAACGTTTCCTGTACCAGCACAGAGAGAATATAAGCAGTCCAATGCTGTTAAAAGAAAACATGAAATCCAGCTCATGTTTCTGGTTAGGGATCAATTTCTTCAGGAACTACTGTTAACATAACATCTTCGTTACCCCTGCGTACAACCATGTTCAAAGTACTGTCCTTTTTAATAATGTCACTGACATCACTGGCTGAAGTTATCGACTGTCCATTGATGCTTATAATCACATCATTGTCCTTCAGGCCACCACTGAAAAGACAAAGAAGCAATGAATTACTACAATTGCCATTTTATCATCATCACAATATTCTGAAAAGAAGATCACCGGATATTTCTGACTTTCCTCCAGCTAGACAAAGACACAGCAGGCTCACAAAAAAAAAAAATAAAAAAAGAAGAGTTTAGTGGTGCAGATCTGCAGGTCTGATATGCTGAGCAATTCACACACAGCCTGGCAGCCACTTCATCCTACCTTCGTATTTTAAACCCAGGAAGTACAACACATGCTGAGATCTAGCCCAGTCACTAGAAATGCATGGGTGTCCTTCTCCTCATCTGCCCACTTACAGCACCCAGAAAGCCTCCTCCTGACCCGAGCACCAGACACAAACCAAAACCCACCACCTCTGTGCACCACAAGGCAAGAGACAGCAGAAGCGGGGCTGGCACAGCATGGCTCCTCTGCCCAGGGCTGTCGAGACTGTTACCGGGACTGGGAAATGGGGTGTTGAGGGATGCCATCAACCAGAATGTCTTGCCCGGTCTTGCACAACAATCTGGCTCCAAGTCATGGAAATATTAACCAAGAAACCAGATCAGACATGATTCAGCCCTTCAGCATAATCCTTTTTTACAAAACCACAGAGCAGTCATAGGCCTTTTCCGCCCGCAGAAAATGCCTCACATGAGTGCCTCTTGCAAGCAGGATGCCTTGGCCAACGTTTTCAACCCACTAACAAATCTGGTTGCCTACTGAAGACATGACTTTCAGCATTCTCCTGAGAGAATCCATCCCAGATCATCTCAGTTTCTCACACCAGCAGTTTAACAGGCCTCTACTCCTGACTCAGATCCTGCATGTCTACCCAGCATGTCTACATAGGGTACATTGGAGAGAAAACCAGGAGAATAGGGACACCCATGCATAAGGGGACTACAAGTCACGGAGAAAGAGATGCATTTTAATTGCCAGGCCAGCCTTCGGATGGCCGTCCTCTCAGTCTCTCTCTCTACATGACAAAATATGCCAGCTCCAAGCACCCGAAGTGCTGGGGCTGATACAGAAACATCCTCGCAAGGTAGAAGCAAAACTTCTCCCTTGCTCTCCCACACCAGTGACCTCCAGGGCCACAGGAGCACGCACAAGCGAGCGGCTCTAATTCAGCTCTGGCATTAGTACAGCAGAAGTCTTAGAAGCGATGGATGAGAAAAGAGAAAATTGGGTTTTCACACCCACTGACTCCTTGCCCTTTCAACCGGGAACTCTGACAGGGCTTTGCTGCAATGCGCTGGCATGTCTGCATTATTGCCGATCGGGGACCCAACTAAAACCACAAACTGATTTCAAGCTGACAACCTAATAGCTATCAGATGGTCGCAATTCTGTTCATTTAACATAACCAAGATAGCTAGCTAAGCACAGAACATTCTCTATTGTTACCTCTCAAGCCAGTGGCAGTGGTTTTGAGAAAAATGACTCCAACTTACGCTTCAGCTGGTGTTTCTGGAATTACTTCAATAACATAGGCTCCAGAGACAACATCAGGAAAGTCTTTATGGCGATCCTTCAGCTCTCTAGCTTTGCTGGAAAATGAAGAAACATCCATAAAGATATTTTGCCAAGATGGAGAAAAAAACATGGATTCTCACTTGGTTAATTTACTTAGCATTTACTAGCTGAGGTATTTTACACATATTGATGTGATACCTCACAATACTTTTTAACCCTTAAAAATAATTCAAGTATTATTATACTTTTTGCATACATACAACTTTTTAACAACTATTTCTGGCAAAGAGAATCATTTCAACAGATACAGAAGATCAACTGTGTTTCTTGCAGACATACTGTCCCATTTTCTCCTCGACCCTAGTGACGGCCCAGGACAGATGGTAACAGTAGTAGAGGAGCCCCAAGACAAATTAGCAATTTAACAACAGCTCATACAAGAGCCAGAAGGAAAGGTCAACCATGTAATGGACGCACACAAGAAAGACAGCAGAAATTAGGTGAAAGTTGTCACTGCAACTACAGTGAGGTACATGCTGCTGGCTCCTTTTTCTGCTGGTTTCTGTAGGTTGTTAGATTGATCCGAATACATGAAGTGATCAGAGTTCAGTAAGGTAAAGAATTACCGCTTTTACTTACCTAGGTGTTAGAGACATCATTCGTATACCAATGTATTTCTTTTTGGTTATCGCTTTTCCTATAAAAAGGAAAACAGGTCTTTATCAATTGCTTTTATCAAAAAGAGGGCTGTTAGCTTTCTGTTGTGTTACTATCTTCAAGTTTATCTCTTCCACAGCAGTGAAGTACATTACCTTTAGCTTGTCTGTCATGGGATTCAGTCAGGAACTTTTTGATTTTATCAGATGGGATAGCAAATGAGATCCCAGCTGTAACTTTTAACGTGTTTATTCCAATGACTTCACCATCCTGGGGAAATAAGAAATTTTTATTAGCAAATGTAAAATGTCTTGAAGAGAAAAGGACGATTTCTTCCCAGCAATCAGAAGGAAAAATTCGCATAACGCATTTTGTAGCTGGTTTTCAATTTTCCTTTTAATGTCACTTCTCTGAATCACCTACTTGATACAGACAGTATTGTACAATTTTGGAAAACAGATGTGAATATTCGTATTCACACCAGCAGAAGAGAAGTCAGAGTTTGGCAGCTGTCCAGCGTGCATCAGGTTAGCACCATGCTTTACTGTGAGTTTCAGCCTGTTTCTTTCAGCAAGGCTGTCTGCAAAGCATGGCACTGAATGGCAGTTGAGGTTCTGAGTAAATATTGGATAATGATAAATAGAAAAAAAAATAAATAAAGTTTTTCCCAGTAATGTGGCTCAAAGAGAGCTTTCCCTCCAATAGAGGTGTGCAAGGACTGACGAGGGGTTTGCTGTCAGCAACACCACCACCACTAGCCCCACTTCTCTATATACTGGAATAAGCATGAATTTTAAAATAATTTTGTACTGAAAAGTTTCTGGATGGAAAGAGGTAACAGCAGCTTCTGACCTTTTCAACACAAAAACCACCCAATTTTTAAAAACATTTAAAAAGCAGGTTACTAGTGCTGAAGTTGTGCTGCGAGCTGGGTTGAAAAAAGTCACCAAATCCCCAAAGCAGAAAATTTGACGGGCATTCTTCCCATCTGTGCTGTCCCATGCTGAGGACAACTGCCTCTCCTCTGCCAGTCCCCAGCCACGAGCTCTCACACAGCACTTGGGTTTTGAAACCTGCCTCAGTTGTTCTCCCTTGGGCTTATCCACAGCTGCTGTTAAGGAAGCTCTGACTCCTTGCTACAGTACCAGCAAATAAAAGCCCTAATATACCCGTAAATGTGTGGGGTTTTCTACACTGTCAACACAATTCAAAATGAAGGAGTGGATATGTTTTGAACCATTAAACTGAGTTTCAGTATGCAAAAAAAAAAAAAAACACACAGTTTTTAGCTGCATGGTACACTGAGTGCAAACACCTCAAATTTAAAATGTGCTTTTTACTTTTTGCAAGGCACAAGCAAATTATTTGGGAATTACACTTGCTCAAAACCATGCAAACTATAAACACCTTAAATATTGAAATGCTAGAGTAGCTTGAGATGTGCCAACATAAACACAGACAAGTGATTAGTAAGAACCATGTGAATTTTGTGTAGTCAGCCAAATATCGAAAGCTCTGAATCACACTTTTGGTGTGCTTGTTTTTGTTTTTAAGCTAAAAAGTAACAAGCTTCACATTAGGCAAACAAACTTAAATAAACTTACCAGATTTACTAAGGGTCCTCCAGAGTTTCCATACTGAAAATAAATATGGCAAGAACATGTTTTAATATCTACTTTTTTTAATCCATGGTAAGCAAAACATTCGAGAAATTTTTGAAACGTTTCTGTACCAGTTTTTCATTGTTTATTAAATACATGCAATAGAACATTTTTAAAATCCCTAACCATCACTTAACATTCCCCCTTTTAGCTGAGCTTTGCAAATATTTGCCCTTCTTCTCTTGCCAAAATACATGTAACTTTAGAAATTTGAGTTTTTTCTTTGGTTTTAATAGTACCACACCAGCAACTTACAAGATTTTAATACAGCTCCATGAGCCATCAGTGAAGATCCCTTACAAGGTCAATAGTAGAAAAAGAAGAAAAAAAAAAAAAACACACTATTGTTTTGCCTTAATGCAGAAACAAACTTGAATTCTTAAAGTAAGCTTGGCTTCTTTTTGGAAAGAATGATGGATTTTGAAAAGATACTTATACGTCAAAGAATACTGCCTCCTCCTTTGCAATCTGTAAAAGTTTTGAAGAGAAGGCAGACATTGTACTTGGTGTGGTCCCTTCGGGGGTTTTTTTAATAACAATCAAGCACTGCTGCACCGCAGATGTCCAGATTTCATGGATAAAAGAAAAGCCAGCTCTGCTCACTGTTTTTAAGAACTATATTACTGGTGAAATTTTCAAAGCAACTATTCAAGAAATCTCAGAGGTCAGCAGGACAAGGCTCAAAGCAGGACATACATTGATGATGGCATCTGTCTGAATATAATCCATATCGGAGTTGCGGAGCCCCAGCTCCTTTCCTCCACGCTGCGTGGTACTGACAATCCCCGTTGTCACCGTGTTTTGAAGTGAAAACGGACTTCCAATCGCAACCACAAATTCTCCTGGCCTCAAGTCTCCAGACTGACCAAGTAGAAGTACTGGCAATTTACCCTACAAATGGAAAAGAAAAAAAGAAAAAAACTCAGGTGTTGTTAAGACATTACTATGCAGGTAGAACAAATTCTTCACCACCAAGAATCATGAATAAAGCAGAGGAAAAAAAGAGGCTTTTATCACTTGAGAATTTGGCTTGCTCTTTTTATGTTGGATATTTCAGGTGGCTATGTGCAGAAACATCTCAATGAACACCTGATCTAAAGAGTGCTCTTTAGGCTGTAGGAGTGCTTTTTCCACAACAGGTACCCGTTAAATCAAAAACAAGGTAAGACCAAAGGAATATTTATGCACTGTTGTACAAAACAAACATTTGATGATACCACAAATGAGTTGTTTCCAACGGTTTCTTGAAGTAATTAGACAACAGATGTTGATGTAAAAATAATGAATTGTTTAAGAGTGAACACTAAAGAGTCATGAAAGCAACAGCCAAAGTGTATCAAACAAACATATGCGTAGTTTAAAGCATTTCATCTTCTTGTAAGACACAAGCTAATGTTTCATCTCCCTTATTGTTCAATAGACTCCCTCTCTTCTAAACAACTACAGTGCCTCCTACATACACTGCATGTCTTCTTCTGAAGATGTGAGGATTTAAAGGCTTTATAGTATTTTTCTTTTATGACAGAAAGGGATAGTATTATACTTTCCTTTCAAGATCTTATCTCTAAACACTAACTATCGCATTATTAAAGATCTTCCCACTGAGACAGAAAACATTCCTAAATCCAGCAATTACAGCAATTTAAAAAAAAAAAAAAAAAAAAAAAAAAAAAAGCAAAGGTTGGATCTAAACACCTTTGCCAATGCAATGGATCAAGGGAACTCGGCGTTGCTTCTCCAAGACATCTGTAGAGGAACTGCACTGGCTGCTGCTTAACAGATGGTTCACACTAGACCAGAACACCCCCCACCCCAAGAGCAATGATCAGAAAATGGCAGGGAAGTCCCCAGGGCCTCCTGCTCACAAAGTAATTACGGGCATTCTGCAACAGACTGCATTTCAAAGAAATACTTGGCCTTTTTATCATCTGCTTGTAAAATATGCACTGGGCTTCACTTCTTTGTTTCACATCTTTAAGTCACTCTTTACCCCTTCAGCAATGTTGCACATTTTTTAATTCTTTCATGTTTAGCCTAAATGACTTTGATCCTTTCCAGGTATTTAGCCATTGCACTAGACCGCTTCCATTAGTATCAATGGACTATGACATGTATAATTTGAGGTTTCAACTGAAGCATGTTTCAGGATTAGAAAGGTAATGAACCCTAAATCAAACCAGAATTCTCCCAGGGCATATCATTTGCTTGACAGACTTACAGATAGGTTTCCTACAAGATCTCCTAACTTCGAAATTCTTTCTTTTGCTCAAGAAACCCAGCCCCAAAGAGAAAAAGGCATTAGTATAAACTTCCAAACTAGGCCAGCGATTCTAGATGCAGTGGATGCCCAAGCTATGGATTAGCCCATTCCTGTTCCAGAGCACACAAGTGACGTGCTACAAGCACATAACAGGATCATAAAGCGTACCATGTGCTCGCGTTGCAAAGACACAAGGTGGTATTTAGTATGCCCTGAGTATCTGTACATACTCCCAAGTTAGTCATAACTTTGCTTTAAAAGTTCACAAAAGCTGAATCACTTCTAAATTTTGGCAAACAGTGAAAATATTGCAAGTGTTTAAATTGGAAATCAAGAGCTAGCTCTTCAGTCGTCTTTTGTCATCAGCAACTCAAAAGCATGTATCAATGATTCACCCCTTGGGACAAAAATCCACTCATCTAAAACAAACCAAATGCGCATTGGTTTGTGTTTTTCACCTACAGTTTTATTTCAAGTGTCCTAGGAGATGCACAATGTCCATAAGTAAAAAATAGAAGACGCCAGCCGTGTCACTATATGCTGCTGAAGATCCAGAAGTTACTGCTGTAATATGTTACAAGCCTGGTTCCGAGTATCCTTTATCTAACTTCGCTACAATCCCACCAGCAAAATCTTACTGAGATGAACATGTTGTTTCAATAAAACTCATTGCCAAATCCCAGACAGGATCAGATACTCTGTGGAAACTTCATCTTCCAGTCTCCAGATTAACCAACTGCTTGTTAAACAGAATCAGTTGGAAGGGAAACGGAATAGGCAATACAGGTAAGAGAAAAAAACATTTCCCTTTCTAATTATCTTTCAAGGAGAGCTTTCCCAAGCAGCAATGCCCTACTATTAAGTAATAATTATCTGTATCACTATCAGTACCACAGCCATGGATAAACCCATCTAAAGCTGTGGTTTGATTCTGAGAAGGATCTAAGGGCGATACCAAGCTTCCCCACCTTGTTCACAACACAGCGAATGAGCAGCAACATCCCAGGTCAGCTCCTACATCAGACCAGAGCCCTGCCTCCAGTACAGCAGGACAGAGGCAGCTACGCTAAGCTGTGCTGGGAAGCACGCAGCGTATGCAGCGAACGGCTCCATATGGGTATTGTTTGGACAGAGGGAGCACCCTGGCCCTTCCTTGCCTCCAGATGCTATTAAGCTTACGTAGCACGTGTTTTCAAGATGCCGTCGATCAAGCCGTGCATCTCTTTCTGGCACGGCTTTTCCTTGCTTAATAAAGAAAAAAAAGTGTCTTTTATTTATATGCCAATGCACTGAAAACAAATGTTTTGTAGAGAAAGAGGACACAATAAATAAATGAAATGGACAAGAGATTGAAAATAAAGAAAAAACTCTTTTCTTTCATTAATAGAGATATAAGATTGGTCCCATACAAAGTTAAGATTTATACAGTGTTCCTGAGTTACAAAAACAGTCACGAAGCCAAAATCGCATTTGGCAGCAGAAAGAAAAAACATGGAACAATCTCTGACTAATACAATTATTTCTGATTGTGCTGAGTTTTCAAGCCTGTGCCTATACTAGTCGGGCTTCGGTTCGGAGCCTAGCGCTGTATGGATTGGCGTGGGTCAGCTGTGTGATTCACCACGCCTTCTGGAAAGAGTTAGGCTAACCTCTCGTTTGCTAGCAACAAAAATCTCCTGCAAAAAACTGCCTTGCTCTGCACATCACGAAAATTAGCTTTGGAAAATGTGCTTTCTGTGCAGTGTGCTTCTAGAAGAGATGGCCTTATGCAAAAATTCACTACCTCAAGATAACTGCAAGCACAGTTATTTGCCATGTTGTGTTTACCAAGGCAATGCATTTTTACCCATTGTGTAGTACCCCCTAGGTGTCTTTGCACACCCCAAAACAAGGAGGATGCTCAGCACACTTCACGAAGAGCTACAGGGCCCAGGAGCCTGGGAGGGAAAGGAAAGGCAGGCGGGTTCACACAGCTTTAGAAACACTTTCTTACAGTATACCTGCACCACGCTGCAAAATTAACACCATTGCATGCAAATATTCAGAACTAAGCTTTCCATTATCAAATATAAAAATAAAAATATAAAGCATTTATTCATTCTGGGGGCAGGGGAGGGGTTGGAAGTGAAATTAGTGCAAAATGCAGTCAAACTGCCCGGGTACCAAAGGGTGAGTACGTCCTGCAGCCCTGCCAGGGGCCCTGCCAGTGCCCTCACTCGCCTCCACCGCAAGCCCTGGGCTAGTTCTAGGGCTGGTTCAAGTGCCTGGGAGCAGGACCCTTCATTCCCATGCTTCAATGGACACTCCTAATTCTCACACACCACCTGATGGTCTCAAGGGTGACGTAGCTACTGCTACAACTCGTGATCTTCTTCGGTTAACTACAGATTTGCCGCAGCAGTTAATTAAAACCCCGGGCAAGCCAGCATGCCTCGCAGTGCGATGCACAGAGGGGCAGGAACACCCAGCACCCAAACCCAGCTTTCCCAGTGACTCACTGCATGACCTTGGGCGACACATAACTTCTTTTCTTGCCCTCCGTTTTTCATTTGATTAACCCTCGGGCTTCTGCCGGGATCAGCGCTGGCTGAGCGAGACAACTCTGCAAGCACCCAGAAATAGGACCAAACATGCAGAGCCGTAAGTGGCACATGACTCACACTGTTTACACCCAGCCGGAGAGGGAGCCATTAATTAGCGTTAATATTTTAAGCCTTTCTCATCCCGAAGCGCCCCGCACATTTTAATATAGGGATTTGACTCAGGCCCTGGGTAAACAGAACTCCCACGAAAGAGCGAGTGGTTTATCCAGCAACGAAACAGGTGGGTGGGAGGCAGCAGCTCGGCACTGGAGGCCAGGACACGCATGGAAGAGGCCAGGACATGCATGGAAAAGGCCGGGACACGCATGGAGAAGGCTGGGACATGCACGGAGAAAGCACACACATCCAGCAAGAGGCCAGATCTTCGCCTGGTACATGTTATTAGCCACATAACTCGAGTCGGGCAGAGGACCGTAAGCAGGAGGTGTTTCTGCTGGAAGCTTTTCATCCTTGAAATACGTGGATCTGCCTCTACGCTGGCAGAGAAAGAAAGTAAATCCCTTCTCTGTGTGATCATCCCCTTAGCTCGTGGCAGGAAGACCGTCAATGTGCAGAAAACGGTTTGCAGTTCAATAAGCCGATGGAGACAAAAGTTCTGAGCTCAATTTGTGTTAAAAACTGACAGCTTGCCTTCATGCTTTTTATTTTTAGGTCGAAAAGAAACAGATGTTTGTATGGTACACTAATTCAGCTGTAAGTAACTCTGGCACAACATGCAGCTTCCCTGGGAATTGCATTTCTGTTCTCATTAATGGAACAGTTTAACTTTCAGAATACGTTATAGCGAGAAAACAAACACAGGCCATGAGCGTATAAAAATGCAGAGTGTCACCAACAATCTAGAAACTGCTTGACAAAATGCCAAAGAAAATGAAAACCCAAACTGAAAGCATTACAAGTCTCTGAAAGTATTTCATCTATAGTTAGAAAAACAAAACCAAGTCTCCTTATCTAAACATAGAGCATGGGAAGCTTGTAGAAAAAAAAAAAATGAAAAAAAAAAAAGAGAGGCAAAGCATAGTTTTGCTAAGTCACTGGAATTTCAATTACCTGGAAAGATGCTGCTGTTCTCCCTTAAAATAAAGTGTAGCAGGAGTAAAAGCTCTGTTTGTCCAGCCATGCTTTGCAGCGGCTGTGCTGCACTCACGGCTGTTTTCAATGTGCTGGGAAGGAAGCACTGTAGCACATCATGAATATGGTAACATTGTCTGTATTGATGATGGAAACTGAAATACTAACACGCAAAAAACTCCTGTAGAGGTGAGAGAGGGGCACCGATCAGGGGGCAGGATGAGGGCTGGGGTGCTGGAAAGCAGCAGAGCCCCAGAAGCAAGCACTTTGCTGTAGGGAGCACAGGAGCAGAGCGTCGTCCCCGCGCTGCTGCCCACCCTGAGGAGCACCAAGGAGCCAGCATCCAAGCTTTTCACGTGCTAGCTCATTTCCATGGCTCCTGAAGACTTCTGGAAGCAATAAGAGGGCTTCCTGATGGGAGACTCAAGAGGAAGCAATGCAATATCCAGCGACAGATTTCAAAGTCAAAAGGCATTTGAGAAAAGCCACTTACATCTGGAATTCGAGTAGTTTGGTTTTACAAAATGTGGGCTTTTAAAATATTGATACATAAACAGGAAAGTTTGCTTTCCAGCTTCCTCCAGTTTGTACACACAGGGAAAGAAGCAAATCCCCTCTGACCACAAGGACACAGACGCTGCATTGCCTCACGAAACCGCTGAAGGAATGAGGGCAGGTCTTGTTGATTTAAAAGCGTCAAACCAAGTGGTTATTAGTAAGATGCTGGAAAGAAACATAAGCGAAAGAGCCACAAATTAGAGGTCGGTCCCAAACTCATTAGTGCTTTATCGCTTAGGTGCCAAATTCTTTCTAAGATACAGAAAGAAAAATACCTGGTCAGGCTGAGGAGGGAAAACCTCCAGACCTCAGCACATTTCCGTGACACCAGGGCTGTGTCAGTCGGTGGCAAGTGTCTCATGGCTGGTTTTGAAGTGTGCAGGCAGAAGACACCTCAAAACAAAGTCAACCACAGTGCCCCCTCCTGCACCTGCTACAGGGATCAATCATCCCTGCAGGCAGAGGCAAATTTGGAGGGGTGAAATGGGTCTCCAGAAAAAAACACTTCCACTTTCCCCTGTGGATGTGGATGTGGGTGAGGGCACAGGTCATAAAAACCTCCCTTTTTAACCCCGACGCTGTACATTAGACCACCCTAAAAGTTTTTCCTCCTCCTCTGGTGTTTACAGTTTTCAGCAGCTGTATCACACGTCGTTCTCATTCGGCGACACGGTAGTTATTTGTCTTAAGACAAATTTCATAATCGAGCTCTGCTAGCTCCACAGCATCTGTCTGCTTCAGAGTGTTGTGCAACACTTTTCACGGGTTTTATGCTCCTTGCAGTATCCCGTGTGCCACACAGGATGGATTATTTCACTAGGCTCTGCCTATGCTGCCAGAGTCCTTATTTTTCTAGGGAAGCTTTATAAATTTGGAAGTTTGTATCCAAATTGTCTGCAACTGTGCAGTTTCTTTCTATTATTGCAGTTTCCTCAATGCTGCTCACATTTGAAAGGACTTCCCCCTCTGCTGTAGGGTTACATTGCCTTTCAGTTTAACACAGCTGACCCCAACCTTGCTTCCTACTTTAAACATTTCAGCAAACTGCTTTGTTTCATGGTGGACACAAGAAATACAGTTTCTCTCTTTTACAGATGGTGAAAATAAACCTACTTTAGAATTAGAAGAACAACCCTAAGATTTCTGTTCCTCATTGACTTCACTATGTTTTTCAATGAGAAGAATTTAATCAGGGAAACTTCCTCCTTACTGGTGCCCAGATCGTCTTTTAATTTCCTATTCTACTAAGCAAAACCAAAGTAGTTCTAGTACTGTCTTTGGCCAGATGTTCACAGCTTAAAGAAAAACAGAGTGCATGCTGCTGCAAAATTTTAACGGTTTTAGGAATACCAGCTGACAGCCTAGACTCATTCTTCAAGCTCAGCTCTGTTCCTAACCACAGAGGCATTCTTCATCCTTTGGATCCTGCCTTAACATGCTACAAAAAAATAGAGGAAAAAATTTTACATCTTTGATGTCACCTTCAAATAATTTATTCACAAAAGAAAGACTTCATCTCTTACTTCAGAAAAAGTGTTAGGGGTGGTTTTCATGTTTTATCTAAATTTTTAAAGGGTTAATTGTACCACCTTCTTTAGTCATCAAGTAAATCTGAGCTTCCAACAGATTATTTTGAGATGCAGTGGGTAGGGGGGAAGGGAGGAACAATACAGAAGGTGGAGTTGTGCAACTGATAGGAAACTTACCAAGGCTACAGCAGACTATGGATATAACCTTGCATTGTCTAATTTAGAGCAGAGACAAGATATTTGATCTCCTGCTACCAGATGGATGTGCTAAGTCGACATCATGTGAGGAAGGCAGCAGGGGCCCACTCACTTCCTTAAGCAAGAGTCCAGCCTCCAGGCATCAAGACACTTCCCAGCGTTCATTAGTTCATTAAAATCAACGCTTTTTCTCACAGAAAACAATGTTGAAGTGCTGATCCCTCCTTCCCCCCCAAAAAAAATATCTAGCTGATTTAGCACATGATGGCTGTAAGACAGAAAACATTCCCTGCCTTAAAGAACTGGCAAGTATGTATGAGTGAACTAGGTTGCAATGCTCATAATCTGAAGCATGCACTATGTTGGCCAGCTTCAGAAGTCAGAGCATCAAGCCAAAAACACCATCTTGTGTCTTGAGCTAGCAAGTTGTATACAGAGAGTTACAAGTTTTTGAAGTTTTTATTTTATTTTATTTTTTTAAAGAAAAAAAAGGTAAAAGCCACTGCTTGTCAGATCAAAAACCATCTATTCATGTCTGTTCCATAACTGAACAGCACAGGAGGATAATAACCTGGAAAGATAAGCACTTGTAAAACAACCATTCATTGGTATGCCATTTGCAAAGCAAGGCCACAATTATGTTCGAATGTTAAACTGATGGAATAAGACTGTGACTATCACTTAATTACACTGCTACAATTTTTTAGTTTATTTTTTTAAAGATGAGTCTGTCATCTTGCAACAACTAGAATCACCAGTTCAAAAGTCCTGCTTAGCAGTGGTTTCCACCATAGGCAACTAAGCTGGTTGCATTCACTTTTTTCCAAGTTGCTTCTATTCTTCCAGATTCTCCCTTCCCTCAAGCAGCTGATGGAGCTGCAAAAGTGGGAAGAGGAGAGTGAGAGAGCCAGGCTCTCCCTGGGACAGAGCCCACAAGGAGTCTGTAGAAGCCTCCCTGGGTCCTTAAGTGCTCACTGTTTTGCACAAGTGAGGTCTGTTATGTTTTGGGGTTTCTTTTGTTGTTTTGTTTTGAATGTGCTCAGGCTCTTCCATTAGACATTCTAGTGCCAGGGAAATGTTGGAGCAATTTCTTTAGAGTATCAGATAACACAAAACTCTGTCAGTTGTCTTCTGATGGCCTCAAAACAATCTGTTGCATCAGTTCAACGTCTCCTCTCTCTCTCTAACTTAGCAGCTTCTTTTCTCTGAGGTTTATTTTCCTATCACTGTTTAAGCCCTTTTCTTCTCACCTCTCCTTTCTGTTTTCTTTCAGTATTCTGCTTCCAGTTATAAATAATTTCTCCAGCTGCCCCTTCCCCTCCTGCCATGTCCCACTCAGCCTAAAACTGTCAATTCTCATCCTGGGGATCTTTCCCCTTGCTTTGTCAATGTTTTCAACCTGCTGGTCTGCTTTTGCTTATTTCACTATAAAAATAAGGAAATAAACAACTGGTAAATATTTAAATAAGTTGCCTCAGGAAAACAGGAAATATATATATTTATTTTTTTTTTTACCATGCTACTGTTACGCAGCTTTTAAATAACAAAAACAAGACAGAGCCTTTAAATTACAAAAGTAGCAAGGGAGCAGCAGGAGTACTTCATCTCTTGGGTCATCCAAGAGTTCTGCATCAGACGTCCGAGTTAGTCATGAACTCTGGAACAAACACTTCTGACCTCACTGGGGAATAGGTCTGAACTAAAACAACCCTGCAATATCTACACATTTTTGAGTCACGTGTTTCAAACGGCATATTATTGCCCACTAAATTTGGAGGTTATTAACTAAGTCTAAACAAGGGAAACCAATATGAGCAGAACCTCAAGCAATCACATGCATCTAATTTCATCTACAGCATGCAGGAGTATTTCAACACAGTATTCCACTTGCAGTACACTCATTGACATGTGCAGAACAGCATGACAATTTTTCTGCTGTTGCTGAGAGCCACAAAGCCTGATATGGCTGAAGACTATTGTTGGGGAGTTGCATTCTGTTTTGTTCCGAAAACATTCAAACATCTTGAATGTTCAAGATACTTCCTAAGATATTTTCCCATTTCAATATCTACATCTGTGCAGTACAGTCCTTCATAGGAACAAAATTATCTTCTAAAAGCAATTTGGCAACTTAATTATAGGCACATGAGAAAGACTAATACCTCTCTCTACCAAGCACAAGGAAACACCCCCCCAGAATTTCCTCTCAGAGCAAGAGAGTTACATTAGCCAAAGCATGTGTAGATCAACCTGTAAACTACGCTGTTGGTTTTTATTTTGAGGATGCACACAAAAGTGATAGGTGCTTGCTTGCATTACTCAGAGAGGTCAGAAAATAAACCACTACCAATCACAAACTTGGCTTTTAAAAAATGCACATCCACCCTATTAGCTTTGAGGTTGGTTAAAACTCACACCACTGAACTATTGCTCTCTCCTTTAAATATCAAAATCAGCCATAGCTTTTAGAAAAGTAGGTTAAGAGGAATAAAATATATCTTGCTCACAGTTCTCACTCACCTGAGCATCTATTTTAATTAGTGCAATGTCAGCTTTTTCATCAACATCTTTAATTTTAGCTTCATATGTTTCACCGTTCTTCAGTTCCACCTTCACCCTGTTTTTGTTGGTGACCACGTGGGCGTTTGTCACTATCAGTCCGTCTTCTGAGACGATGAACCCTGAGCCACTGGCAACAGGAATCTCCCTCTTTGAATAAGGAAGCCTAAAAGACAAGGGAAATAAATATTTTTCTCTGCAAAAGGTTGCAAGATCACGTATAATACCTAATAATACACAGCTAAAATGAATGTGGTGTTTTTTTTTATGCTTTTGAATATCTGCTATTACTTGCTGTCATTAACAAGGTAATGTATATGCATTAGTTTAATTTTTACTTATTTATTTATTTTGCTGGGACTCTTAAATTATCTTTAATTCTTACGCATCCATACTTATCAGCTCAGAAACCTCTGTGCTCTTCCATATCATTAATTAACATTTCTGGCACAAGGTCAGCTGTTTTCAGGAATACAAAATCAAAACCGGGCATCTTGTTTACTTGCGAAACAATTCAATGTGAACCACAGCAGGAGCTATCTTCTCCACCACATCTGCAATAAAGTTGTATTTATGCCGCAGGCTGTTGGGATGTTCTTGGCCTGAAACAGAAACAGAAAGCATGTCATGAGTTCTTCAAGTGACAGGGGGAGGACCATTGCAAAACACCTGAATTAAAAACCCGGTGTGGGTGTTTTTCCCACATAGGTATGCCACCAACCCCTCACCCTGCAGGATCCCCAATGTTTTTTCACACAGAAGGGGCAGAAAGCCTTGTTATGCCAGCAGAAGGGCCCGTGCACACCTCTCGTTTCACTCACACATGACTGGGCCACAAATCTGCCATGGAGGCAGCAGCGGGGCTGCAGCACCGGCTGCGTTCGGGCTGCCCCCGGATCAGCATGTGGACAACGAGGCCCTAACCCCTACTGAGCCTCGAGATGGGAAAGCTGAGCACGGGTCTGAGGGCTGTGAGGCCTCTCCCGATGCTACTTCAACCCGCCTCAGACGCCAGGCCTCCACCGGGCCCCTATGGAGCACCACAGGGCCGCCCGCCGGCCATGGGGCCATGGGCTGCACGGGGCAGCAGGACCCATGGACTTTGGAGTTATGGAAGTGCCCCCGGAGCTGTAAAAATAGATACGGGCATGGAAACAATGGGACCACAAAGCTGCGCATTCCTGGGCAGTATCGTAACACAAAAGCGTGTGGCCACTGAGTATTCAAGAGGGGTCACTGGGATTTCCAAAAGCAACTGGATCCCAAACTCCTATTGTGGCTGACAGAAAGCCTGTCTGCACCATCGGATGTCTAAAAATCTCTGGAAAAAAACACGCAATCGTGACACGGCTTCCCATTCTCACAGGTCAGGGGTAAAACCTTTTTAATGGGGAGCAACTAAGCAATCTGAGTTACTTCGTATTTCCCTAGAGGCAAGAACCCCTTCTTTTCACCAGTACTCCCATTTTATCTGACACATCTTGCATTACAAAGGCACACACAAAATCGGTGATTGACTTCCAGATGAGAACTACGTGCTGTGCTGCTCCATCCATCCCTGCCCTTTGGGTTTTCAATCCACAGATTAAAACTGTAAGCAGCTTGTGGATGCTGCAGGTGCCTGGGACAGTGTAACAGGAGGATTTATTTGCAGAGCTGTAGGGCACGTGGGACTCCTCTGAAATCATCCCGCTTTCCATAGCTGGATGACCCGCATTATCTGTTAAAACCAGACTGGAAAAATCCAAAATTGTTTACGTATGGGATAAAGACAAAAACACACTACAAGAGTTTTAGAGGAATGGTTTGGAACAAATCACTGCTGCTCTTAGCAGATACCGGCGTGATTCAGGGGTGAAAACTGGGTTTCAGATGGTTTAGTAACACCAGCTGGTATGTCCTCCCCTTTGGAGCTGGGGGGATGCTCAGCCCAGCCACCACCTGACCGCTCACAAATCCATTTTCTTCCCATTTGTACCCTGAGAAGCACCTCAAGTGCTTTGAAATGCCATCAGTCACGAACAGCAGTAACCACATAATCCACTGTGCAGTTTCAGATCAACATTTGGACACTTTAATCTGCTTTATGACACGGGAACATTGATCAGGAAAGTAGTGCTCTCACCTACTGCTTTCCTCAAAAGTTCTCTGCTTTGTCTGACTTGTGCTTAAGCTACTATCCTTGGACTTGAATATCAGAAAGGCATAACGGTGTTTTGATTAACAGACTCCTCAACCAAAGGATTTATGTTTTCTTTATTAGAAATACCCAGCATTACACGAACCACATCATCACTATACCTAAATCTGGCAACTACAACAGGCGTGTTTTGGAAAACTAGTAGGAAGAAGAACCACACTGAGAATGCATTTGGAAGTATTCACTCACATGGAACAGGAGCTTGGACAGATTATCAGATCAGATTAACGTGACATTGGGATAAAACGCCACAGGGCATGAGCATATCCATCAATACGCTTTTTGATCACTGCTTCTAAAATGATTTTGTCTAAGTTACAGTGCTGCAGACATTTAAAGGTCACATCCTGCCCTTGAAAAAAGAGAGCTGCCCCGGATGAGGGAAACCACACTGGAAACACAGGTTTTTTATGTCTTCAGTCTTTCTTTTTTTTTTTTTTTTTGCATTTGGCTATTCAAGAAGAGAAAGGATGCCTAAGCTGTACATGGTGAGACTACTAATACTTCATCTCAGAGAGCTGCCTGCACTTTGAGTCTGCAGCTATGAATGCCAGGATTTCAGAAGCGAGGCTTTTCTGCATATAAACCAGCCTGTGCAGTCCCAACTAAGCTGCACAGCTAAAAGGTCAAAATTTCACACTGTGAAAAAGTTAGATAATAAATACTGATTCATGGCATACTGACCTAAAAAGCTTACCACGCCTGTCCTTTGCTTATGTATCAGGAATTCCTGCATTGTGTAACACAGTTTTGCAACAGCTCTTGAACGACTGCCCACTTAAATGGAAAACATACCTTTTCGAAGCAAATAAACAAAAGTCAAAGTGCTGTTCACATGAATTCATTGATGAACACTAGCAGAAAAAAAAAAAAAGAAAAAAAAAAAACTGCAACTGGTCTTTAGCATCGTACTGAAACAAAATTTAAAGGCAACAGTAAAAGAATTAATATGTTGAAAATTTCTTCTATAATGGGGAAAAGTAGCAGGGGGGGAACAGGAAAACAGACAATAATGAGACACGTGTACGCATCGCATCCTCTTCGACTGTTAGGTACACACATTAAGCTCACCATAGCTAATTGCTCTTTGGGATTATTGAGCAATGCACGTGGGAGCTGAGAGGTGTGTTTATCTTTCCTCTGAGCCACCGCCACCAATGTTATCTCAGATTTGAATCACCAGTAGGGTCAGGCTACCGAGGTTTTCATGACATGGCTTTCACTATTTAACCCCACTGTCTGTGTATTCCAATACACACAACCACCGTGCCCATCCTGACTTACAGGGAACCTGACAAGCAGGTGGACAGCTCTTTAATTCCGTATTTCAATTGCAGATTTCTTGGTTAAAAACTGCTTCTTTGGTATAACCGATGTTGAATCCATGTGAATATTTCTCCACAGTTTTCTGGCTTTTTTCATATATTTTTTTTAAACCACACCCTTCTGGAGTTTTGTTCCTAGTAGATTCATTTTATTAGTTTGTGGGTTTGTTTGTTTGTTTGTTTTGCAACACTGAGGTGGGCTTGAATGAAGCTCCAGTTCCTACATACCCTCAGGCTTTGATGTTCAGATCTCTGCAGACTGGTCTCTGTCTATTTATATGCTGTGATTATTTGCGTTTTGTAATGTTTTTATTGAACTATTGCACAATGCCCTAAATGCCCATGAGCATGGTTAAGAAACTTTCATTAATGGCATTAATAAGATGATTCTTGTGAATTCAGTTAATGACCAAAAACTGACTTAAAAACATAAATAGGTTACAGCATGAAAAATTCCCAAGGCAATGAAATTTTCAAGGACTTCAAAGGTGTGCTGGCTGTCAGCCCTCGAATGAAAGGGAAAATCTCTGCCAACTGCCATTAAGGGTGCTAATATCAGTAAACAAACTGCTGAAAGGAAAGGCTGAACACCAAGTCATGGAAAAAAGCACAAGACGCTGTAAACAACCAAAATAATTTGGTTTCTGAAAGAGGAGCCAAAAAGGCATAGGAAGATCTAGGTTTTGATTAGGTCATGACTCACAGTGGCATTGATGCTTTAATGTTTACATCTCCCACATGCTGCTTCTGGTAATATTTTGAGCTAAACTGAAAGGATGCTTTGGAGATAGCAATCTCCTGGAAGTAACCTCTCCCCTTCAGTTGTGAGAACTGCATCCGCTCACACAGGCAGGTCCGCACCTCGTGAGAACAGCTCTTCATATCAAGTCGTAGGCACATCACTGATACACGTATTTTAAAACCTGTAACAGAGGATGCTCACGTGCAAATTGCAGGGAGCGCCGTCTCCAGGTTCATCCCTAAAGGCACTTCATTTTGGACAAGTGCAACACCCCCTCCTTCCAGGGGAACCAAATTAACATCCCCTTTGGGCTGCACCTGAACCAGGGGGGCTGCTTCTCCCTCACCCCACTCCTCAGACCTAAGGGTACCAGCCCAAGGGCTGGGATCCCACAGCCTGCTAACATCAGCCCAGAAGAAAATGTGACCCAGATGGGATCCACGGTCAAGCTCTCCTCTCCCGTAGGCTCCGTGATGATCAGGACTGATTTCTGTCCCTGTCACACAGGGTACGACAAGCAGAGCCACTGCAGCCTGCTGCAATTTATGGGCTAGCTGAATGTATTAAGCAGCTCCAGGTGGCTGAAAATAGATGACTGCTTCTTCCTGCGCTGGCTGCTTGCTTAGCACTGTGTCCACACGTCCCAGGTACGGACGCACGCTGGGGTCTGAAAGAAAAGCTTGGGTTTCCCTGCAGCACAAAGCCAGCAGGGCTGAGGCGCTCACAGAACCGCTGGGCTGGCAGAATCGGCGACTACTAACACAAACCACAAGACCGTAAAGTTTTCCTTGGAGGACTTCCACCCTCCCAGACGAAACTCCGACCGCGGCTGTTTGTACAAACCCCCATTCATGTCATATAGGAAAACGGCAAACCTCTGACGCTGCTGTGGAAACAAAAACTGGAGCAAAAGTGCTTAGCTCACGCTGAAAACGGTGCTATCAGCAAGCTCCGCTGGAGAGACACAAGGAAAAAGTGATGTATGGGAATCTGCTGCCTCTTTTATTCTTTTTTTTTTTTTTTTTTTAAGCATAAAACTGCAAGCCTAAATATTCCACTTCCTACTCGAGGATATATTGTGTAAGGCACCAAAAAAGGATATTATGCAAGAAAAACACTAAGAAAAGAAGACAACATTCTACATGTTGCAGACGATTTGCTCAGGAACTGTTCTGAGATCAGCGGAGGGAATTTCGAGAGGTCTAAACCGCAGTACCGTGCTAATGAAACCACCATTACATCAGTATTTTTCCTGTATAATCAAAGGAGAAAGTAAAGAAATGTCACTGATTTCTGAGAAGATGGTCTGTATTCCTGTGACATCCCTAACAACAAAAATATTTACATAGCACTAAATAACGGAGCAATTCCAAGTGTCTTACTCTACCAAATAGTAAACCGAACAAACCTGGTAGTCATTTAACATATTTCCTGCAGCGAGAACCACTGCAAGATCGAAACGAGGATTGTAAATGAAATTGACTCTGTTTCACCTTTGCAAGTTTGCATTCGTGCCAAAAAGCAATTTTCATCTCCACAATATTTAGATGATCGATTCATTCTTGGCAGCCTTTCACGAGGATTGTGTCACACGCATCAAAAATCTTGCAAGTATCAGGCTTCAAACTTTGTATTCTCCCTGCTAATATAAAAGCCTGAAGCCATTATTTCTGAGTGCTGATTTTAAAGGTCTGTGTAAAAAAGGTTCCAGTTAAAACAAGGCATCTATACAATGTTCACAGAAGAAAACAGCTCTCAACAACAAGAGCATGCAACAGTTTCCAGACCAGAGTGCAGTTGTTCATAAAAAACAGCACTTTTGAGTGCAAAACTGCAGGTGAGTCACACATTTTAATTGATATCCTCAAGAAAAAGAATTGATTTTGATGATTTTCAGGCAAGAGAGTGTGAAAGAACAAGTGAACCCCACCAGCAACCAGCAGCAGAGGGTCTGCAGAGAGCACTGCTCCAGGCTTCCTTCTTAGTGAGAGCCAGACCTCATCAGCATCCATTTCCAGTGTGCTTAAAGTTTGTCTTTCCACTGAAAATGGTAAAATGTCAGTGACCTAAGGTAACACGCCCACAGCTTTCTTGTAGGAAATCCATATATAACTTCAGATATAAAACTTAAAAGTTTTAGCCAGACAGGAACTTTTCCTACCCCTTGGCTAAAAAGCAGAATAATATTATATATATATTATAAAAATCAGGGAGAAATCTGCATTGCAAATCAGCTACTGAATTGCTAGATAGATATCAAATAGTTGGAAAGTTCTGCAGGAGGAGCAATAGCCAGGCTGCGTGCATCTAAGCTGCTTTCCTCAGTCTCTATGCAACTTGCAAAACAGTAATTTAAATCCTCTGTGTCTTAGGTTTATCTTTAAAGTGGGCATAACCCTATGTTATCCTATGGGAGTAGTCACAGACTGCAGCAACACTTGCAGAGCCTCACACAGGGAGGAAATATGTATATAAAACCTCCCCCAAATGCCAGAAATTCTTCTACAAACCAAGCACGCTGCCCAGTCCCTGAAAAAAAAAAAAGAAAACAAAAAACCTCTCTCACAGTTACAACAGCAGAAATACGAGAGCAAAAGCAATAGGCTCCCGAGCCGGTGAGGATAAAAAGCAGGGGGAAGGCATCCAGAGAGGATCCAGCTCCATCCAACACAACAGGAAACTGCGATTTCTTCTGTAAACACCGGCGGCGAGGTGGGAGCAAGCCCAGCTCCTGCGCAAACAGCCCGCAGGGAACACACCGTTCCCTGAGCTCGCCGGGCAGTAACATGGCCATATTAATACAACGTGGAGCCCGGGCTCATCGGTGATGACAAATTAGCAGCAGGACGGTGACAGCGAGGCATTGGGTGGGCACGGTGCGCTGCTGGGGACGGCAAGCACCGCGCACCCAGACCTGCCTCGCACAACAAGCTCAGGGAGGGCACTGGAGAGGAAGAAGACGACGACTAAGAAAAGGAAAATAGGAAAAAGAAGAGCAATTCAGGGCACGGGCAGAGTGCTGGGCTTGAAAACATTGTTAATGGTAGTGCTGGCCGAGCTGGAAGCACTAAGAAATGTAAGTCAGGTAGTTATGGAAAAGAGTCTGCCTTATTTCCTGCAGACAGATGAGAAGAGTATTTCAGGCGACAGGTTAACGCAGACGTGGTATTCTCTCCTCTGCCGAATGCTGAAAATACAGCAGATGAGTCAGGAATAATTTCTCCACTCCTTTTTCCAGCCCAGCTCTCAGTTTATGTCCCTCCCAGCTCGGGTCATCACCCGGCTCCACTTCCCAGCTGCAGGCATCGCAGGCGGAGAAGGGGCAAGAAGTCCACTGAAAAGTCAATGAGGTAACAACGATGTGGTAATCCCGACACCCCACTTGTAACCAGCAGCTGTCTGATGTCAAAAAAATCCTCTTAACATTATAAAAAACATTAAAGTCTCATTTTAAGTATGTGAGAAATTTTCGCGATGAGTGTCCAGAAAACAGAATTTTAAGAGAGATTTAGTTTTAGCTTCTAGGAACCCTGGTATGAAGGCACCACAGCATAAAAAGTTATTGTTTTGGTTGGTTTTAGTTTGTTTATTTTAAGCAGTTTTTCTCTAATGAGAAGCCTTAAAAAAAACTCTTTAGATGCAAGCTCTGCAGCCAGGAGGCCTTGGTTTCACCACTTGGACTCGCACTCCTCCTGTGGTGACAACAGAGAAGGATCAAATCTATAGAAGAAACCTCAAAACTGTAATAAAATGTACATGGCCCATAGCCTGGGGCTTCATAATTGTACAACACATAAATTCAGCATAACTCAAAGGCCACAAAATATCTACGCAGGGAACAAGTCCCACCGCCTCTGTCATTATTCTCTACGCGTGTCTATGGAGTCATTCTAGGAGCATCCACGTTTGTTTTAATGCAGCATCAGCAAACAGGGAGTGTCTGGGAAATGAAACTGGATTGATGCAGGTTGTGCTCCTGCCACCCTATGCAGATATTTACAGAAAGGAGGTGGCACTGAAGATTTCTCGGGTTATTGATAAGCGACTCCTGCTTGCCCATTTGACTGCCTTCAGATGGAGGTCTACATACAGACCTCTGACACCCAATATTCAGGCATGCCAAGCTGTGTGCACGTTGTCCTGGAAAAGGGAACGAATCATCCCTTCACCAGCACAAATGTTGAAGTGTGGCAGTCCTGTGGGCTTGTGTTTACTTTCGGGGAGGGATGGTGGAGGGGAGCTGCTTGGGTTTCTTGTCGCTGACGGTGCTCGCTCCACCCACGTCTTGCCTTCTCCAAAATTACTTTCTGCAAAAGCAGATTGACAGATCATCAATGCTGTTTGCAAAACTTTGCCAAAACTGCAGTCTGCAAGTTTAAGAAATAAGGTAATGGAAAAGAAAAGTAATGGAAAATGGAGCAGCTATGCTGGCCAGGGGCAGTAAAATGAGCAGGGACTCGAAAGCTTGGTTTGCGCTCAGCTCTGCTGCTGGCTTAGGGGGTGACCCTGAGCAAAGCCCTTTATCTTCCTCTGCCCCAGATTTGCTATCTGTAAGTGGGGATAGTGACATCGGCCTCTCCAAATTGTTGTGAGATCCCTTAATGCTCTGCTATATAAACCCTTTCAAATTTTAGACCATCAGATAACTTCTAGGCATAATCAGTAGATACACGATGCACTAATTCATCCGTTGGTTATTTTTCAGTAAAAACATGTAAATCCAACTGCTACGAGAAACACAGAGTGATTTTTAATTCTTACCACTCTCACTCCGTATCATCCCTATTTCTGCAAAACTGGCTGCAGGAGACACTCACCTTGGAAAAAAAAAAAAAAAAAAAAAAAAAAAAGCTCCTGAAACTTCACAAGATCAGTGAAACTTCAGAAGATCAGGGAGACAGAACAAGAAACTCTGATAGAATTTGACAGGATAAAATGACGGCAAGCCAAGGGCTTCCCAAGTCACCAAACTTTAAAGTAATACCATCAGCAACCTTTGTCCTTTTTTGGAAGTTTAAGATATTATTATAAGTCTCCTGTTCCAGACATGAGGGGAACGTCTTCAGTCAGCGTAAATGAATGCATTATTTTATAGTTATTAGTGCAGGGAAGCCGAGACTTGCCTTTTAGAAACGTTCTTCTCTTTGAGGCGGGCGAGCCAACCTGGGAATCACAGTGGCCTCTATCCAGAAGACAAAACCAAGTTTTTCTTTTTTCCCCTACATCCAGAACACAGTCTCCAAAATAGTATTATATGGAGACTTGGGCCCAGTTATGAGTAATGTGGGACACACGACGCTGCCGAGTCCAGCCAGGCATCCTGGAGGCCCCAGCAATTTATGGGCGCAGGGAATTACTTTATTTACCACAAAAGCTAAGTTCTGCAGTACCCCAGTTTCTATTTGTAACGTCGCTTTCTTTCACTCCAAGCACACATAAACTCACATTTGAAAAATATTTTCCAGCTTCTCCTATTTCTTGGACAGCAGCTTCTTTCCTTCAACCGCTCAGGATACGCTGCCTCCATCCCATCCAGGCTCTGTTTAATACGATTCCTCCTGCTTACTCATGGCTTTGAGTGCTCCTGCTCCATCCACAGGTACCTTCAAATTTCAAAGCCCAGAAGATGAAAGCACTGAACCTTTCCTTGTTCCAAATCTGTGTTTACTAACTTCACTGTTTGAAGTCTAAAGACTAGCGAATGACTCCCAGATCCCCGGGAAGGAAATCTAGACGTGGAGCAAGGAAAAAGGTGAGCCTCTTCAGACAAACCACTTCTTACAGTCCCCTCCTCTCAGAGCCGAATACTTGGCTTTGGAAAAGTTTTTAAGCCCGCGCTGGGGAATTGGTTCTTTTCTGGAAATATGTTGCTATTTATTTCCACTGCACTTGGCTCCTTTTCCTTCCCTCTCTCCTGTTCTCCCCCTGCCACAAGGGACAGGGGAGGCAGAAGACAACTTCAGACCACCCAGACACAGTAACTTGAGGGAGATGAAGGAGGTTGAAGAAGTCCGTGGTGCTGGAGTGCCTTTGTGCATCCTGTTCCTTTCCACTCCATCCTCCCGGGTCACTTTTCCAGGCTCCACACGTGCCGAGCAACCTGCAAAGCTCCAAACATTTCTTCAGCACGCTGACCGTGACGTGGCTGTTATGATCTTTAGGGAAACAGCTGAAAGCCTGGTTCACAAAAACAAGATCAACTTTCCTCTTGATAAATCCCTGGCTAATTTCCTGACCTTCCCAGATTTCTCAACCGAGTTTCTCTTCCTGCCCTGATTATTCACTCCTGCAAGGCGTACCACTGCCAGACCACTTAGCTCTGAGTACTGCAGGCCGGCAAAGTTAGCCAGTTCCATCTGCTGCTCTTTCCCATTGTTTGCTGCATCAATCTCATTCTTTATATATATATTTTTTCAAAGGGCTGCAAATTAATGACAAATGGTTTATTGACCGCTGAGGTCATTTTCTTCTGCCAGATAATTATAGAGTCACTTGGACGCAATTCAGCCGGGTGCATTTCAGAGCAGTCAGCTACTTCGCAAGAAATTGAGTTTGAGCGATGGATTATTTTTTTCTCTTCCCATCATCTCTGGAGCTACACAATGATAACATATGACAAGAAATAGCAAAACTCATATCCGCCTTCCTGGAACTGAGGGTTACCCCCAAACTCACCTCCTGCTTCCCCCAGTGCAAGGAGCACTTCTGCGACAGAGCAGTGTGACCGCCCTGTGATAGGCACCAGCATCCCGAGGGCTGCTGAGGTACCACACAAGTCTAATAAAAATATGAAGGCCTAAAAATCCACCTCAGAAAGGGTCAGAGGAAAGTTAGGAACCAAGAGCATCCATGAGGAACTTTCTTCCTCTTACTCTGATTAAAGGTCAGAAGACGATCTGGGCCCACTCATGTTTTATGGGGCAGCTCCCCAGAGCCCGGCATGGAAAGAACAGCACGCTGCCCTCAGGCGCTGGGAGAGGCGAGGAGGGGAAGGGAAACCAGCTGAAGGGTGTGCTGAAGGTCCTCAGCCTACTCCCCTCGGTCAGCAGGGACTCAAGAGCACCACAAACATATTTGCAAAAGAAAAAGAAAACATCCTCCGACACGATGAACATCAGCACGCAAAACACTGAGGTCTCCTTCGCTGACCTCATTCCTGGGAGTGGGACAACATTTATTTACGTGGCTGTGGCTTCTGCTCAGAGGATGTTCACCTTCTTTTGGTGACATTTTATTTTCAAAGGGTCCTGCGCAGGCCCTTTTTACCTGTGTGTGCTTTGACAAGCCTGAGCGCTCTCTGCCAGTGCCGCTCGCCCTTGACGGGAAGCGAAGGTGTCTTTTTGTTAAAATTCAGGCTACATTTTGTCCCAGCCGCAGCTCAGCAGGCCTGCCCGGCCTGCTGCACAAAGCACACGCAGCCTGCCAGGGCTGCTGGGGCTCGTTTGGCAGCGTTTTCGGTACGAGCAGCAGGGCCACGTCCTCCGCCAGAGGCAAGAGGCTTCGGGAATGTCTGCCTGGGACTGCAGCCGCTGCAGAGGCTGCCCACCGCCACCGGGCAGACAGCACAGGGCTGGGATGGGGACAGAGCACACGCCAGCGGGACGGGTACCACCGGTTACACTGCCCCAGCTATGTGGCAGGAGGATGGACAGAGGCACACACGCCTCCCCGGACATGGACACAGGCCCTAATGAAAGGGTCAGCAGCCGCCACACAGCCCCAGCAGCACGTAACGCTGCCCGCTGCCTGCCCAGGAGCGTTTGGGCCCTGCTCCCATCCTGAGCATTCACCACACAGAGGCCAGGCCTGCGTTAGCCCCGGCTGGACGCTGCAGCCTGGCCCTCAGCAGTTTATGGGGTTTCTCCAGCCACGGTTCATTTCACCCCTTCTGCTTCTCACCCTGCACCCAGAACCCACCCACTCAGCACCTCAGTGCCACCACCACCCCCTTGCCACAGCTTAACTCCGAGGCCAGTGAAATTTTCTTCAAGCTTTTTAAGGCACAAAATCCCTATCTTGCAAAAGAAAGCATCTCCCTTATGCACACAGACCCAGAGCAACCCCGCCCCGGCCCCTCCTCGCCCTCTCCACAGCACACCCAGGGCACAGGCACTGAGAACCACTAAGGGCAAAGAGCGGGGACTGTCACAGGTGGGAATTGAAAAAGACAGAAGTTTTATTTCACATAACACACAATTTTGTGCTTGACCAACTACTATAGTGATGGGAAGCTTGCTTTCTCTACCTCCCCATTTTCTTGCTTCCCTTGGGCCACTGCACTGTATTCACTAGATTATTTATGAAGATACGTTACTGTGAACATATAAAAACATTTTATCAAGGATAATCCACCTGCAGGTAGAAAAAACACTCTTGAAAACGAACTCAAAATAAAATAAAAAATTAACAACTGTAAGGAGCCACATATTAGGCAACGGCATTTCAAAACACCACGTTCAATCTGCCTCCAGGGAATGCAGCTTTACAGCCTGCTCTCCATTTCTCTTTATTTTGGAGGTTTTCCGCCAACTCTCCATTTCTCTTTATTTTAGGTCCTTTGCATATGAAAAAAAGCTCTGTGTGCAGCACTGTTCACTGTGTACTAGGGATAACCACGCGCTACTGGTTTGCTCTCTAGCACCTTCCTTTTGTCCCTGCTGATACAGAAAGAAGTGCAGCTCCAACCAGAGGTGCATGGGGACAAAACGAAAGGCTGAAGGCACCCTGGTGGTCCTGCAAGAGCTCCTCTGCCAAGCAGAGCTCTGCACCGGGCCGATTTGCCCAACAAGTTCTCTGCATGGCTTATAGCGGATGCACATTGCTCTCCAGCTCAAACGCTGCGAGCATTCAGCGGAAAAGGCTGCAAGGCAACAATATTGGCATCATGAATTGAGAACTGGAAAGAAAAAATAAATCACAAGGCATTATATTATGCTGCAGATCAGGAAACCGCAGTGTGAAAGCTTTGATTGTCTCCGTCACTAAATGCCAGCAATGTTCCACAGAACACAAGGCAGCTTTTAAACCGGGGGGAAAACAGGGGTACAAAAAGGGACTGTACTGATACAAGAGTTTGATCGCTGAGGCAGGATCGGCGTTCTGCCCAAGCACAGCACAAAGCTGCTGTACGATGGGATATTCTTCTGCTGGAGAGGTGAGGGCTAAACACGGAGAAAAGGTTACCGCTGTTTGTAAAGAAAGAAGTGCAGAAATGGTGCAGCCTGCATCCAGAGGATCAGTCCTCAGGGAAAAAGCACTTACCAAAACACGACTACTGTTTCAGAAATACAGCCTTACTACACTCTATTTTTACATGTTACCCTCTCAACGTGTTGAGTGGCTTGAAACAAATGGTTTTTAGCTTAAAAGACGTAAACCAATCTGTACAAGGGCTTGCAAGAAGACACCTTGTAAGGACCATCCCATGCTTATCGACCTGCACATTTCTGCCTTGCTGTGTCACATCCTGCATGAATTGCTCCTAGAAACGAGGCCAAAAACTTGGCCCTGCTGCCCAAGCTCGGCAGTCCTGCGCGCAGAGGCAGCTGCATAACGCGGCCACGCGCCTTTGCCTGGTGCACCAGCAGTTTGCACCAGTTCCCATCCTGGTGCACAGCATGTTCGGCTGCTTCCAGCTCCACTACAACAACTAAATAATAACCATAAAGCCGAAGGAAAAACACCCTGCTTCTTACTATTACTATAACAGCTTATGCTGTTACTTCTTGATGACCACTCCTGTCCTCCAAAAGCACTGGAAGCCAGCCTCCTGTGCTGCTAAGTCACTAGTTTCCTCCTCTCTAGCAAACTCATTATTAATAAGCAGAGCGCATCTGCTAAGATAGGCAGCCGGTTCTGCTCTGCTGCCACAGACACATCGTGAACTGATTTTAACAGCTTCCATGCTCACAGTTTTTTTCCCTGTGGCGTTACTTCGTGATGAAGTGCCCGGATAGCAGCGAGTATTGCCAAAGCGTGCTGAAGGTGCACAGACCGGGATCCTTGCCACGCCAACTTTGCAAGTCCTGCAAGCAACTCCCCTGGCTGCAGCCCAGCATCCTCGAGCATCCCTTTATTTTTGGAGGATGGCTGGGTAGAGAAGGAGTGGTTTAAAGCTGGACACACCATCCTCTCCCCGCAGTGCTTGGAAGAGTACAAATACATATTCTCGCTCTAGTTTCTCACTAGACCCGAGCTCCAGTAGTGTGCCAAGGGGAAGAACAAGCCGCTGCCACCCGCTGCGAGCCCCATCCTGGGTGCGGGCAGCACCTTGGGCTCCCAGTCCCGACCTCAGCAACATCACCCGCGACCCCCCCCGGCCGCCGCTCCCCACTTTTCCCCCTTCTCCCCCTTCTCCCCTTACCCTGCCCGCAGGCTCCGCGCTGGATGGCGATGACGGGCGGCTGGCGGAGAGCCTCGGCCCGGCGGCTGGCGGCCCGCAGCTGGCAGGGGCTGCCGTAGGTGAGCCCATCGCTGCCGCAGACGGGCTCGCTGCTGGAGCACACGCAGCGCCCGGCGGCCGCCCGCTTGCGGACGGTGCCCGAAGCGGGGACGCCGGCTCCGGCAGCCACCACGCAGCGCAGCCCCTCACCGCACGGGGGGCTGCCTCCGCCAACGGGGGCTGCTCCTCCTGCGGGAACACCGCAGGGCTCGCCCTCCTCAGCCCCGCACACCCGGCAGCAGCCGCAGGCATCGGGCACGGCGCCGCCGGGGCAGGATGCGGGCAGCGGGGGGCAGCGGGAGCGATCGCAGCGCTCCGGGCAGGCGGCGGGGGGCGGCGGAGGGGCCGAGGAGGCGGCGGGGAGCAGCGCCGCCAGCACCAGGCTCCAGGCCCACAGCGGCATCGCGGCGGAGAGAGGAGGAGGAGAAGGAGGAGGAGGAAGGAGGGAGGGAGGAAGGAGGCAGCGGGACGGCGGCGGAGCGGCGGCGGCCGCCTTTAAGCCGCGGGGCGGGGGCGGTGCGGCCGGCGGGGCGGGGCGGGCACGGGGGGGGGGACCCAGCCGCAACACCCCCCGGCGGGGCTTTTTTTTCGGTTTTTAGTGTTGTTGGTGGTTATTTATTTACTTTATTCTATTTACTTTGGTCTGTTTATTTACTTTATTCTATTTACTTTGTTTATTTACTTTATTTTTTATTTATTTTTATTTTTATTTTATTTTTTATTTTTATTTTATTTTTAATTTTAATTTTAATTTATTTTTTTATTTACTTTATTTTTATTTATTTTTATTTTATTTTATTTTTATTTTTATTTTTATTTTATTTTTTATTTTAATTTAACTTTTTATTTACTTTATTTTTATTTACTTTATTTTTTATTTACTTTATTTTTTATTTACTTTATTTTTTATTTACTTTATTTATCTATTTATATTATTTACTTTTTAATTTTATTCTTCATTTTCATTTATTTATTTATTTATTTATTTTTTCTCCCCACACACCCAGAGCAGCAGCCCAGCCCACAGACAATCCCAGAACCACTCACGTTGTAAAAGCCCCCCAAGATCCTCTGCTCCAACCATCCCCTGCCACCAGTGTCCCCACTGAGCCGTGTCCCCAAGCACCACGTCCAACCTCTCCTTGAACATCCCCAGGGACGGTGCCGCCACCACCTCCCTGGGCAACCCGTCCCAACGCCTGGCTGCTCGTCCTGAGGAGAAATGGCTCCTCATTGCCAGTCTAAACCTCCCCTGGAACAACTCAGGCCATTCCCTCTGGTCCTGTCACTGGTTACCTGTGAGAAGAGGCCAACCCCAGCTCCCCACACCTTCCTTTCAGGGAGCTGCAGAGAGCAATGAGGTCTGCCCTGAGCCACTGGAAAGTGAGCACAACCCCATTGTTAATTAGGTGTTGACTGACCTTTTGAACAGGCCACCAATTTGTAATCATCTAAGTGTGTCTTTATCAGGTACCGGCCAACCAAGGGCCTAAGGAATTTCACCAACCCTTGGGCCAAATGAAACGCTATTGAACTGAGCTGCTGCCAGTAAATGCTCAGTGCCAGCAATGGCTTTAGTACAGAAAAATACAATGGCTTTTCTCCTGCAAACAGTGGAGCAACAAAATCTTAACAAAAATCTTAAAAAATCTAACAAAAATCTTACAAAATCTTAACAAACTGACCACAAAAAGCACTGATGTTCTCACTGGGATGCTTGGTTATCTGAAGGTAGAAAAGCACATCGACTCCAGCATCCCCAGTCAAATCCCCTTGCGGTTGCTGTTTCCCAGTAACTCCTATGTTGCACAACAAGAGAGATTTCGGGAGAATTGTTTGATTTCAGAAGTGACCAAAATTGTCATCTGGAGCAGTTTGCAGCAAAACTTCCTCACTTGGGTTATTAGAATTGTTACCATGTTTAAAAAGTCTAAAGAAATTTCAAAAATACTTACAAATATTTCAAATGTATGCATATATGTGTATATATATATATATTAGATATTTTGGTAAATTAATCACAAGATATTATTTATATATCCCTTGCTTATCAGCTACTTTCGATAAACTTCAGGTTTTGAAATAAAAAACAAGACTTTAAGGGAAGAGGAACAGTTACCGGCACAAACACATTGGCAATACAATTTAGTAGAGAAGACTGCATAAGCACAAGCAAAACACTCGGCAAAGTCCAAGCAGGGAATTCCTATGGGCTGTCCCCACCCAGAAAGGCCATCTGTGTTCCCATCATGTTGCCTCTGATGACTTACAAGAGCTGTTTGAAGCCGTAGCAGCCTTACCTTGGCAGGTAGGATAAAACTCTATGCAGCGTGAAAGCTCCTTGTCCCGCCATCCTCTCTGCCTGGATGCTCATACCCCTGGGCAGGAACAGACCCCAGAGCACTTCAACCAGTGCCCAGCTGACAGAAACACACTCCAAATAATTGTAACTTAGTAAGTCAATGCCCCAGTTCAAAACCCAAACAAAGTGAATGCCTCCTTACCTCAGGTGAGGGTAAATTGGTCAATGAAAACACAAAGTGTTCGCTTAACTCTTCAGCTTAGCAAGTTTACAAATCTTAACCCCAATATTGAACTACTTCAAGAACTACTGCAAGTGTGAAGTGTGCTTGCACAAACGTTTGAAACACCAGTTGTATTTGTTTCTTTCCCATAACATACATTTCTCCACAGGTTGTGCCAGCACTATCAGCTTCAAGCTCTTTTACAGACCATAATACACCAGCCAGTATTTTTCCTTACATTAGTAGCACAGAAATGGGAAGTGCCTATGTTGATGGGGAGCCAGGGAAGGGTTCAACTCCACACCAGAGAAATCAGAATCCATCCAAGGTCCTGCGTGGAAAGCACGAACTAGCAGTTTGCTTTCAAATAAGCGGGACAATACTGATGACTTTCAGCTCTCAAGCTTTTATTTTCATTTTAAACAAGGGAAGGATGTGTACCGAGTATTAAAAACCTAGGTTTTAGTATGTGAATTTTATAGGTTTCACATGGATACACACAGGACTGAAAACACCTTCCTTTCCAGAATAAGAGAGAGAAACTCTAGGGGTTTAATATCTTAGCTAACTGACAAATTTCTTAATTACCCATCTGCACCCACCACCCAAAAGGCCCTATACACCTAGAAGTTGTTTCTTCCCCTTATCATAACATTTTCACACGAAACAGCTTTCCAAAGCCAGGAGACACCTATCAGTACTCAGAGGTGCTTACACCTGGGAGACTTACAAGTAAAATTGTGTCAGCTCCTGCTTTTCAAATGGAACTCAATGGCAGGAGACTCCACCCAAGAGATCAAATGCCATGAGATCCTCTAAAGGAGCACAGGCTTTGATCCTGCTGATAGGGATCCCCAATTTGCCCCCAACATCCCAGCCCAGCCCTCGTGGAGCTCCTGTCCCACAGCAAAGCCAGTCCTGCAGGTGACAGTAAGCCTTATCTCACCTATTATGAAAGCGAGTTTTCCTCAACGCCCATAAAGATACTCGGGTGATAACCGAACTGCACCATTTACTGACTTTGAAAGCTCGGTTTTGGGAAGAGCAAAGCACCTCAGGGCAGAGCTGCTGCCTGGGGGCAGCCTGTAGGAAGGAGGGAACACAGGGCAGCAGCTCTCACAGCAGGGTTCCTACACTGCTCCTGCACGGGGGCAAGGAGGTGGCTTTGGAGTCAGCATCTGGGAACAAGGAAAAAGAGGTTAAAGGATGAGAAAGTCCACGTGGCAGGGGTTAAGGCTAGAGCAGGACAAAGGGTCCCAGCCAGGACCCTACAGACACCAGTTGAGCTTCCTGATGGCTCAATTAGCAGGAGAAAGGTGGCCTTGGGAATGCAGCGTGACAGAGTGGTTTAAATTCTTAAAAGGTGGGTTCACCTTGCATACAGATATGCAGAATGACAGTGTTGATAGATGTTTTAAATGCAAAGCCCTAAATTAAAATGTCAAAGGTGCCGCTTTGAAGGGCAATTACTGCTACACCATTAATTACCTTTACAAAGGAGTAGTAGTTCCTTTTTTCCCTTCCCACCAGATTCTGCACAGAAAATCTGAAGTGAAAAACCCAAGGTGGACACGTGGGCCATGATTTGGTTGTGGAGTTGGACTCACATTTCACTTTTCCAGCCTTCATCGCTTCGGTGGAACACCCCAGGAGAGCTCCAGCAGCTCGCTGGCTCAGGGCATCAGTGGTTGCATAGATTGTGCTCCAAGATACAGATGGAAATTAAAACGTTCAGCACATCTGAAAAACTGAATACTGCTCATAGCACAGAGCAATCAAGACGATCTTTTAAATTTTGTTTATGCTTTTAATCTAAAAAATCCCCAAGTTCCCTTTCTTTCACCCCTCTCCTCAGCCTCAAATGAAAAATAGTTGATCTGGCTAAGAACAGTAATATTTGTCCCACAGCTTCAGAGTGAACTTTTTGGTGCTGACTTCTATATCCCTTATAAGGTTGGCTTCCTATAAAGCTTAAAATATTAGCATTTGTGTATCAACATATTCCATTAATAGTCACTTTTTATGAGGGAGGATTCTCTGTGATGCAGCGTCTATTTTTAACTTTTGTACCCATTGTTTTTTACCACCCAAACTCCCTCAGAATACAATCATAAAAATTCAAAGTTCTAAAAAACCATAAAGAGTAAAACTAATTAAAATAGCAGCTCAGTAAGGAGTAAGAAAGAAGCTCCAAACTGGCTAGGCCTCGGCCCTCTACCTGCAGCCCCGATAGCCCCGGCCTGCCCACGCCACACACACCAGGCCACGTTTCCTCGCCTGCTGCCAGCAGCAGACACACCACTCTCTAGCCTAACAGATTGATGCTGTGCTTGGATGAGACCCCTCACAGGTCCTTCTGAGCAACCACAGTGTTTTAACCAGTTTCCCAGCGACATTCTGGAGTTTTTATGCATCAGTAATTGAAGCCAACCAGCTCAGATCGCGACCTCTCCCAGTTCACTGCCTTGCACGGCTAGACATGTACATGCCTTACAAGCACAAATTAGTGGTTTCAAAGTGCATGTTTTGTAGTCATTTTGTAGTATGTTTGCATTTTTCTCCAAAGGCTACTCTTACCAGAGCTGATTACTATTTAGCTATTAGCAACAGGCCTCTCCTGAACTGGTTTGTCACAGGGAAGCATGGGTTATTTAAGACCGATGTATTTTGTTAATGCTGCGGTTTGGGTTTTGCTAATTTAGGGAATTTGCTTTTCATACTTGCATAGTTCTTTAATTCCTTCTATTTTTGACTATTTGTTGATTCATATCATTGCCTGGAGTTGCTTTCCACAGTCAGCACCATTGCGAGAAACCTCACGCCTGCACTATTTACTGCACAAGGTCCTAGGCTATTCACGTTGTTCCTATAACATTAAGGCTTGCACAGTTGGTGCTGTGAACAAGTGGGGCAGGAAGAGGGATATTTTGTCTTCAGCTGGTTTGCTGCCGTTGCTCTACTCAAAGCATACCAGGAGACAAAAGGTTTAAAAGCCTTTTTTCCACGACTTAACAAGTGGAGTTTCAAAGATTTTTAACATTCAGAAATACACTTAAAATAAAAGCCCAAGTCAGATCGCTTTAAAAGCTTGAGTATGACCTCTAGGTGGTGCTGACACCCTGTTATTACAGGAGTTGAGGCATATGCCAATTATTAAACTACATTCAGGACCAGCATGTACATCATATGCCTTAAACGCATTTGAATCAAACCCACCATATTACAGCGAGAAGCTTACAGAAATTTATAGCCATAAAGAATAATTCAATTCCCTCTTCAATAAAGGGACAACAGCAAATTTTTAACAGATGAAAAATGCAAGATAGCCTGTAGTAAAACACATCCAAGTCATTTCAGTGACCACGGATCAGGTCTCAGCCTGTGAAAAAAAACTAAGATATTTATGAGAATCATTAGAGGATAAAGAAGCTGAAAGCTAAACAGCAGAAAAGCAGCCAGTAAGACAGATGAACTAGAAGTGGCATTTCAGCTCAGTTAAAATGAGTGAGCTGCAGCCAGTGGTTGTATTTTATTCTGACATTTATTACTAAGAATAAATTGTGTTGCTGCATTCAGCATGGTGTATCTAACTTGATAGAGCGAAGGCCTTACTGAAACATCAACTGAAGTTCACATACCACTGAGACACCGATCCACTTAAAAGAGAAAACTGGATTTGAAGTTCAGTCACTCAAGTGTGGTGCTGTCCTATCTAATGTACAGTGAGCTGCTTCCAGATGTCATGGAGGTGCAGTTATTTCAGGAAAGCGTTTCCGAGAGAAATTTTGTTATGCTACAGTATAAAACCAGAAAAAAAGGCAAGTTACGTTTTCTTCTCTTGCTGTTCCCCAGTCTCAGACAGGGCCTCGAGTGTTTCTAAATGGTTAACTTGAAAATGATTACACACCACCTCTTCCCTACTATTGATCAAGAAGGGAAACAAACAGCTTTCTCTTGGATACCATCTGAAAACTCCACGAAAGAAACTGAGAAGAGTGAAACAGCTCAGTTTGTTCATTTTTTTTTTCTTTAGGCTACACAAACAGATTTGATTTGAAAAGTGAAAAAGATAACTTGACCTGTTATATGCCAAAAAGGGATATATTAATCTGGTAAAACATGTAATGCACTGCAAGGAAACAGAGTCAGCTGTTACTTTAAGTTACCCAAACTGATTTATTGACAATTTAAATGTGACATATTTACAGCACTGTTTCTAAAATAATTTAACAATTTTCATAGATTTAAAAAAGTACTGATAAATAGGAGACCCTGACAATTACCAACCACAAATATTTCCCTATGCTACTGAACTACAACAGTAGTTCTCCCCCCCACCCCTTTTAAAAGTCCCATAATGGAGCTGCTTTACCTCCACCCAATGTGTAAAATTGCCAATACCAAAATATAATAAAATGAACATGCAGTGTGAAAGCTGTACCAGAGCGAGTGATTTCAGATGTTAGACTACAGTAAAAATATTTCAATGCAAAGTGTCTTCCACACAGAATGTACTTGTGAAAAAATATGCCTTTAAAGATCTATTGTTTTGTCTTTATAGAAGTTAAAACCTACAATACTAGTTTAGACATTTACAGAAACTTCCAATTCCGTACTAGTTTTCACATGTATTTAAAGAGTCAAACAAAACCAGTAATATACAAACACCACTGCCGTGAGACTGTGGTTAGATAGCTTATGGATAAAAAAAATGAAGGTGCTGATATAATTTAAGGTTGTGAAATTAGATTACATTTCACTCTCACATGACACCAATTATTCCATCCTTGGATCAACAAATTATCATGGTAAAGCCATCCGCATCTCTCGAGTAGGAAGTCAGTTTGGAAGTTGGAGAGAAGATGGACTTGGATGATATGTATCTTCGGTTACAGCAGACAAAAAAAAGTAACAAAGCTGGACAATCTGAATCACAATAAGCAGCAGCATAAGATATTTCTGGGGTTTTGATTAAAACAAACATTTTTTAAAAACGATGAAAAGTACACACTCAATCTAATCCAGTACTTGAAATGTAAAGGTTCTCTCCATTTGCATCACTGAAGCCCCTTAACACAGTGTACACAAACAACAAATATTCATTTTTTAAAAAAACATATTGCACAGCTAGTAGGTGCAATACCAGACCACTGGTATACCCCTAGCATCATTTTTCTATTTTAAATAGCTGTTTCAGACTACACTATTCAGAACAACTCCAACCCAACGTTCAAAGCCATTAAGAACGGGTTTGTGTACATACCTAATCTGAAAGTGTTTCAACAGTGTGAGAAAAAACACAGGCACTTAATTTTATTAGTGCACCAAAAAGTTATAGGCCACAACCGCAGGACTATGAACAGTTCAGTACCAGTGACAACAAAACTGAGGTCTTCCACTGATCCAATACAGAAATAACTGTTCACAAAGCACTGATAAGAAAACCATTTGCAAAACAGTAATCAAACGATACATTTAGACATTTAATAAAAATAATTGCTGCAAAGCCTAATGTAACACAATATAAACCCTATTTAGTTCAAAAAGGTCTAAAGTGTCCAAATTTAAGAGTCCAATTTCTCTCCTCCCCCCTCCAAAACACCACTACATGCAGTCCATTAAAACCCAAATGTGCAAAAAGTTATAACCCACCTTTAGGAGTGCATCAAAAATAGAATGACTATTCAAAATATTATTTTAGTGGAAATTTTACAGCACCATAATTAGAATTCCAAGGGAGCCCAGAATTCTTGTTCTGATAACAATTCAGTTGACACTGTTGATCCTAAAGAACAGAAGAAACATTTTGTGCATTTCCTGGTATCTGAAAGTCAGAGAGAAAATTCTTGCATATGCATAAAATCTTACTGTAGTTCAGAATGAAGTTAAATAATCACATCTGTTGGCAATAAGGTTTCCACAACATAGCATTAATTGGATTAATTTAGTTTGCCAGATTAGGAATGAAAGGTTGCTGGTACCTTGCTTACTTGCAGAAGTACTTTGGGGTTGTTTTGTCATTTATTTCCTTTTAAATTGTGCAGTTTGGCCCCTCCCTGGTGATTTACTATCAGGCTTTGAGAAAATGCATAAGGTCAATTTTTGACCCTTAGCCAAAAGGCAATATACAAACATATATATGCACGTGTGTGTACATAAACACACACATACATATGTATTTATCAGTGTTTTTTTTTTTTCTTTTGTTCTTATTTCCTGTAATTTTCTTTGGTTAAAAGTCCGAGTAAGGAAATTAGAGGACCGAACACATGGATCATTCTCCAAACGCTTCCAACACTACACATCGCTAACTGGAAGGCTTGCATCATCCAGATCCACAAGGCCAGGATCCTGTTCCTGAGTGCCATTTTTACTTTGGGGTTCCGAGAGGCCCTGTTCAGTCACTTTGGCAGCTGATTCTCTTGGAGCGACAACCTGGATCTTGTAGCTCCCTGGCTTGGCCTTGGTAAAAGATTCGTGAAATCCTCGCTTCTCCAAGGCAGGGTATTTGGCGTGAGGGTTTGGGACCAGAGGGCTGTTGTGAGCGACTGTGGAATGTGAGGTGGCTGGGGCTGGGACGGCAGAACGGGGAGCATCGGTGGGTTCGGGAGAAGACTCGGTATGCTCCTGGAAAAGAAGAGCACGCGTCAAATTAAGTCCCTGACATCACTTCAGGAAGATGCAGCTTCAGATTTCTCCCAGAAAAAAATCAAGACAGGAAATGTACAAAGCAAAGCAACAGCCACAGCAGGAGGAGGCAAGTGCTTTCTCAAGGCAGTGTGTTAAGTGTGAGCTTACAGCAGTATGTGACAGCAACATCATTCTCTTCATTTTACGGAATTAAATTTCTCAAATCAAGCTCAGCAGCTCTTTAGACTTTATAATGTAGTGCAGCAAATTGAGGCTTGTCATTTCATTAGTATCTTAAGTTACCATTTGAAGATGTGCACTTAAAAGGCTACTGACAGTGACATTTTTCAGAGAAAGAAATGTATTTAATCATTTACATACAACAGGCACTCACGTCCTAAATCTGGTGCTGCTACCCTACAGCCTTTTATGTCTAAATAATACAAAAAAGGCCCCAGATTTTACCCAAAACGGAGGCTGCCTCTTTCTGAAAAAGAGCTGCCTCTTTTCTTGCTTCTCTTGGTTATTCTAAACATGTTGAATCTTTGCTGGAACATCAGGTTGACTCCTGACTTTCAGACTCACTTCTAAACCTTCCATACCCCATGATGTAAATCGACTCTGCACTCAAACTATGCTACCTCAGACCCCTTTCAGAGCCCACTTTGGGTCTGGTTGGTCTCCTCTGAGATCGGTTTTCTTAACTAGACCCCTAGAGGTGACCTCTCAGATCTTAAAGATCTTTGGTGATCTGTAATAATCACAAATCTTTAGAAAATAAAGTCTCTATAAACTTGTGTATTTTGTTATCCTGCAAACCACTGTGGTGACCTCTATACACCCACAGGCCAGATACCCCTTTAGATCACAACATTAGGATATCCTGCCTCACCTACAGCTGCATCTCCAGGAAAGAAGATTTCTCATATTCTGCACCATACCTATCAGCTCTGTAAGGATGTCTCAGATACCTGGGGGTATCTAAGACAGCACAGGATGCTACGTTAAATGATACGATCAGAATGACATGCAGAGATGCACCAAATACTTCACTCTGCACGTATTAGGAGCTGTAGCTACTGCCACTTCTGCCATCACCAGTGTTAGTACATGAAACTTCAATCTGGGAAACCATGTGTGCACAGAAATCGAGCCACTTTCCAGCACATTAGCAAAATCCCATCACAGATGTGTCCAAGATGCAAATATAAATCCTAAGTGAAATACCTGTTTTCTTTCTCAATAGCAGTTTTCCACTTTTTTTTTTTTTTTAGAATGCTATGTCAGTGATTCAAAAATCTAATCACAGTGGTTTCTGCCAAATAATAATAATGTAGTTTTTCTTTGAATTAGTATTATTGGGTGAAGAAGCTGTTCTTTTTTTTTGGAAATTCAATTTTAAAGTTCAAATGCAGTGAAGTACTTCACATTATATACACATTTTTGTATTTCATACCTGGCTTGATGATTCACTTTAAGAAAAACCTTTGCTTTAGGAGAACATATGATGTAGTGATTTACTACTGTTCTTCTTTCTATTAGTAATTGTAGCTGAACAAGTAGGACAACAATAAGGGAAGTTATGACAAGATCTCTAAAAATTGATAAAAAAAATCAACCAAAGAATACTCAGATTTTACTACCCACACTGCCTGTAATTTCACAGTTAAGAGACTATGCTGCTTTATTACTCTTAAGGTGTACTGCTTTGAACAGCACACCAATTACACATTATAACGCTTCTATGAACAAATAATTTCATGCAGAGACTTATAAGCCATGCAAATCAGGCTACAGAATTATCCTTCCAATTACTAGAGTTAAGACGTGCATTTTGCGTGCACGCATCTGTATTAGTTTGTGGGTAGCTGAAATTTAATTTTGCTTTTGCACAGTTTCAAAAAAATGTAAAGTAAAATGGAAATATGAACTCTCATGCAAATTAGTTTTAATACTTTCCTTTTTAAGTGACATTACATAACTTACTGTGTTTTAATATCTGTTATACTTTGAAGTGCAAATAGTTGTTTTTATCACTTTAATTCCAATTATTTTAAAAGCAAGAAAAAAAGAGCAAACCTGTAAGTGAATGATATAATTTATGAGTTAGTTTTCAGTAATGGTAATGATAACAGGTAGCATCATTTTTAGTTTTTTTATAGAGCAAATTAGTCTCTAGTTCTAGCCCTCTGTTAAGAAGGCAAGTTTACATGAGAGCCCACATACGTGCTGCATTCACCAGTTCTTGATGTATACCTCTGTATACAAGGATTCGACAGCCTTCTGGCCTGCCGCATCTGGAACACAGTGCAAAGCTAAGATTAGAGTAACCTATACTTGGGGAAAGAAGAGAAGAAAGGGAAAAAGAAAAGTGATGCAGACAGTAATAGCTAGGTTGCTCAGTTAGCCCCACAAAAAAAAAAAAAAAAAGCATACACAAAGAAAAGTTACCTGCATATTTTCATACCCCCAAACCAAGATTTATAATAGCGAGTTTTATAATAGGATGTTTTATGTAAAACCAGCTCTCAGTTGCAAAAAATAATTGAGAGCTTAGATTCAAACACCAGAAACAACATCTATGAAAGTACATCTTCAAAGACCAGATTTAAGTTACTAGATTTCAGATTACGGGGGTGATGATATATTCAGATTATTACAAAACATCCCACAGCCAAACAGAGAAAAGCCATACCGTGCAGCATCTGAACTGGGAAGTATTCCATTTGTTTTATCTGGACATACTTGGAGGCACTGTGACACTGCAGTAGCCTTCAGCACAAGGAACATTAACTTGTGGAAAAGCAGTGAAGGTCTGGTACAGCTTAAATGCAAGTATGTATGAAATGCTGGCATCCACGTGGCTTCAGAAACAGTAAGATTTGTCACAGTGCCTCAGTTCAGCAGTGCTAGATGGTGCCCACAGAGCTTCCGACAGCAAAAGCTAATTCATGCGAGCAGATCTCTCTCCAAAAAATTATTTTAAATGTGAATCTGCATACACAAACTATCAAAAACAGACAATGACAGTGTAATAGTGATAGCTGTTAAAATCAAATTAGGATTTTGTTACTTGAATGCAAAATTCAGCAATTATCAAAAACGCCTCGCAGTAATTAGAAAGGCTCAATTTTACTTGTGAACTATTAGTGGCGTGGTGACAAAAGATCCAACTGATCTTGAAGAATTTTTATAGGTTAGCACTTGTGTTATCTACGTGATCAAGACAGTACAATGCACATGAAGCAGAATATATAGGTAAGACTAAGATAAGTGCTCAATTAAAAGTGCATAAATTTATGCCAATTGTATGAATTTCATGCAAAGATGCCGTGTTACTACAGGACAGGACAGAGGACAGACAAAAGGAAAAACAACTAGAACTTCATGTGCACAAGTCAACGTGAACTAATTGCATTTCTCTAAGTTTCAGAGTAACATACGGAAGCCGCTGATCGTCCAGGTCCCCGCTGTGCTACAATGGCCCCAGAAATTGCTTTTATCCAACTGTGCATGTCTTCTGGACTGTCGGCCTGGACCAAACAACAGGAGATATGGTTAACGCCAGCTCTTCACTCTTACAGTCTCCTGTCTGCATCAAAATCACAGCCTTAGCCTATTTTAGTAGTCTGTTACTTAAAGCCAAAGGGACTTGCATTTTTTGATGTTGACATTTCTTATAATAGTAAATTCAGGGCAAGATTTTATGCATGTACTTCTATAAAATACGCAGTGTGTATACACACAGTTTACATACATGTATTCTAGTTCAATTTTTGCTTATTTTAAACAAATAAGTTAAAGCACCTACAGAAATTCTTACAGGAGACCCGCTGACCCCTCTCAGCAAACTGTTCACAATGAAACCGTTCACAAGCTTCCGTATTTTTCATTCATTTTACTTCTTTGCACCTTACTCCTATGAGGTAATTACTGAAGAGCTAAAGTAAAATAAGAAGCAGTCTATATTCAGGGTCATCTGTACATTTACTTAGAACAAGAGTCTTAAAAAAATGCAGTAGATTAACAGCGAGTGTCAAGGGTGAGCTTATCCGGGGACAGATTAAAAAGCTAAAGCTCCCTCTTCACCATTTGGCAGCTTTACAAAACTAGCACATCAACCCAGCAAAAACTTTGTATAATATGTCACTTAATTATGTTCAGCCATAAGACAGCTCAAAACTCAGCATCTGGCCCCACTGCCTGTATTAGATGATACGGGCCTTTCTGATCCTACAAGAGAAACTCAAATTATTTCCTCCTGCAGGAACAGGAGAGACAGTACTAAGAGCATCACATTCCCACAAAGATTCACTTTGTCTAGCTGAGTGATTTGCATTATATCCACACATTTAAAAGATAACATGGTAAAGATGCACCAAATAAAGTACTTATGGATGCATTTCACCAACAGTATCTTCAGATACGAAGCCTAAGTGTTCTAATGCTTTAGCAGATATTTTAATGGGGTAGACATTTTAATTTGAATCTGAGAAATCTATTACTATGAGTAAAATTACAGTACCACATAATAAAAGATTTAATATATTGAGTTGATACTACAGAATTTGAAGACCCAAATAACAACAACATCACGTTACGATTTGTTGTTCATTGCTTTTATATACTACCAACACTTGGTGTTCTGTGTTATATTTCTTATACACAACTTATTCTGAAATATGAAGATTGCATTTCCTCTAAAAGTCATGGCATGTTCAAGTACAACTTAAAAAGCAAAATGGCAGCGCTGCTTTGCTTTGACTATGTCAGTCACCTGGTTTTGCCCAAAGTTTTAAGAAAAATTACCTGTACATAAAAGGTTCGAGAAGTTGTTACAATTTCAAAGAGATTGTCTCTCATCATTATATCACTGCAAAGGAAACACAAATACTTAAACAACAAGTTCAACTTTCCTACTTCATTTCATAAATATTCTAGGATGTGCAGAGAACCAAAGAGGTGTATTTGAGGGCTGAAGATCTCTGCATTCTTTATCTCTAAACTCACTTTTTTTTTCTTTTGCAAGTGCCAAGTGGAAAAAGAACAGCACCTCATACTCAATTTAGTCTTAAGGTTCTTTAGTAATTAGTGCAACTTGTTATTTTTAGTTAGAACACTCTCAAACATGTTAAGTTTAAATATTTATTATTCTAGTCAGATTTCTGCAAAACTTCACATTTATATTTTTGTTTTGACTTTCAAAGTATTATTCCTAAATAGTAGTCTGTTTAAGTACCACATTCATAAGTCAACAGAAGTAATTAAAAAGCTCTCCACTGTTTCCACCAAGTAGTCTAGTCATGATAACGAAGTGTATCAAGTCAAGTCCTTGATTTTTCAGTGCTTCTCTCCTCACCTTTGCTTGCATTCCTGAACTTTATGGACCTCTTTAAGTGGTATAACCCTGAGAGGTTCCTTTTCCTAGAAAAAAAAAAAAAAAAAAAAAAAAAAAAAAGGTAAAAATACTTTAGCAGAGTATATCTAACAACTAGAATATCGTCAAAAAAACAAAAATCAGGTCAGACTATTGCAGCAGACCTGCATAAATGAGGACAGTCACATCTTCAAAGCATGATGTCAACCAAGATTTATTTATTTGTTTATTTTAGTATTAAACCAACCATGGCACTTGCAGTGAAGAGGATGTCAAACAAAGAGGTAAGGGGAAAAACAAACAGCAGATTATTTCAGTAGGACTGTCACTATATTAACGTACAATGAAATGCCATGAAAAGAGATGCTTTATTCAGTGTACAGCATGACACAGCTCTAGGAGTATTTCTATTTATTTTCAATTGTACTGACCATAGAATGAAAACATAACAAAACCTATAGAAAAAAATATTCTTAAAGCACCTGAAAATTCTATTACTGCACCAAACACAAGTGTTACAATACTGCCAAAGCTTCGTATAGTAGGAAAACAAGTGAGTGTTCATTTTTTGCCATAAAGTAATATTACACATAGGTTAATTTGATTTCTTGAAAAAAAGGTATTTCCACTATTATTTTCATGTGGCTATTGCAGTTATTGCAGTAAAAAAAAAACTGATTTCATCTCCTATTGTGTTCTTTAAGCAATGTTACAATGGACTACTTCAGCTTGCAAACAAACAAAAGCTGCCAACTATGGAATGACTTCCTCTAAATTACAATTTCTAGTATATATACTTAAAAGAGTTATTTTAGTATAGTGAACAGTGAATTTCACCCAAATAAAACAACTCTCAAATGTCAGTTCTGATCATTTGTTCCTATAGCATAGAACAGTTTTAAAATCTATGTTCTCAGTTATTTTGCCCTTCTTTCTTCACCCTTCAGTCTTCTCGGGCTCACCCATCCCTTACAACAGTTTTCAAAGTAATACATCAAACATGAGCTGCAAGACTTCCCCAGCAATACAGATATGTTTAAGGGAAAACCACAAAGCTGAACATTCTGGGAAAGTCACAGGCTTAGCAGACCTCAGCTCAGAAACTATTCTCCTAGACTAATACTGCGTATACTACACTATAATCCACCAGAGGACAGACACGGGCTCTTCCTCAAACTGAAAAGAACAGATCCTTAAAAGAAAAAAAGTTTGTAATTTTCAAAACTGGAGTTCTTTTGATAGTTTTGTTGTTTTGTAAGAGCACACTATAGCAAGAGGATATTAGCACAAAGAATAGAAGACGCTACAAGATCTTAAATTCTTCATTTCAATTCTTCAAATAGTTAAACTGGAAAGGAGTATGATGACAGAAACACTAAAAGCATATGCATTTTTAATATTTCTATAGCAGACTCTCACAGTACAATTCTTTGCAGAGTCGGAATTTATTAGTGTGTAATCTGCACTCAGGTTGTATGATTTTAAAAAAAAATCAACTAAAATCAAAGTTTTATTTTAGGCAACATGTCAGAATTGCATTATGCTGACTGCTTCACAACAACAAGATCAAACTCCTGCTGCTGTTTTATTTCCTTATTTCCTTCAAGGCAAAGACCCCACACTTCCAAAAAGATTTTTTCCAGAAATAGCCTAAAACTCAGCTTCTTGACATTTTCCTTCTTACATTTAGCCTGTAAACTCAGTCTACCTGATTTGGAACACTAAGGTTTCATGCCTCGTGTACAGATTTTCTCCTGTTTGTTGGCCTGCTTTCTGTTGGAAGGAATTCCACGCTATCTCCAGTACCTCCCACTTTATTTTCAAATGAACCCTGAAGGCACTTAACATTTGGTCAAAATTCATCAAGAGGTTCAAGAGCTATGAGTGGGGAATAAAGATGAAACCCAAACAAACTCTGTAAGCATTGCCTCTGAACAGCAGAATTCTTTACACATCTTAGCTGCCATGGGAAAGATCCCATCGTTTGCATGATAAGCACCCTATAATGATCAGTTGTTTCAAGAACAAAGTATATGTAAGTACAAAGTAACATAAAGTACTAAAAAAAATTAACGTGATTACAGAATACACCCTACTGTCATTCAACGCCCTACTCACAGATTCACAAAGAGAAGACTTAAGTCCAAGTTAAAAACCACCCTAAAAGTTTTTTCTTCTTCCCAACCACGAAGAGTTATTACAGTACAGAGCAAAGAGTTTCAGGAGCAGAACACCACATTTTTGAATACAAGTGTAGTTTAGATTTTCTTGTAAGTATCACTGGTAAACAACAAGCAATTGGAAACTTACCAGTTCAGACTTAAAATATCCTATTGTGTTTTCATCCAACTGAAAGTATCTTCTCTTCCAGTTCTTCATCTGTTAAAAGAAAAAATATTTTATATGCATAGTCTGCAAAGAAATTCAGCAAGTCTCTGCCCAATTCTTTAGGGAAGGAGAATTGAAAAATTGTTGCAATAGAATATTAGCTTCCAGAAGTTTTAATCTTTCTTGCAATAACCTCCATTGAAATCATAGCAACTCAGCAACACAAATACCCTATAAGAAACATTAAAAATTAATGAAACCCACTGCTCTCAAGTACTTACCACTGCTCCTTGTTTAACACAGTAGCCAGCTTTGATAATAGCATTATCTGGAGGATGTTTAGCAGTAAAGTAAGGAAGGTGACTTTGTGATCGTTTCAGATAATTCCTGTCAGCACCTTCACTGCACTCGTTGACTTCTTCTTTCTAGGAAAAAAAAGGAAAGCTCAGAATATTTTCAGGTTTTCTAAAGGTCAGAGAATAAGCATCCTATGACTACTCAGGAAATACTTGTATTATCCCACATAATCCTATTTCTGCTTTGTTTTGAAAGGACCAAATATTTCAACTGATTTTTAGAGACAACTGTTGAGGCTCTAAGGGCTCTGGTTGAGAACTTGCAAAGTTCATTTAGAAGTTACAGTAAGAAAGTGCGAGTTTTCTAAAGCGATACTGACAGGCACTCAGGTTGAAGAGTGTCAGACAAAAACTAAATATTAACTATACACACAGGCAAAATACTCGAAATGGCAACAACAACAAAAATTTCTAGGACCATGCAGCACAGAATTCAGGTGTTTACATGTCATTCACATGACATTAATCCAACCTCCAGCTATTTTCAGCTCAGGGAACTTCCAGAAACAGATACGGCTTTGTAGGTTTAACACCACATGACCGCTTCTTCCATAAGCCTGCTTAATCTCTTGAACTCAAAGTTTCTGGTATCCATGTAATCTCTTGGCAAGAAGAATCTCACGTTTTACTGCTCACTGAAGGAACTCCTCCATCCCTTTGTTCCACTACTAGCTTTGTTAAGGAGTTCATAACTCTCATGCATTACACATGCCATCTACTTCTGCCAATTGTTACTTTGTAGACCTCTTATATCCTCCTTTAGTTATTTCTTTTGCACACTGAAGAGCACCAGCCCACTCACGTAGTTATTTATAGCCTTGTATAATTCTTTATAATCGTGTATAAAGGGAATAAAATCCTCAAAAAGTCACTTAGTAACACTAAAAGGTGTGCATCAAAACGTCAGTCCTCTGAGCAAGGTTAGAAGCTGACTGCTGCCTTATGACACACGACCTATTCTCACCTATCAAATAACAAAGCTCCCTCTAACAAATAACACCCCTCTTGGTTTGAAATTATTACCTGGGTAGGCGTAATGATAGGAACGCCACCAACAATTTCTGTCCTGTAAGACACTTGCTTCTTTCCACCTGGGCTTTCAGCTTGACGGTTTGCATTATCCATTTGACACAGAGGATCGGACTGCTTTGGTACCTCAAAGTCAAACATGATAATCAATGTAAGGTTTTATAGAAAAAGAAAAAAAACTCTAAGCATTATTCAAGCATTGTTAATTTGTTTTCAGCAGGATTTCAGAAATGTTCTTAAATTCTAAAAGGCTAGAAACAATTTACATGAAAATACATTGCAATGACTAAGCTTTAGTCCTCAGAATAAAACCGGTGCTATCTAAGCTAAGTCACCAGGTGTACTGAACGCTCAAAATTAATTCCTAACTTTGCCTTAAGTGTTATACTTGATCTTCAAGAAGCATGTCTAATTTGTAGTTATTTCTCACTTCCTTTCAGTAAGGAAGTGCTGTAGAAAGGAGACTCCCCACTACCTCGTGCAGCTCTTGCAGCAAGGCCATGAACACAGTGCTACGGTATCAAGATTTTTTTTTTTTTAAATAGCATTTCTGACCAGTATGAAATTTTCATTCATATTCCAATACGTGGCACAAAGACTGAGGATGCTGTAATAAAGTTGAAAACACATTTTTGTCCAATTCCAAAAGCAAAAACTAAAATGAACTCAAGTCTGGGGGAGGCTCTGTACAGCTCCTTCAAGTCTTGAAGACTAAATAAAACATTTTACAGAGATGAAATGACAACTCTAGTAGAAGAACTGGAAACATAATACACCTTGAAAGTCAACACTTGAAAGCACTGCCAAATATCAGCGAAATGACTTACTGTGATTTTGGTAGCTTTGTTCAGAACATTTACCCATTCAACAAGGTCTTGCTGATCATTGGCTTGTAGGAAGTATTTTCTCATCCCTGCATTCATAACTGTTAAAAAAACATTATGAAAATTAAAACCACTGAAATTTAAGAGCAAACTTTACACCGTAAGAACAATTTCAGATAGAAAATCCACTGAGTTAAATATTTTTAGAAAGTCATCTAAAGATGCACGCACACTTGAGAGGCTACCTTCATTCATAAAAGCCAGAACAATACCACCTTAATCCCCTCTTCCTTTTTTATTTTAAGCTCTCCACCTAATCTGCAGCATACAGAGTTCGAGATATTTTTATTACATAGAAATAAACCCTTGAGTTTTAATCAGAATTTTCTCCCAGATTTCTTTTTCTCAGTCTCAACTTCCCTAAGCATCAAGGCTTATAATCAGGGATTTCTGAAGTTTCTCTTCCTAGTCCTCTGAGCACTATATGTTAACCTTTGCAGGAAACACATTAACATGATGACAATCAGAGATTTTTATTCTTAATTTCTGGAAAATCAATATTGATTAGTAAATACATGATGCTCTGGACCAAGCATCTGTAAGATTGCCACAACAAAATAAATTTTAGTTTAGTGACGTAGCAGTGAAAGCACATTTTTATTCTACCTAGCAACACCTAGCAGTCCTTTATCCAAAAAGGACAAACATACTTCCTTTGTGTCAAAATAATCCTGATTAGGTATCTCACAAACCTATTCTGAAATTAGTTTTAAGGTGAATTTTATAAAATCTTCCCAGAACTTTGAAGCATTTGCTGCCCTACCTATAACATAACAGCTCAAGTTGTTGCTAAAAGCAAACACATGCTGTGGATCTGCCCAGTTCAAGCGGAGCTGCCTTCTCCTGGCCTGTGAAACACTGCCCACGGCGAGGTGCACCTCAGCGAGCTGCCTCCAACCCCGCAGGCGTTCTCAGCACCTTCAGCTGAGATAAGGCTGACGGGAAGGCAGCCATAAGGAACAGTTATTCATGAACGGAGCAGCGGCTGATTCCAGGCTGTGTGTGCACTTTTGTGAGTGCAAGTTGCCTGTCATGAAATTCTGGAATTATGCTAAGTTCTAGACAAGTAACTTATAAATATGAAAAATCTAATAAAAAGGGACTTACGAGCAGACAAAGCTTTACCCAAGTTGCAACAAGCTTAAACAGCAATGAACCTAGAAGGTACCCCAAGCAAATTATTTCTTCAGTGCAGCACTAAAGGCTGAAACTTGATGTAAGAGCATTGGCAGGCACGACAGTAGTTTTAGATCAATTAACTGTTTTATGAGCAATACAGATTAAAACAGTTAAATTACTTATCTCCATAGCTGACAGGCATGCCACATCTCTGAAAACACCCATCGCTTTTAATTAGCTTATTATTGCCTCAGAAACTTCAAACATCTGAAAAAGAACCCTCTCACCTACTCCTCGTTAAGCTGATGCATGAAAAAGCCATAAAAACACCTCACAAAGAAGCCAACATTATTAAAGAGGAAACAGTGAACACAAGTTATTTCTGAAAAACACCACCAGCTGCATCTCGTACTAGAATTGCAGAACATCTCTGTTTCAGGTTTCTGAAGAACACAGTTGGCATGCACGCTGCTCACGAGAACTTACCAAAACAGAACTCTGCCTTTGGCCTTAGCTTAGTTGCATCGCTAACCTAGGAGGAAAATTAACATCATAAATATTACTGTGTACACAAAACATGCATCAAACATCACAATTTTCTCTTTTAAATAGCTGAATTTGAGGATGAGCAGCATCAGGTAGCTCGTTAAGTGTAATGATATATAAAGAAAAACACTATAAAATTCAGTTCAAGATGCACATCCTATGTTAAGGAGGCAGCTTAGGCCATATGCTCCTGTTCCTTAAGTTTAAGGATTCATTACCTTCCTAATTAAGGGAAAAATCTCAGACAAAACATTGAAAATCTGTAAACATAACGCTTCTGCTTTCATTTTGAACTTCCATCTCTCAACCGAACTAAAAATTCAAGGACATTTTAGTACTCTCAAGGGCACCACTTATATTTTGGCTCCTTACCATAGTAATAGCAACTTTTCTTCAGAGACTCTCTAAACCACTGGGAAGGAGGGGAAAAGGAGAGAGGGACTGCTATTTTCACATTACAGAGCACCTCTAGTGAGGGGGGAAGAGAAGGCCAAGCAGTCTCTTGCTTCAAAATCGTTCCTTGGCTAGAAACCAAGGACACATAACTAGAAGAAGTATGCAAAGTTAGACACGTGGAAGAGGACTCATGAGTAGCCTTTGTCATACTATTCAATGTGGCACAGGGCTGGGCATGAAGATATTGTCTAGCAATGCCAGTTACAGCAGTCCTGACTCATCCTGCAGCTGGATGTGTTTTATTCAATGGCCCAAATGCCAGCACAACCACGCTGTCACAGTTTGGTGGAGCCTTGGCACACTGAGCTGCTTGCCTAGGTGCCCAAGGGCACATAGGTGCCCTTGTACCACCCTTGTGTCCATTAGAAGTGAGATACAAGATTTCACGTTTCTTAAGATGACAAATGTGAGGTTTTGGTCAAATTAAGTAGTGTGAGAAAGAAATGAGGAAGGACATGAGCACATCAGGCATTTCTGTACTCGTGATACAACCAGCATCGCTGATAGCTTTACAAGAATGAAAAATACAGGATGGAAGATGGGGAGATAAAGTATGAGAACAAGAGAGCTGACACAAAGAAAAGGTACAAAAAAAAGGTGATAGAAGCAGAAGGTCAATCGTTTTTCTCTACTTATTTATCAATGCAGAATCTGCTGCAAGTTTAACCACAGAGACTTAGTTCTCCATTTTCCTTTACAAGTATTTGGAACTGAATGTACAGAGAGTATAAAGAACTAAGTATTTTAATAGTGCAGAGAAATTTATAGAAAAGTCATTTGCAAACTATCACTCCCAACGACTTACATAAATGCCCTATCTTTTCTCCAAGACTAATTGGAATTCAAATGCTCGTAAAGAACTGAAACACACCGATCAGAAACATTAATTCTATGCAGTAGGCAGCTGCCCTTTCAACTCAGAAAACAAACCCATACAACACAGTTAAGTTGTCTGCTTTGATTTTAACCTGGTACTACTCGAGCATTTGTAACACTTCACTAAAATTCAGGACTGGCACACAAGCAAAAAAGCTTGCCATGCCCTACATAAGAAGAATTCAAAATTGTCCAAAGTTGAGGCATTTATAAGCATCTCTTGGTAGTTACCACCAACATTTAGCAATCAGTGCCTTATGTATCTTACCTTTGAAATATAGGTAAGTTTAATAACTCCAACAGGTGGAGATCCAGAGGGAAGATTCTGAAACAAATCAGTGTTACAAGGTGAAGCTGAGTTATTCTCATTCACATTCAGTGTTTATGCACAAAAAACAAATTCAATTTGACAAACAAAAACAAAGCCCTGCAAGTTTTTATAGACAATACACAATGCATGCTTGCAACAGGATCTAAACTCCTTGTTTATTATACGCACATCTGTTAATCAACTAAAAACAGAACGACTGCTAGAAACAATACAAGTAGTAATTGTTTCAGAGGTTTATGTATTTTACTAGAGGAAAAAGGATTCCTGCAGGTCTGCATCCAGGAAATCCGGAAAGAATACTTTTTCCTCAACAGATGTTGGCGTCTTATGTGTTTTGACTTGGGCAGGCGGAAGGGACACGAAGTGACACTCAACTATGTCACACACTTCAAAGACCGCCTCACGTATTTTCAAAAACATTAACAACAGACTCTGATTTTTTAATATTAAAGCTACTGGCCAGAAAGCAAGGACACTTTCTATACAACTAGAAGAACTATGCAAAGTTAAACAAGGTAAAATGTAAAGATCACCATACTTCCTAAAGTTGCAGGCAAGTCTATGTATATTTACAATCCAAATAGGACTCCTCTGTTGTTTTTCCATCACAATGCTGACTTAACAGCACTGATTCTTTGAGCAGCTGAACTGATTTTCACAGATACAAATAGAGCAGCTCTACCAGGAACAAAAAGCCCGCTGAATTTCTGCACACACCATAGACTCGTCCTATATCAAGGGCTGCACCGCTTTAAGGATTAAGAAAGGCCTCCACAAAGTGGCTCTAACTGCAATTTCTGCAGCAGATCAAGCTTTTAACCACATCCTAGATATATGTCACAGAAGAAACTGAAAAAAGGAATTGCCTTCTTTTAACTCATCGTGATAAAACATTTGAAATATCTCCTTATTTCCAGAAGTTATTTTTTTTTTCTCCTCAATAAGAGCTTCCGAATGATTTGGTCACATGTCACATTCATTAAGCCGCAATCTTATTTTCTTTTCCACTTGTTTCTCTGAACACTGGGCTTCTGTTGCCTTTTAACTCGTTCTTCCTGACAGAATGGTGTCCAAATATTCTTCTGGCAGACTGCTGTCAGCTGACCTAGATCCTTTGCTGTCACTGCTTCAGTACCCAAACCCTAAAGGATTATCTGCTCTCCCCTACGCTACAAAACACCGATGTGCACACATTGTGAAAACAACTTTTAGATGAAGGATGCTCTCAGCCATGATGGATAAAAGCTTTCCTCCTTCATATAGCATTCACACTGCAACACAATTGCAAGCAGCATTAGAATTTGCTTTTCAGTGACTGATTCTGTGGAGGTAAAGTAACAAAGAGCTAACTGACCCAAGCACTGCAAGGAACACTGCACAACTCCCAAACGGGCATAGAGGTGAAATAAAAGACCTGCACAGTGAAACTAGTGCATGATTTGGCTCACCTGGTTACACAGTACAGTACTACCTAGTGCCTGCGAGAACCTGCAATGCACATTCAAGACATTTGAGAGAAAAAAATGTAGTATATCATGCTAGAAAACTAGTCACTGATTCAAGTGTGGTATCAAACTCCAGTTCCCATCTGATCCCCAAGTCTCCCGTCAATACTGAGATTCCCATACACTGGCAACTCGCTGATATTCACGTTAGTTTTTATGTTTTACTGTAAACTGCAATTAGTAGTGCTTTAAGCAGAATATGAATCCTGTTTTCTTTAAAAGGCTGCACACACTAACACTGATTTACATGATTTCACTTTTTTTTTTTTTTTTTAAACGTTTCCAGGTCCATAAAACTAATACTAAACCCCCCTCTTCAGATTTTTAACAAATTTACTGAAGGAAAAAAAGTTGAAATGGCCAGAGGCCAAACAACTGTTGCCAAGAACATCTCACCTGTGGGTTATCCATGTACCACACCAGGCTGTCTTCTCTCGTGTCCAGGATGAAGTACCGCCGCAGAAATTTCCCGCTATTCTCATTTTCTTCAATATCTAGGAAACCACAGATGCGATTCTGACGATCCACATAAGGCATTTCTGACCCTGAACATCACACTGCAGGACAAAAAAGCATACAAGTTACATGAGGTTCCTCATTACGGAGCTTACAACTGCCCTGTGCCCACCCACTATTTTTTGAGCACTTTCTGCTAGCAGCTTAAAGAAGTTTCTGCGGAAGAGTAAGTGAAGTGTGGCTGTTTCCTCCCAAAACCAGCACTGGATTTTTAGACGGGTCATTCTTACTTCCTTCAAATACGCACTCAGGCTATCTAAGCAGTAAACAAAAGAGCACTAAGACTCGTTTTTACAAAAATCACTGAAGAATAATTGCAGATTCCCCTTCACAATTTGCACAAAGCTGAGATAACGTTAGGTTTACACTTCCTCCTTTGACATTGCCTTTCATGGTCAAGAAAGGATCTTTGTCAGCAGCTCTCCTGTCCAAAACGGTTTTTCACATTTGCTTAAGTAAGTTCAAGAAAAGGGCTTTTTAAAAACACTGTTCACATTTCTCTTTTCTCCTACAGAAGAAGCTTCATGGTTAGCAATGGGATAAACAGACAATTTTTCATCCTTACACATGCAGTGAAAATGACCCTTTGCATGCAGCAAAGACACGAACACATTTGCTAGTCCAAAAGTAAATTCTCAATATCCACGTGGGGCTAACTTATTCCCATTTTGCCTGCTTCTCCTTTTACAGCTCCATTTTTTCTTCCCCCTTTGCTTTTTTACCTTAAGAGCCAGCTCTAAGGCCAGAAGTAAATTCCCATACTAATACAGAAAAGCCAAAAAGTCACCATTTAAATAGTAAAATCGGGCTGATGCCAATCTTTACTAGAGCAGGACTATAACAACTCAGTTGCCTTTACATTTTGCTAAAAATAAATGCCCCACACCCAAAAATATTAACTCAAGACATAAAAGGTGTAAGCACTTCAGACCCTTTCCATAAAATCTTTCAGCTTCCTCGGTGGAACATGGAAGTTTAATATTTATTGAAATTTACTTTTATTATTTCCTTAATTTTATTCAAATAGTTGCATGCACTCATAACGAGGCAGACACTCGATAACTATCTGCACATGGCTACTGAGATACCACAGCAGGACACGACACACTGTTACACACACTGTGCAGCGCTCATTTTTGGCAGATAGACACTTTATGTACTTCTTTCTGGGCATCAGATATACAAGCATGTAGAGATCTGCTTGCACTTACTTGCCCGTGCTTTGTAGCACCAGCTAGAATTTGACTACGATTCAAATTGTGCTGCAGGAATTTGAGAAATCATTTGGGGTTGTCACGATTCCAGCACACGACTGCAACAATTTCTGTTAACCACTTCTAAGCCCACTAACCAGCAAAAACCTACAGAGCCCACAGCTTCAGGGTGATGCCAGGCTGCTAAAAACCGTGTGTGTGTCCGAATGCAACAGTTTAATTTTAAAGTCTCATGCATTTTTGTGTAAAATGAAGTCAGCACACTTGTAGGAGATGTGAGACATTTTCTACACAGGGAAATGAAATGGGAATGAGCCTCCCACTGAGCCCTGACCGATTTGTTCTTCCCACCTGCAAAAGGTAAAGGAGGCTCCACATTTAAGGTACGTGATGATGGTTCACAACTTCAAAGGCCCGGGTTTGATCTTTCAGAAAGTAAGAAGATTTACTGAGGTGATTAAGTTCTCCTGGTGTGCGCTCACAATTTCAGTATCACAGACCTACAATGTGCTCTGTAAGCGAGCTCTGCTCATAACTAACAAACCCAAACACTCGAGCACTCTCAAGACACCTTCAAATCATCATTTCCCAGCGTTGTCCTAAATCGTCCTCAATGTGGAACACTTCAGGGACTCAATTTCAGCTTGCTCTGGAGTGTTTCTGAAGCCCAGAAGAGCCCCGTGCCTATAAAAAGCAGCTTCTGGTGGCTGGTTTCCTGTTTGAGCAGGCTGATGCTGCCTCCTCCGCAGATGTGAAGAAAACGAAACAAGGAAAACTTGTTTCTGAGACAAGACACAAATCGATTAAAAACCGCCGAATAAAACCAACCGAGTTTGCAAAGCCCCTCTCCCCCGGGGGAGGATCCGTGTTTGAGAAAAGCTTTAAGGAAAAGCGAGCGCAGTGTTCAAAACGCTTCTCCGTGAGCACAGGGGCAGCTGAACTGCACTGCTTGGTTTGTTCCTGGGCGAAACACAAACAGCAGCAGCTCTCTTATTCATTAAGAAATCAATTTCCACAGGGGGGAATAAATCCATACAGATTTTCTGTCTCAAAGTGCTAACAGCTGATTTCTCGTCCACAACATATTATTTCTATTCCTTTATCCTCTGATGAAAATACAGGATAAGTATACGAATGCAACGTAACCGATACCATTTACCCTGTGTGAAATTATCATTTCAGGGACTAGAAAACTCAAGCTTCCAAGTCTTGGTACGTTTCACAGCTCGTGGTTATGTGCACACCGTTATTTTCTGCAGCACGGAGCAGCGTAAGAGTTTTCTTTGCCAGCTTTTACAACCTAAGCCTATAAAAAGGCTGAGAGAAAAAAGCTGAAGGGATCAGCCCTGTAGCAGATCGCATACAACCTCATTTTATCCTGCCTTCCCTCCCTGGAGCGGGAGGCAACTTGGGGCTGCTTCACAAAAAATCCCTGTGGCCCTAAGCTCCTCGCTCCGAGGGCCGCGTTACAACCCAAACAGGACGTCTCGCTTATTTTTGTAGCCTTACATCCCTTTTTCCAGCAGCAGAGCATTAATTTCAGGAGGTGCATGCCCCGGCCCAACTTCTGTCGGATTTCCCCTCTCACCACTCTTTTCCTCTGTGTACCAACATTCCTCGGGATTTATATCACAGCCGAAGGCTGCCTGGCCTCCTGGGCACCACACCACCAGCCAGCGGCCACCTCACCTCCTCGCAGCCCGCAGCTGTAAAGGCACAGCGGCACGACGAGGAGCTGCCGAGGCACGAGGCATCTCGGTTCTCCATTTATAACCGCCTGTTTCAGCTCTCCTACGCTCATTTCGATGTTTAGTGCCATGCCAACACCTGCTCTGGAGTTTACCTCTGTCACCGAGCGGTGGCTTCCTCCAAACTCCAAGTACAAAGTCCGTACGAGGCTGTGAAAGCGGTGTGCAAGGTAGCTTCTCCATAGCTCCATCTCTTCTTTTATAGCTGGTGCTTAATTTACACAACAGGCACAAAAAAACAGAGCTGCTGGCTCACTGCAGGCAGGGGAACTCAGTATGAATGAAGGGAACACGCAACAGGCTTTGTGCTACCCATATGAACGTTGGGCTGAGAAATAAAGCAAGACAGGCACTGATCCTTAATGCCTTTTAGGTTTATTCTACATGTATTTTCCCTGAAATTTATGTGTTTATATATATATATATCAATATATATATTACTGTTTATTTAACTTAGACAAACACTTAAACTTCCTGCTCTGCTAGCATTTGGAAATTCGATCCAAAGTTCAAACCACCATAGAAGACTTTTAGGTTATTGCACCGGGCCGGGCTGAAGTTAAGACAACTGAGAGAAATCCACGACTGCTTACTCACCTCTACGACACGATGAGCAACATCCATAAAAGCAGGTTGATAAACACAACACCATGCCCTGAGTCATGCCCACAGCTCCTCCCCACGGCTCAGGCTGGCAGAGGGAAGGCAGTGGCACCCCCAGCCCCTCGAGGGGCTGCTTTTCCCCAAGGCCTTGGGGACAGCTCGGTCACTGGGTGCTCTCAGCAGTTACTGAGAGCCTCCTGCTGTAATCCAGCAGCTCTCGGGTTGGTTTTATTTGTTCCTGGCCATTTCCTGGCTTCCCAAGGGGAAAGGATGAGCTCAGACTGTCCTGCGTACACCCTGAAAGGCACAGCAATGAAAGCTCTCCTACAGCGCAATAAAGGGGGGAATCCTGGGACAACCAGAGGCTCTTCTGAGCCGAAAACAAATCATATTAATCTTCAGTACAGTTGTTCAAACTTCTTTATTTTCAGCCCCTTGGACAGCTTTCCAGTAGGAGCACAGAGCACTGTGTAGATAAGTCCAGAGACAACTTCTCGCTCATCTTCCCCAGACTCCTTAAATCCCCAATTTTCTTAAGCAACCAAAACACGACAGGAAAAAAAAAGCAAACCCAGGAGCTGCAGGGATGACCTGGGCGCTACTCCAGGGATAATTTAGGCCTGGCTGTTTCCCCAAGATGCTTCACCGTCCCATTTCTCTCCCAGAGGGCACGGCAGCCGTGGAGCTCAGCAGATGACACGACCGACACGCAGCCATCAGCAGCGTGCTGCAGGTGAGAGCTGGAAGCTGCCAGGATATGCTGACCCCTAAATTTAGATTTCTTCTCTAATGCGGTTTAAAAAAAAAAAAAGCAGCTGCAAAGGGCAGTATTTGCTTGCAAGGAAGTTCTTAAACATGAGGCTAGTCTTCAAAATATAAAATTAAAAAAAAAAAAAGAGTGCCAGCAGGCTGTGTTATCCCCAACCATGCTAGGAGGCACGTCAAGCAGCACGGCCCTCCCCCAGCACCTATCCCTGGGTGGGGATTCACGTTTTGGGACACCCCCAAAGCGCAGCAGCCTCATCTCCCACTTGTGTAGCTGCACTGACCGCAGCTGTACTCCGTGCAGCCAGCCAGAGATGCGGCCACACACCCAGCTCTTCACCTGCAGCTACACGGCAGTAACATCACCTCTGTCTTGGTGAAGCCCTCGGGGTGTTCTCAGGAAAACGTCCTGATGTTCCTCGACTCCGCCGTCCGCGATTCCCAAGGGTGCTGTACAAGTTGCACGGTGAGCCATGATGCTGCCTCCAAAATTCCTGCGGGAGTTTCTACAAGTGAGGTTTCAGGCTCTTCATTTAACCCCTTGCCTCCGTTTTGAGGTTTTTGTATCCCAAAACCCTGGCTGTGGTGTTGCAGAAAAAAAAAAACAAAAGGGAAGGCAGAGCAGAGGATGCAGAACTCCTGCCCACTGCTGACCTCTCGAGAGCCAGAAGAAAACCCCAGCAGCTCACCTAGCAGCCCTGACCTCTACAAGCGTTTTGAGAGGAAGCATCCCATGGTACGAGGCCACAAGATGCACTCTCAAAGTGCATCTGTACTTCAGGGGCGAAGATTAATCTAGAAAGCAATAAAATAAAATCAGTCAAAAGAATCCAAGCACAAGCGCAAGGCTCTCAGAGAGCCAGGAGCAGGTTTTATCACTTCATATTGACACGAGGCAATACGGAGTTACTCAAAGCGAGATGCAACCAGAGAGAAGTAGAACAGGAAAAGAAAATAGAGCTGTGCTAGCTTCAGTGCGGTGTACTGAAGGCTCTGAGGAGTAGAAGCCGGAGGGAAACTGCGGAGTTTTGTAATATTAAGAGATCACCTCTTACACACAGACCCGAAGGCAGGTTTCAGATTTAAATGCAAGCACATCACTCAGCCTAGCGCCATCGAGCTCCACGTGTGAAACACCACAGCCAGCTCCTGAGACGCTCTGCTTCTACGTGGACACAGGATTAAAGCAGCACTGGCAATTTTTGACTACAAAAGGATCACAACGAGGCACGTACGCCTATTTTTAACACTTGCAGCCAACTGCAAAGCCTAACAAGAACTGTGCAAACACCTGATGCTTCGGTTCATTTCAGGTATCACATAATGAAAGGAACACCACGGATGAATATTGGGGTTCATTGTTCTTAAAATGCAAGAGGATTTAATGGAACCAAAACATGTAAGCAAGTAACTATCAAATCAAACCCGATTTATAGATAATTTCACTGCAAAATCAAAACGCAACGGTTCATCCACATTAAAACTTTTGAGATGAAAAATTGTTGCCATTGAGATTTCACCTGGTTTATTTTAATGTTCTGGGGCTCTACCACACTTGGCAAGGCACTGCGGGGGCAGCACCCTGCCCTCCAAAGGCTGGGGACTCCCCCAGCACCTTGCTTACCAAATCACGCCAGTGCTGCAGCAGTTGGGACTAATCTCCAGCATCTTCAGCACGAGCAAGTTCAGCGAGAGCTCTTCAGTTAGAGCCAGGCTTTGTCTGCCTCCTGCAAGCCAGCCAACGCTCATTTACAGGAGACATGCCAGATCCTGTTTACCATGGAAGCTTAATTTTCTCTTCTGACCATCAAATGGCAAAGTTTTCAGGTCACTGCCTTCCTTTTCTTTCTTTTTGAATACTTCTTAAATTAGAGAAAAGAAAACCTCGCTCTCAGTAAGAGTCTCCTCTGTCACGAAGAGAAGCCCCATAAAATAAAAGCTGCTCTGCTATGACCGTGCAGCAAAACCCTTCATGTGAAGCACAAACCTTGCTGTAACTTATCCCACACTGTTCTTTTCGAGCATCCTTCCAGCCGTGAGCCTCTAGAGCTGCCCTCACGCCAGGCACAGCCCGTGCCTGCTCGCTGAATTCCCTCCTCACCTTCTGCACGTGCAAAAAGAGGCGAATGCTGGCCTGCTGCACCTTGTCCTGCAGTGACACCGGTGTTTCCCACAGCAGCACGTACAGTGCCTGCGCAGGAGGACAACTCTCCGCCCCCAGAGCGATCCCAATAGCAGCAGGAAGCCACCGGGCTCCTGGCACCTTGCAGGATTGCCCCGTGACCTGCGCGGGGCGAGACGGAAACACTCCAAAGCAGCCCAAATCCCAGGTATGTGCAACGACACGCCTGGAAATCCCGGCCTCACTGCGAGCAGGCGGCTTTTCAGCTTCCCCCAAGAAGGGAACAAACGGATTTCACCAAGAAATCCTGCTCCTCCACCCCCCGAAAAAGAAAAAAAAGAGCACCAACACGAACTGGGAAGGCGGTATAAATAAAAGAGCTACAGCACTTACAGTGAGCTTCATGCAGCCCCAGCCTGAAGTTGTGAAGGGCAGGAACACGTCTGAAGCAAGAGACAAGAAGCTAAAGAAACAGATTTGCCAGATGAATGATTAGCGCAGCCTAAATTCTCATCTGTTATCAAAATCCTCCCTGAAGAGTTAACCAATACGTTACCAGCCCCCTTTGAAGCGCAGCGTGGAGAGGACTGCTGGCTGCCAGCAAGGCTGCCATGTAACTGTTCTAGCACTTAACAGAGGAGCTCTTAATGAAGGCACCGGTCTGAACACGTTCAAACATCTCCTTGGACACGGCATGCAAATGCGATGGGGACCAAAGCACCCCCAGCGAGCGTACGCAAAATAATGACACGTTCAGGTAATGAATTTATCATAGCTCTGGCCGTACAGGGGCCGCTCCTGGGGGCGTAGGCTCTCAGCAAGGAGAGCTCACATTTGCAGAGCTCGGTTAAGTGACGTCTCATCTGCACTTTCAGTTTGCAACAGCGAGCAGACCGTGTAATATTTCCACGTGAGGAATTGTAAATCCCAAATGCTCTTAGCTCCATCAAGTCACCAGACAGCGGGAGTGGCTGCAGATTATCCCCCACCCCGGGCAGGGAGGGGTACAGACGCCGATCCTCTCTCATTCCCTTTCACCTGCAAGGCAATAAATCAAACCCAGCTTCGGGCACTCTGCCCACCGTGCCAGCAGGAGCTAATAAACCACGCCGGTAGCTGAAATGTTCGGAGGCAATGCCTGCCTAGAATAAAAACCATTTCCCAACGAGACGAGCAGGGAAGCTTTGCCAGGAAGATTTGCAGGATCACACCAGCAAAGCTTTGCCTGGTTCATTCAGGTTTTTAAGCACTGGTGCCCAGCACATCCCCGCAGCACCCAGCACCACTCTGCAGTGTTGGTGAGAGCAGGGGGCAGAGGAGCAGCCTGGCCCAGGCCACACAGGCAGCTGCTGGCAAGGCGCTGAGCTGAACCTGTTCCCCAAGTCCCGCAGCAGCAGCCTCAGCACCGAAGCGCCTTTCTTCTCCATGAAACACCTGAAACTATTCAGATTTTTCGAGGCGAAGGCATATGTTCAAACCTGAAAGCTGTTTAAACTGGTGAGCGCCGCGAACGTCTACCAGACCTGCAACTCCCTGCCTGTGCAGATAACATCTCTCGGCGTTAAGTGGCTCATACAGTTCTGCACCAGAAAGCTTAATAAGTTCCTTCTCCAAGATTAAAGAAACACCTACACATTCTAGATGCTTCGCTGAGTCCCTGGAGGGAGAAAAGGCTGCTTAGTGCTGAGACAATGCACCAAGCTTCCTTCCTTACCAGCAACAAAACCCTGCTGCTGTACCTAGCACCAACAGGAAGGTGTTATTTATAAAATAGAGCCAGACGCGAGTATCAGAGTGTTTCGGGGTTAGGCCACTGCATGGAACAAGCTGACCTCTGACCTACAGCTTCACAAAGCCCTCATTTCAGAGCAGTACGCTTTTTTTTTTTTTTTTTTTTTAATAGCCCAGCCATCTCTTTCCACCCAACTCATTTCGGTCATTTTATGCAGTAACACAGAACTTCAAAACCTGAACTTGAACTTCTTTTTCCAACCTCTTCAGCACGCATTTCTTTATTATCACTTTTTAAAGCAGCTACGTTACCTTCACAAAAGGCAAGCTCACTGGAATCTTGATACTTAGGTTCCTTATTTTCTAAAGTACTGAGAGCAGCATTTATGGCCACATTTTGCTGCATTTCAGTTCAAAACGAGAAAACCACACACGTGCTTCTTGCTTTCTAGTGATATCTGCATTACTTACTCCATTTTGTAAAACTGTTTTCTGCCAAATCTGGTTACCTGAACTCACCTGCGTTGGCACTGAAGCAAGTTACTGCCCTCTACTTCCATGCAACTGTACAACTGCACAAACGTTTCCTTGCCTCAAAGTCCCGGCGAGCATTTTCTGAGGGTGTTTCCTATTGCTCCTAAACATCAGGAACAACATGAATTACCAGAAAGATGCGCTCCCCTGCATCACAAGCTTCTGTTCAGATAAATGCTGCCATACAGCCGGGCACAAAGTGCACAGCACCACACACACGCAAGGGAACTTCACACTTTTAGCCCATTCTCACTTTCCCGTGCTTCTGGTTTGCTGCATTTCGAAGCGACTGCACGCGGTATGACAGGTGTCAGCTCGAGTACCCAGAACCGTTTAGCAATAAGGACACTGATGGAATTCTGAACCTACTAAAACAGATTAAGGATTGTGCAGGCCTGGCATTCTGGGCCGTGTCCAATACTGCACTGGAGACTGTATGACAAGCACTGATTGCTTTAGAGAAGTGATAAGCGCTTTAGAAAAAACTTCAGGGCATTATTAAAATCTGCTACAGTCAATAAAGCCCAACTTGTGCTCTTTGTCTCTTCCACGTTAACCTTCTGACATACAGCCAGCCTTTATTAGTCCTGGGGCATGACTTCCTTGTCTTCTGAAGCACGGCTGCTTGGAAAAACCAAGGCCACCTCTTGCATCTGGGTTTTTCCCCCTGCACAGACACACCTTTATACTCCACATGTGTGCCTGTCTTCTCTCTACCGCTTGGTTACTGCTCCTGAGGAAGAACAAATACAGGGGGAGAGAAGGAAGAGGTAAAAAAAAAAAAAAAAAAAAAAAAAAGCATTAAGATGTTTCCTATTTTCTTTACACGCTACTTCTTCTTTTGTAGATCCTCCGATTTAGATGAAAGCATCTGTTCTTCCAAAACCCTTAAACACCACGATCTACCTGTTAGTCACCTACCGCACATCTTTTCATTTCCACCTCTGAAATGCCCAAACGCACAGACACACAAAAGATCATCCAACTCTAGCTATGTAACACAGAAGGAGCTGCAGAAAACAGACTCCATCTTCACAACTCACTCAAAATCAAGTTTTCCTACAGTAACAAACCAAACTAGCAACGCTGAGTAACTGCAAACAAAGAGATTCACCAAAAGCCTTCCTCTTTACACCCAGCATTCGCTGCTCACAGCCAAGTGCCAGCTCTATCACAGCACACAGACACAGCTCCCTCCCTCGAGTTATCACTCTCTGCAGTATCAGTGCTCTTTATCCCCGCATTACAAGGCTCTCCTCCAAACACCAACAGGGCTAAGGACGTCTCTGTGCCGAGGCAGCCTTCAGCCCACTTCCTAAGCTCACTGCTGTGACAAACAGGAAAGCGGGCCGGGCACACCTCTCCGCCTCACAAACCTGACAGAGACTTCGGTATCGCTCTAGAGCAGCGAGTAATTACCAGGAACAGGACACAGAACGGCAGGGGCCTAAAAGGCAAGTCACAAATTTGTTAAGACCTAGTTTATTGCTGTGAATTTATCCAACGCGGTGCACCACGAAAATAAAGGATTAAGCTCGGAGGAAGAACCCTTCCCATGGATAGCTGCACTGCTCGGTTTGCTGGGAAGCTGCACCTGTGAAATAAGCTGATAGGAGTCCTGGAGCTTCGTAACAGCTTTTAAAGCAAAAGGAAAAAAAAATAAAATCCTTAAAAATACAGCAGGAAGAGTAAACTCATCATCCATCAGCCAGCCCCGTCTCAGTGCAGGTTTTGTGCTGCATCATACCCAGCGCTGCCCAACGATATAAAAAGGAAGTGGATTTAAAAAATAATAATAAATAATAATTAAAAAAATTAAATAAAAGCCCTGCTGGGCTCCACAGCTGCTCTGACACCTCACGGCGCCTCACCGCACACACCCGGCTCCGTGCGTGCGTGTGGGAGCGGGTACCAGGAAGGGCACAGGGACCCCTGAGGGGGCGAAGAGCCCCCCTCCCAGCACTCCCCAGGCCCTAATTAATTAGTAATTAACCCTCCTCGTTAGCACGGAGAGCCCGGGCCCGGCACGGCCCCGCACAAAGGCCGGGGGGGGGGGGGGGGGGGGAGGGAAGGAGGAAGCCCAAGGACGCGCCTCCCGCGGGGCCCAGGCCCCGGCACTCACAGGAGCCCCGCGAGGAGCCGAGGCGGGGGTCGGGGTCCGGCTCCGGGTCCCTCTGGCTCCGCTGCCGGTCCCGGTCCCGTCCCGGTGCCGCTCCGGGTCCCGCCGCCGCTCCCGGCCCCTGGCGGCCCCGCCCGGCCCCGGCTCCTCCCCGCGCAAGCGCCGCGGTCCCGGCGCTGGGAGCTGCTGGGGGCCGGAGGGAGGGCGGCGGCGGCGCCTGACGGGAGGCGTAGTCCTGAGCCCTGAGGTGGCTCTGAGGGGCTGAAATGGATGTGATGGGGGGTGTGTGTGTGGTTTGGGGTGGTAATTGAAGAAATGCGGGGGTATTCTCCTCACAAGCAGCAGTACTGTGCGCTCTGGGCTCAAACATCGCCGCAGTGTGGTGCTGGCACTGACAGAGCCATAGCACCCAAGGGTGCGAGCACCAAGTTCCCCGACACCGTGAAGCCCACACGCTGATCAAGCACCAAGGCTCCTCACAAAGTGATGTCGTGCTTGCTACAAAGCCACTCGGTGTGCAGCACCGACGGGGAAGTTGCTTCTTCCCGTGACATTACCAGCGTTCCCATGTGACTTCACCAAAATTTTTACGTGACTTTACCAAAATTTCCATGTGACTTTACCGACGTCTCCCCGTGACATTACTGACATCTCACAGACTCACAGAATTTCTAGGTTGGAAGAGACCTCAAGATCATCGAGTCCAACCTCTGACCTATCTCCCCGTAACATTACCAACATTTCATGGTGCCCACACCTGAGGGCCGGATCCTCAAAGCCGGCCACAAAGAGTTGATAAAGAGCAGCTGAGTTCAGTTTAAGAAATGGATTTGGCAGTGTAGCAAATGACAAAAGATTTGGTTTCCTTCATTTTCTCCACGCTCTTCAGTTTAGTTCATACGGCAACTACATGCTCTTTTCAAATATAGTTGGCAAGACAGAGCACTGACACTCTTTAGTACTGTAAATACTTCTTGTAAAGTCTTTCAAGGGGCAGTGAATACAATCCTCTGTCCCATTAAAAGGGGAAGGATTTGTACAATAACTACATCCAATAATTACAGCAGCACAGCAGGGTGATGCAGTTTTTGTCCAGCCTTGTGGCCAGCAGCACGCATTGATCTGAACCCCACGGGTACATCGCCACCACGTGAGGCAGAGCCGCAGTGGTTACAGTGCTATAAACGACGCTGCAGCCATTTCATCCGTGGGGAACTGAGACAGGGAATATGCAAGTCATCGGTGTTGAACACAACAGTGGCGTGACCTGGAGAGCTGCACTACAGACTGCAGCCTGCTTTGGACCAGGTTCTGTGGGAGTTACGGCTCTAAAATTCATGCCAACTTCAGGCCTATGTACCAAGCATACACAGGGGAAAGCATGAGCTATCAGCCATTACACAAATACATGTTTTACTGCTTATAGTATTTTATTTTTTTTTTTGACATGCAATTACTCTGATTTTAACATTAATTTTAATGGAGGGGGGCCAGTAGAAAAGAACTAATTGTTTGGGCGTGTGGAGATTCCTCCAAGGCTTGTCAGTTCAGATGCTACCTCAAAGCCTTTTTGAAGCCATCAGCCACTATTTTCCTAGTGGCACATTTCAATTTCCAGTAATGATATTTAACCAGTCTGAATGGGAATCTATTTCTGTTTGAAGCACATACTAAATTTATACTAAAATTTGTAGTGCTTTCCAAAATAGTAATATTTTTTTCCTAGTGCAAAGCAGTGATATCTCCTAAAATAGAATTCATTTGAACTTGGTTCTTGCGTGTAAATACATCTTTGTTTCAAGCTGGCATTTAACAACTGTACTTTACAGTGAAACAAAAGCTGTAATCAGAGTACAACAATAAAAGCTGAAGTCAGCTACAAACAATGCTTTACAATTCCCTTGGCAACTTTTTCCTATCAAATCCTTGATAGGTCACACACTCTGCAGCTGCACGAGCCAGAATCTTTTCAATCTGTACTCCATTCACAATTATTCATACATTTTTTTGGATGATTTTCACTTAACAGTGTTCTACTGGAGTTAATACAAGACAATTGACAGTAGCCAGCACAATGCCGGCCCTCCCCCGCTGCGGTCCTGATTTGGCATTTCTGCTCCCGACAAAATGACCGTGATTGTGGCAGCTCGCTACAGGACTCCAGGATGTGGCCTGCCATTGCACTGCACGTGGAAAAGCCGTTTGCAAAAATGATGTGCTGGTTTTACAAGCAAAAAGCCATGTGATCACAAGCTGTTTTGTAACACGTGCAGAGGGTGGTCAAATGAAAACTGTGTGGCATTCGGCAGTCTGATCCACCTTCAATTTCAAGTTATCTCTGCAGCCTCCCCAACAGGGTTTGAACAACCACCTGTTGTGATAGTAAGACCTAAGAAATGAAAAAACATGATTATATTTAAAAGGGGAATGCATTGTATTGGAGTCTGGTAGCAAACCTCATATTTTAGATTCCCATATTTTCCATCATGGAAGATGACTGCAGCTTTACTTTTGAGAACGTCTAATTTGTCTGATATTTGCAATTTAGTGAGGAGAAAATCATGTAAATAAATAAGTATTTTTGTGTAAGCTGAGATACAAACTGTTAAAAATAGCCAAGTGCCCTCTGTTAAGTGACACAGTTCACAAAAGTATGCACGTGGAGAACCAAGAGATGAAGAGCTCCACCACTGATCGGCACGAGATGGCAAAGTCAGTTTTCATCCCTCTGTACCCAACATATGTCTACACCTTATGTGTATGGAAACCTAAATGTAGGCATCTCTAATTCCTCTATATAAAGCAAAACCTCCTTCGTTTGGAGGCTGGTGATGGCTGCAATGTTATGACATTGTACTGTATGCAGCTGGTACATAGGTGACTTAAAGCTCGGCTGTGCTCACTGACTCAGAGGCAATTCAGTATTTTTAATCCTTTCTATTAAGTGTCTCAGTGTAACAACTGAAAGAAATTGTAGTGACGAATAGGTAAACTTCAACTATGAAGTGATTAGATCACAGAGATTTATTCCCATTCTTCTGAAATACAAAGTACATGTGCAAAGATTACAAAGCACAACATCTATTTTTTACCTACCCTGCAATTTGTAGAAAATTGCAAGAATAAAGTCTGCACTGGCTTATGCCCTATGTAATGCCATTGGCTTCAATTTTGAAGTTGGCTAGGTGCCCAGTATATCCAGCAGAAGTACAAGACAGGCACTTATTTCCTCTCCATTGTCCCTATTCATACTTTTCAAAAGCTGTCAGGTATTCTCACAGCAATCTTCATGCCTCTGGAAATAAAATAATAAAAAAATAAATAATAAAAAAAAAGTAAAAATAGTTGCTTTTGATTCTCATCATTGAAGTGCATAAGGGAATAAGAGAGTTTGGACATAAATTCCTTCAGGGATTCCAGTTGCTCAAAATATAGTGTGCAATAAGTAACGTTTGTTTGGTGACTTATCGAGTTATGCACCTATAGGAATAAGCACAAGGAGGGATAGAAAAAGAACTGTATGAAATTTTGTTCCCTAAACTTACAGTTTTTATTTGTTTGAAGTTCCTTTATTTGAAATGTAGCTTTGCCATGCTCCTTTCCTATTTTTCAAGGTGGAGTATTATATTCCTAAACCCCAGTGTTCATCTTGAAAGGGGAGTTGCCAGGTAAAGGGCTGCTTTTTTCTCCTTTTGTCCTTTTTTTAAAATAATTAAATTTATTTGAGTCAACCCATCATTATAAGGCACCTGACTTGTAGGCATTTATTCTTGATAAAGAAGGTGTGTTATCTCTGTCCCCTCTACTCTACGGGCAAAGCAGGGTGAAGAGCCTTAAACCAAGAGCCGTTCTCTAGAGCCTAACAAATAGCTTCAAACACAACACTTGGGGAAAGTTTCACTCAAGTCAAACCCATAGACATCAAAATATTAAGGCTCGTCTAAAGACTCCTTTCCACTTCTACTCTAGGACAGTTTTTACAAGACTAAAGGAATTACAGCTTTCAGTGAAAGTTTCCAGAACGTCTCGTTTTGGTATTGCAGGGCTTTTAGTGCCATTTAGTTCGAGTCAGGCTGATTGTGAGTGAGATCAGTCAGAGAGAATGAGGGAATCTTCATGTGTGGCCCGGCCTGCTGGTTCTAGGCACAGCCCTAAAAACCCCATATTTACCCGAGTGAACCCCAACCCCTGACACTACTATTGAAGGGCTGTCTAAATTCTTAAATCAAATAAAAATCAACCTGCTGTCAGAACAGTAAAATAATGCTTAATGGGCCCACTATTCTATAATGTGCTTCTGCTTTAAAAATTAAGTAACTATTTTATTTACATAATTTTTAATATATATTTTATTTAACTTACACAGCTACCCCATATAGTCATTTTATGATAGTGTTATTTCTATATTTAACTATAATGCAGTGTACTGTTCTTTGAATTTGAAGTGTTTATTTCACAAGGTATGGAAACTCCCAGTAGAAAATGGATGTACAACAGTGAAAAAAGGAATAATAGGTACATGCATTTACATAGATACATATATACTCATATAAATATGCATATCACATGTGTGCATCTTGGATAATTAAACAGAAATATTCAGCAATTCCAAAATATCAAAATTCTTAACTTTTCTCATTGTATTTTCATGATGGATAATTTTATCCAGCAGAGGAAGTTCATCAACTTTACACATGCACAGAAATAAAGAGCTGTGAACAAAACCTCACTTCACTGCTATAAAGAAATTATTCTGCCTTAGACAAAACGTTTTTGTTAAAACTAACAGTTATGTTACAGTGGAAAACAGGAAAAAGCCTGGCCAGTGAATCGCTAAGTGTGTGGCAAAATGCTCTCACTATATCCTTTTTCTGTGGGTTCAATACTGCAAATTCCATCCGCAGGCAGCAGGCCTCCTGGGCACTATTTTAAGAGGAGTGTTACTGAAATCAATGGGACTGCTTTTCTTGGAGGTTACGGCCAGGCGAGGCTGTTACTGCGCTGACACCTCGCCTCTCACCCAACCGCCTGCAGATCAGCAGCCAGGGAAAGCTTTCAGCCATTACGTCTTAGCATGAAGGATGGAGGTTTGAGTTTTCTGCAATGGCATGGGGTTGATAGGTAACATTTATTCAATTATTTGACATAATGTAGGGATAGACAAGAGTTCTCCGAGGTTCCTGCCACTATGACCTGGGGGAAAACCAGCCCCATGCCTCAGGTTAACTCATCACTGTGAGTTCAGACATGAGAGTGAGGCCGTCTGACAAACGCGGTTATTTTCTCTGGTTGTCTCCAGTTATGGACACTTTCTGAAGCTTGAGAAGATAACAGCAGAAATCCCCGAGCTATCACTAGCTAATGGGTGGTGCAGGGAAAATGCCCTCTTGATCCCTGCAGGCAATTAGCTAAAGCTGTGAAGAAGGAGGCTTCCCTGTAGTCCTTGCCTTGCAGCAAGACTGCGTGTGATGAGCGCCTCGAGGGGAAAATGCTGGCAAGCCTCTTCCCTCCACACCTCCCGAAGCCAGAAAAGGAGCAGAAGCATTAAAATCTTGACACATATAAGCACAGCCCTTAATTCAGAAGCTGCTTTAAAGCATAGATAAAATACGCTTTTTAAAGCTTCTAAGTGAGATCCAAAACTCCACTTCTTCTGCTAAAATTGTACAGACAGAGCTTGGAATTGAATCTCATGGGGAGGTTGAATTCATTCAGCTTAGCTGCCAGTCGCTGGATCTTGCTCTTAATCTGGTGCTGAGGTAGAGAAGCACCCTGACGGAGCTGCTGTGTAAGAACTGACACACGGTGATGAAGTGATTTCTCTGCCTGAGTTCTCTGTTTCCCTCAAAGCCATATTCAAAGGCTTCAAGGTCATTAGCACTAGGTGTTTAAAACGCTTATGTTGCAGTTATTTTCTTCATTCCTATTTGAATATTATACTGAAGTACTCACAGTGATTCTTCAGTTTCTGTGAAACAGTGCATTTCTAATTTCCTTCCATCATTTCTAGATATGTTTATTACTGAAAACTGGAAAAAAACACCCTTATTCTCTTTTAACCCTGAGTCCTTTTTCATACAAAAGTGTGAATTTTCTTTAAAATTCCAGTAATGAAAAGTTTGAAATGGTTTTCTAGCTGCATAATGACTTTTTTTTTTTTTTTTTTTTTTTTTTTTTTTTTTTTTTTTCCCAAAGCTTAACAGATGAAAGCTTAATCTTCCTCAGCAAAGGGCGTATTCTGCACTGACATCTATGCTAATTGCCCGGAGGGCTTTCAGCTTGCCCTGCTGTTGCCGTCACTTACTCAGCTCAGAGCCGCACGTTGCCTCTTGTTACTGTGCTCAGCAGCAGAATACCCCAGAGAAAGTCAGCACACAGTCCGGATAATACCTACACTTGTCAGGGGGTTGAGGTCCACATCTGAAAGTATACAGTAGTGTAAAATTAATTTCTTACAAGAAAAAGTGATACTCTACTGGAGAGCACAGGCAAGGAGAGACATTTTTATTGTCTTAATTTTTCACATTGCACTGTACTACAGTGATTCTTTGCATTTATATTACAGCATAGTACAGAGAAAAGTGTGTATAGGGTGGATTTTTTATGCTGTATTTGTACTTTTGTACTTTTCTGTAGAGCCATGAGCCAATGCTCCACGGTAGCGACACAGAGCCCCAGGGTGAGAGTCCACGTTGCAGTCCCCCTGGGTGGAAGCACAAAAGCTTTCATTGAGTTACAGCAAGATCCCAAAGCCACCCGCAGTGCCCTGCCCTTGGCACACCCTTCTGACTGAGCCGTGTCTGATATTTCCCATGCTGGGAAAAAACCTTACCCTGGTTTCTCTGCGGATGGTGTAACGCAGGAGTTACTGCGAGGGCTCCCGGGACAAGTTGCCCACAGAGGCCGTGGGGTCTCCTCCTTGGAGATCTCCCAAAACCGCCTGGATGTGGCCCTGGGCACCCTGCTCCAGGTGGCCCTGCTGGGACAGGGGGGACCAGATGGGCCTGGAGGTCCCTGCCCACCTCCACCAGCCTGCGATTCTTCAGCCCCATGACACACGGCACAGACCCGGCACAGGCTCATTTGATAACTGTGGATGGGGCCAACATTTCTACCCTGTTACTTCTGGATGGGCAGGTGTCACCTCACACCACAGCTGCCACCGAGGCAGCGTGACAACCAAAAGCTGGCCTGCGCCTCAGGGCACGTGGCTCATTCCTCTGCAGTATCCTGACCAAATCCATGCCATGAGGCCATGCTGAGGAGGCAGTGAGAGCTCAGGAGAGATGCTGGAAGGCTCCTCCATCAGGGGCAGATGATGGCACAGCAGGACCTACAGGCCTTCAGGAGCACAGTCCGGCATCTCCATCAGCTCACAGGAATCAGCCCCTCCTGGCTGAGGGCTGGAGTGCCTCTGGGAAGGTTGCAAGCCTGTGCATGTGTCTTCAGGGCACCTTTTGTAAAGACAATGAGTTTTTTTTACTTTCTGTATAGACAGGGAACAATCCACAGGGTTGGGGAGCGACTGATATCAGTGGGCATTAAAAAATGTGCAAGGACTGAAGTGTGGGGGACCATGGTAAACAGCTGACATTGTAAGTTCATCAAATAAAGTGAAAGAGGTGCTTATTATAGATTTATTAAAATAATAACTTCTACAAAATCCACCATATTGAATCACCTCACAGTCCCAGAGAAAGCAGGCCTGTACCTCATCGTGGATGATGCTGGAGTTATCCACAAACCTTCAGTTATGTTCTTATTTTCTGCAGCAGTGGCTACTGAGGTGTAAATCCACTTCTACATTTACTAGATCCAGCATAGATGAAATTATGAGGTTCTGGGGACTTTCCCAATTTCCAGTGTGTCCCTTCCCAGCTTGTTCCCATGGTGCTGTCCTACATCTCCTTCAGAAAAATCCTTCTGTAATGTCTCAGGCTGGTTTCTGAGCAGAAGAGCTGAGCTCCCTTCAGGCCTAATCACTGTTGAAGCTTGTGTAGCTGAAATGGCTGTCGTCTGTCTAGGGCAATCCCGATTTTTCCTGCCTCATTGCTTCTGAGGAGCTTCTGTCATGAACCGCTGTTCATACCTCCCTTCGTGTCATCGTGTGAGCCCTGCTGCTTTTTAAACATCTTTTTACAGTAATCGATGCAGTTATGAGCTCAGCTGCTATACACAGCCCCCTGTTGCCAGCAGTGCATGTCCAGGAGTGGCTCTGAACCTGTGACTGCTGCCTGGGGCGAGGACCAGGCCTGGATCCTGCCCCATGGGATGTGGGGTGTGGGGTTTTGCAGTGGGGTGGCTGCCCTGTGCCCAAGGAAGACAAGCAGTCTTGGCCATTCCTTCTCCAAGGATGCTGTAGGAGACAATTTATTTTTTTTCCAGCACCATTTTCCTAAGCCTTGGACCCGTCAACAAATATACCGCTGGCTGAGTATTGAATTGAACGACTTGTGAAAATTATTTAACTGAAAGTACACCCAGCACCGTTCCAGATGCTGCTCTAGCTTGTTTGGCTTTTCGGCATTTCCTTTCTCTCTGCCGATTTTCCACTCTTGCTGAAACCAGCTCCACTGGTTGTAGCAATAGCTCGGAGGGGTTGTGTAAACACAGGTATTGCTGGGTCATCTCCAGCTCTGCTAAGCCGATGGCCGGGCTGCCTCCTGCTTTCCTTGCGATCTGGCATCCCAAAGGTGACAGATATTGACAGCTCTCCTCATGCTGCATGCTACCATCGAGCTACCACGCTCATCCAGCAATAATTTATCCACGTTTGCCTTTGCATTTCGGAGGCAGAGCCCCTATTTCCATGGGAGTGGATTTTTGTTTCCCCTGCTGTCTGGAGGGGTGATGTTTCCACAAGGAACATGGGGCTGCACTGTTACATTTTAGGATTTTTTATTATTTTTATTATTATTCTGTAGGCAGCAGGGCTATGGGATGCTTCCACATTTTTTCCTTCCTGACTGAGTGCAATTCTGATATTAATAATGAAAAGTTTGCTGGTTCTGGCAGGCCTGCTCTGTCTAGGGGAAAAGATAGCAGAAGTGATTTATCCCTTGAATTACTTGATAGGTTCATCGCACTTTTAGAAACAGCTAAAAGCAACTGTAATGGTGTGTCTGATTGGGCATGGCCATGGTATGAAAATACCTCTGCAGATGTTAAGTAATGTCTTAGGAACAACTGCACACAAGGATGAGTTAAGGTTAGAAAGGATTAAGGTAGAGATGACGCAGGGGAAAAAAAAAAAAAAAAAAAAAAAGACATATTTGATGGCAATGAAGATGCCTAGCTCTCATTTTAATAGAGGTTAGTTACACTTTTATTAAAAGCACATTTCAGTTTTGTTAAAAGAGCCTAAGTGAAGTGTCTTGTGGTGCTGTTTTGAATTAATTTTTAACCAGCAGAAGCAATCAAAATCATTAAATAAATTTGGCTCTCTGTCAAAAGCCTGGCAGTGTGGCTCACAGTGGCAGAACATGGCCAGATCTGACATTTCCAAGGAAGAAGTGGTGCACACGTAGGAGCTCGCTGGGCACAAGCCTGGCCTGCAGGGCACATCAGCAGCCCCTTATCTGCCAAGCTCCTTCCCCAAACCAGTCCTGACACTGCTGCATAGTTTGAGGCTGGTGGGGAAAGCCTGTCCCGGTTACTTGACTGCAAATTGCTTTGAGTTACGCTTCCATTTGTCCCCTCCACTCCTCTCCCATTTGAGAAATCAGCAGCCATCGCCATGTGAGATGGGGGAAATTCAACATTTCTTCCCTTCCTCGAGCCCTGGCAGCAGCATCTGCAGAGCTGGCTCTGCTGGGGGACCCCAAAAATGCTGCCTGCCGCCCTGGGGCCCAGGAGGTGTTTCAATTAAGAGAGTCAATTAAGAGACTCTGTCAATGCTATAAAACTGCCCATTTACTGAGAAACGGAGGCTGTGATGGGAAGCCAATTTATTCCACAAAATGAAAGAGCTGAGATAAGGAAGAACAAAGGACAAAAGGGAAAAAAATTAAAAAAAAAGGCAGAACCGATGGGTGATGGCTAACAATTACATGACTAACCAGCTCACCCCGCAATGATTAAACATTAAACTCCCACAAGCTAAGCAAACAAAGAAATACCCTCCAAATTCCCCAGAGGCTTTGTCTTAGCGGCAAGGTCTGTACTGGAGGGAAGAGCAGGGCCATGTCCTTCTTTGCTGGATTCCTCGCTGCCCTGAGGCTCTTCCAAGGACAGAAATGAGTCACTGCAAGGGGACAGTGGGCACGAGTTGCCCAGGTGCCACTCAGTGGGGCTGTCCTGGGGTGTCAGGGGCATGGGGCACCCTGCCAAAGAGCCACAGCACCATTCCCAGTCACCTCCATAGCACAAGGAGGAGGCAAATGGGGATGCCCTGGCTGTGCACGCATTGGCAAATACACCAACTTTGTTAAATCTTCACCATAAAGCCAGGTACACAAAAGGTTAGATGTGCGAAAGGGATTTCTGCAAGCAAAATCTGAAAATATTCCACTCCCGAAGTCACCTCCAAATAGCACCACTTGCAATGAAACAAGGCACCAAAGTTAAAGTGATAAATGTGGTATCATAAAACTTCATTTCTTCAATACTGCAAAATAAACAGAGGACCAAACCCAAATGTGTGGCACTTACAGGCTGCACCAGGCCGATACAAACAGGGCTGCTACATAATGGGGCTGTGCCTCGGCAGAACAAAATGTATGGCTAGCCAGTTGCAGCTGGTTGACTTATTGTGTCTAATAATTTAATTCAGACACACAGAAGGCTAACTTAAAAAATATATATATTTATTTATGCTTGCAGTAGGCTGTGGCCTACTTGCAGCTAGGGAATATGGCTCAGCGAGTGACCCAGAAGGCTCAGAAATGCTTCAACAAACGTGTGTAAATAACAGTGTCAGGTTAAGGACTCAGTTTTAAAGAGGAAAAATTCAGAGCACTAAGGAAGTTAGCTGGCAGGAGAAACGTCAATGGAAATAGTGAAGTAGAAGAGCAAAGGAAGAGAACAGGGATGAATGGGAGAGAGTTAAAAAAAGAAAGGGAATTACGGAGCTGACATAAAGTCAGGGGAGATTACCAGGGAGAAAGCAAACAAAATGGAGACTGGGTTGTCCTCTCACAGATGGCAACGGTGAAATAAAACCACGTTGTTGGGACCTCGAGCAGTCGCTTTAGTCTGGCTCCCCTCACAGCCCGATAACCCCAGCGTGGCACAGCCGGGGCCCTGCGAGGCCGCTGCTGCGCAATCCGTCTGCTTTGCTTCGCTTGGTGGCGGTCATGCCATCGATATTTTCCACCAGCCTGGCCCGATTTGCGTGTTCAGCTGTTTGTTTACCAACAGAGAAACGTCCCCCACATCTGTCTGCATTCTCCTCACAGCTACATCATGCTTCCTGCAAGTTCCCACACTTGCGCGCTGACCTTTCCAGGACGGTTACTGAGCTGCTGCTCGTTAAACACCCTGGAGCTTAACTCACCTAACAAAACAAGAAAGCCACCAAGTTGCGCCCGATGAAAGCCGTCTTGGCCTTTGCATAATGTTTTGCTCGTTTTAACAGACAGGTTGAGTGGGGATGCTGAAGAGCAGCGACGAGATTACATAGCAGGATATTTCTGGAGACGTTTAGATTTCTAGAAACACGGATGAAATCATAACCAGAGGAGAGCGCAGCTGTGCAGGGAAGAGAGAAGTCTTTATTTCACCTCCATCAGAGGGCCAAAATGAGTCCAGCCCCAGTTGGAGAGGCTTCTGTGTATGAGCTCGTGCAAAATGCTGTGTGTGAACCAGGGAGTGTTCTGCCTACAGGAGATATCTGCTAAGGGGTATCTCAAAATGCCATACATTTCCCAAAATATGCCAAAGTTGTAATTACACAAATAACCAAAGAGGGGTTTTATTGAACTGTCTCTAGGAACAGCCTAGCCAGTGGGTAACTGCTAAAACTCTGGCAGAAATGATTGCCTTAAATTCCCTTTCAGAGTAATGATTTAGTTTTATTTTTTTTAGTTTTATTTTTAGATGCCTTTTTTTTTTTTTTCAAAGCAAAAAATACATTTTATGCTGTAGAAGTGTGCGCATGGTCTCTGGCAGAATGTTTTCCCGACCCCAGAATTACCACCAAATGTGTATTTCAAATGCTGAGAATCCTGAGAGTATTTACAAGCATAAAAGTCCAACTGCAATGATAAATGGATTGGGCTTAATCAGAAATAAACAGGGCCCTATTCATAGCTCTTTCAAAACAGCAAGAATTTTGCAGATGTTGTTAGGTCAAGATATATAAAAAGACGGTTTATAATGAGCAGAATGTGTATACTAACGTCAAGGCAACCCCTCTCAGACACATGTTTTTCCCATAGCCAAGTGACTCTATTCCCCGGTGGCTTGGAGACGAGCTCTTTTCTATCACTCACCATTGCCCTAATTCCCTTTGGGCAAAGGAGGGCTGGGGAGCACAGTGAGAACTTGGAGGAACATGGGAAACTTGGCTTAAATCGCGTTCTTGGCACATCCATATTCGCATGAGCTATGCCCCGTCCCAAGCAAAACCTGCCCGAGTTCAGGGAAGGTCCAACGTGGCTCTGGGGCATCCATCAGCGCCCCACAGATGCCCCCTCCCCACATCTGGGAAGCACTTCTTCAGAAGACTTGCCCATCTAGAAAGAACATTTGGAGGAATAAATAATCTGCAGCCCTCTTTGGCAGCATAAAATATCCCAAATCGCATCTCTGCAAGTAGATTGCTGAGAAACAGGGGAAGGAGAGTGAAGGCCGATGTTTTGTGCACTGGAAGGCGCTCTCCGTACCACCCTGCTGCACAATATTTCCACTGTAACACATACCAGAAAGAGCAACCTAAACCCATGGTGTGGATCTAATTAGATGCAGAAAAACTCTTACCTGAGGGTAATGATAGTGGCCAAAAGCTGTGGCCCAAAATTCAATGTATAGAAGGAGAAGGGGACATGGGGCAGAGGGCCAGCGGGGCACCCAGCAGCGTGTAAACTCGTAACGATTTCAGAAGCAGCTCCACAAATTACCTAGATTAGGCTCATTCGTGATTCTTACAAAGTCAGAGCCCACTTGGAAAACATAATTCAATTAAAAAGAAATTAGAAAATATGTGTGGAACTGTGGGAAAGCTGCGATGCGAACACCCCCAAACTTTCTCTTCCCATAATCCAGAGCCAGGTTTTGTAATCCGAGCCCATGCCTAATGCAGGGGGAACTGCCAATTTTCAGCAAGAACCTGTGGTAATGGGAACAGGCTGTTGATCGAATTTAACCTTCAAATGAGCATGGCAGGAGGAGAGGCCGCAGTTGTTTATTTTCACTGTGACAAAATGATTACTGGGCTCCGCCAGTCCCACCAGGTGCTAAAATTGATTCTCGAGTTAGGAAACACCGGTCCTTATTTACTCAAGAAGATGGAAGAGGATGAGCATGTGTCACGAGGATTGGCAGGGATGATGTCCATGCTTCAGCTCCTACACCCAAAACCAACTGAGAATCCATATTGCAGGAATTTGATCTAATTTATTGCTAAGTTAAAATTCTAATGTGACTTCTGCCTAAGTAATTGGGTAGCCAAAATAGCTGCAATCTCATTTCTTTGAACTTTTAGCAAGAAAAGCCGCTTTCTTTTTCAATGACAAAGAGGTAAGCCTAGGCCCTTTGTTTTCCTACCGTGAAGCAGACAGTGTGTAATCTATACCTGAAATCTGAGTTCTGCAGACAAGGTGAAAAGAAACACATCTGACTTCTGCGCAACTCTTCAAAAGCTTTAACATCTGTGTGCACAGAGGAACCACAGACAACGTCTCCTAAATAACCTTTTGCAAAAAGCCATGCCGCCTATTCACAGGTTTTCACAGGAACTTGGTATTTTGTTGGGGAGTACAGTCTTTGTTAAATACTGTTAATTTTAATAAGCCCTTTCTTTTCTGGTGGTTAGACCACAGGGCTGTATGTGCCAGCACAAGGGGCTGGTTCCTGCTCTTTGTAAGCCTCCTGCCCAACCTCAAGCAAGATCCCTCCATCTCTGGTGCTCACATTTTAAATACTTGCCCTTCTCTGCTGCTCAACTGAAGCCACATTTGCAGAGCACTGTGGAACCGTCAGAGGAGAGACATTATTTATTAGTGTAATTTCTGATTTCGGTTCCACCCACGCAACCTGCTTCTTCGTGCGTAACAGCATAATTTCTCTGACTTCCTTTCTGTGCAAAGGTTTGGTGTTATCTGCATTAGGAAGTATGATTAAGGAAAGAAATATGCTTCTTTTAAGAAGTTTTTAGAGAGATATACTTAGCATGTGCTTTTTCCTTTCACAGAAGTCATTTTACTTTTTTTTTTTTTTTTAATGCTGAAACATCTGAAAAACTTGCTTCAGCGAGTTGCTTTGCTGAGATGACCAGTTAATACTTGCCATGAGGGTTTGATTCCATGTGCCACCAAAACTGTCTTCAAAGTGCTAAGCGTCCATTTTTGTCACCGATTTCTGTGAAAATTAAGAGAAATCAAACACTCCAGGACTGAACTTTGGGTAGAACGATTCAAAACACCATGTACAGTTCTTGGCTGTACATGCTCAGGCAGCAATTGTACAAAGCACTGGCAGTCATGCACAGAGCGTTTTATTTACAGAATCCATGCTTATCAGCCATCTAGCTACTTGTGCCCCTTGAAACTCTCTGCAGCTTCTACGAAGAGCCAAGTCAGGTATGGTCATGTGTAGATGGGAGGATAAGTGGGCGAAAACTTAAGTAAGTTAAGCAAAAAACCCATCAGCAGTCTGCTTGACTCAGCTCTTTAAACAAACTGCTAGAAGACAATGCAGATTTTTTTAAGTACTCGATGCTTTTGTCATCAGCACTGAACAACAGCGTTGGAGCCAGCATTTTTGTCGTTGACTCAGTAATTGTTGCAAAATTCTGGACATTTCTCTGGTACTCTGTTTGCAATGACATTTTAACATTCATGGGCTGTGACTCTTTATTATTATTTTTTAAATATCCGAGTCCAAGCTCTTTGATTACAGTAAACAATTACTTGCCACAGATACCACATCAGCGTCCAGATGTAGCAAGAACAGCTGCATTAGAGTTTGTCCTTCTCCAAATGCCAACCTGGCTTTTGCAACAGGATCACGTCACTCCAGGTTTTGAGTGAGCTCAGTACTAATTCTATGGGTCTGACTCTCTGAAGAGATAATTAATAAAATTCAGCCAAAATTCTGCAATGTGTATGTTGTATAATTCATGTCAGAGACTGGCACACGGTCAACCCAGTAGAAGCGTTGGGTTAAGACCACTGGTACTCTGTGCATGGCGAAGGCCTCTGGAAGCCCTGGCTGAAGGAGGAGTGGATTTCCTATTGCTTGGATTAGAGGTCTCTGAGATGTGAAGCACATTCTCTGGTGGTGTTGTCCCTAATTTTGTGCCCCAAAATGGCCTACTGTTGTGCTAGAGGAGCAAGTGGCCTGCAGGCGCTGTGTAAGCCACATGGCAGATCAAGTGCTCCATGGCAGGAGTGAAAACACTGAATCCCGTGCCAAGGCACCCGAGAATACACTTGATTTCCCCACAATTTTTTGCCACTGTTTCAAATTAATGGGATGTTCTAGAGTGTGTGGTTAACTAGGAGTGTTTCTGTGCAAAAACAAGGGATTTGGGAGCCCTGGGGAACAGTTTAGCAGAGGTCCGGCCTGCGCTTCCTCCACCATCCCGAGCAAGAGGTGCAAGCTCCACACCTCATCGCTGTTTCCAGTGCTCGTACCTCATCCAGCCCAAGCCTTGCAGGGGTAAATTACTTATGTGGTTTGGGTTCAAAATGTGCCTCCTCCATGCCGGGACTCTGGTCAGAAGGCCCCATGGGCACGCGGTTTGTCTCAGCGAGCCCTTTGCTGGAAAGCCCCACCGGGAGGCTGGGCAGAAAAGCCATGCTCACCACCGCCACCAATATTATTAAACAGCCCACGGTTTGCTCAGGCAGGAAATTGTTGCTGACCACTTTAATTTTACTAAACAAATGAAACCACCCCATTACTCATTCAAATCTAATAAACCGCAGAACACAGAAGAGGAAGTGAGCACTTTAAAATGGCTTGGAGAAAAGTTCGCACTTTGTTTTGCCATTTAATTAAAGCCAGGCTCTTTACAGGAAAGGGAATAATTAAATGGCAACAACATGTGCACGATGATAACCTTTCTCGGCTGGCATCTCAACGTGCAACTTTCTGCTGGAGGTAGAGGGACTTTTAATGCTGCTCTTCACGTTCCCAGAGCCTTACCTGCTCCTTGAGAAGAAAAGAAATAGAAAATGCATTGAGTACTGGGATGGGCCCGTGCCGTAATGCCCTGTTGGATGATAAAGGGCTTCCTTAGAAAGGGATCGTGACACTTAACAATTGCAGAGATCCAGCTGTTTTATGAATATCTTGTGTTATTTTTTTTTTTCCTGATAAGTGTTCAAAATATCAACAAAATATTGTTGTGGTTTTAATAGCTGCAGTTCTAGCGCTGGTTAAACATGTGATATGATTTGTATGCGTATGTAAATATTGTCTTTGCCATCAGAAGGCAGAAAAAAGCATGAATATACTTGCAGTGCAGGATGAGATTGCTGTAATTGTTTGCCTTTCTTCTCAACATCAAATTACTCCTCCAAATGAAGGTAATTTCACAGACAAACGCACTGTTTTTGCTGTGGGAATTCTTACTTTGCTGTAGAAGTGGTTTGCTGAAGCTTTGAGTTTAACTGCTTTTACCTGAAAGAAGACTTCATAAAAGGAAATTATTTTTTGTGATGTTTTGGCTCCTAAATACAGTTCAGAAAGAAAAGCACTGGCACCAGGTACTCACAAAGACACCAGCGAGCAAGATTTCCTTGCAATTGCAAAAGCCGTGAAGGCTTTCTCAAGTGTATATGAGTTTGTTCCTTGCTGTACAAGGTTCTTCTTGTTTGCTTTTAGCTCCTTCAGGCTCAGGGGGATGATGAGTGTTTGCTGGAAGGTCCTTGCCAATCTGGAGCTGGACCAAGCCAGTTCTCACCTGGTTTGCTGCAGACGCTTCATCCGCTGCAGGCTTAATTCAATGCACATGGGGGAAAATCAACAGCAAGGTGCATTAGCTGTGTTGTGTAGTAAAGAAGCCCATATATTTTGTAAAATCACCTTTCAGTCACCACCAGAATGAACTGGTCCCATGCCTCTTATCCATATGGCACTTGCCTCTGCCCTTCCCCATCACAGGTAGGCAGCCATATGGGATGCGATCTGCTTTACTTCCCAGTCTTAAAAATTGCCTCCCTACCAGCCCAGCTAGTCATACTTAATTTGTTTTTCTTTTTGGAAGGGGTTACAGATTTGACATCCTAGAAAACATCTGTAATTTTGACGGGAAAAAAAAAGTATGTGATTCATAGTTTTCCAGAAATACGCGCATTACACATGTAACATGTTGGCACCCCCTTGTCGACGTGGTAAATCCTGAAACTTCTAAACATCGCTTCTGTTCCTCTGCCACACGCACCTGTCCAAACAGCACAGCCAGTGCTGCAGAAAATGCTTCAGAAGGGTATCGTTTTGTAACTGTGTTTTGCAGTGGCATGGAGGAATGTGATGATCCAAGGAGATGGGGCATCAAGAGCAGCTAAACCAGAACATGCAAAAGAAAATGATTTATAAAATGCACGGAAGGGTAAGTGTAGTCAATCCACTACGCTAAACATTTATTTCTTTCTGTCTCCACCTACACCATTTAGGTACCTAAATAAAATAGGAGGGTACCTAATAGTCCCAGGTGTGCCATGAAAGCTATTTCATGGGTACAACAGGGCAGTAAAAGCTTCCTTCACAGGCCCCAAACTTCCCCTCCAGCAGTGTCTGAGCAGCCCTTGGCTCCCACCCACTCATGCATCCAGAAAAGGGCCATAGGCAGGGGAAGTGGTGAGCAGATGTGCCCATGGAAGCCCATGGTTTCACCCTCTGATGCCTGCTCAGACAGCCCAGGTAGCAAAGTGAACAAAAACCTCATTACACGAGTGCTGAGGGCCCTCTTCCTCTCCCATAGCCTCCCCAGCAGTTACAAGAAGTGACAGCAGAGCCCTGTTAAAAAAAGAAAAAAAAAAAACAACAACCTAAGCCCCCAACTTTCAGAGCTTGTTTAGGATCCTTTCTGGTGTACCTCATGCTTCGTGTTTGCTCAAACAACTGTTTAAACAGTTTGGGTTTGCTCAAGCAACTAGATTTATGTCCTGGCTCAGTAAATAAACCTGTAGCAGTATGCTTTCCTGCACTTACTTCTACCCTGGCTATTGCAAAATAAAACAAACCAAGGAGAAAAAAAAAAAAATGTATACACAGAGCCACAGTACCTAAATAGGTATCTTTAATGAAAAAGATCAGAAATTTTAGATTCGGTTTGTTGCAGGCAAACACACAACCTTTTGTGAGTGCTTAGCTCCAGGATTTAGGTTCAGTAGCATCTCTCTAGAGCAAAAGCAAAAGGATGCCAAAGGAAAATTTTGGGATGGATGACAAAATATGAATGCAGAAACTCCGTGGCTTAGAGTTGACTTGACTTTGGCTGGAGCTGCAGAATCTGAGGAGCCCTGGCTTACACGTTACATAGCAGAGCTCGTCATTTTCCACCTATTCTGAAATGTCGTTTTGTGATGAATACTGATTCTAACTACTAGGTGAGAAGAGAAATTTTTAATAGACTTTCACACTGTGCACATGTGGGGAAGCGTTTAGAAGAAAACCCCTGCAAAGGAGGCAGATACCAACATGGAGCCGTGCTGCACACAGACCTGTTACCGGCATGCCAAACCCTTGCTTCTGAAAATATGAGCTGGTAAGGTTTAAATCACAAACACACGATAAAACGTACTTGAAATGATGCCATGTAAACGAAGGGATTGAAAAACAGCTATGTATCTCTGTCCTATTTCCCTTTCCAGGAAGGAACATCTCTTGGGTAATCTAAAAACAAAACAAAGTAGCAGAAAACTTTACTTAACCTCAAGCTAATTTCCTATCCGGACTAAATTTAGCTGTTTAGATTCTGTTTGGTGTGTGTGCCTCCCAGCCTACTGCCTTTCAGGGGGATGCTGGCTGTTTACCTACTGTTAGAGCCCTCTAGATAAAACTGGCTGGTTGCATTTCGGGTCTCAGCATTGAATTTTAGCACAAGACTTTGCTTTGTGGGTCGAGGAGGCAGCAGGAGCCTGGTGGAGCTGGTCCTTGAATTTCTTCTGCCTGGCGAAGCCAACCTCCGCCTAGTAAACAGCTCCCAGGAATGCACTCGAGGTGACTTCTGCCTCTCAAGGAGCAGGCAAGGGAAAGAGCAAGAGGATAAAAACATTATCATAAAAGCTTCTCCACACTTATTTTGAAACAGACAGTCATGAATTCAAGGAAGATCAAGGCCGGGACCAGCCCAAAACACTTAGATTATTTTTCCATGAGTCAAAAGTTATACTCAAAACAAAAATTAGCCTACAAACACCAAGGCCCTGCTGATGCACTAAGCATTTCCCAGCACAGGTCACTTCTGCCAGCCTCCTGCTGAAGAAAAAAGCGATCTGACAAATGGTGTGGAAATTTTTTAAAACTTTATTCATTCCGCCTGTCTCTGTCCTTCTCAAGCCTTTAGTTTCAAGGCCAGAAATTATTTGTACTGTCATCAAAGCACGTAAAATAAAGCACATAAAATCTGAAAGGAGCATAAAAGAGCAAAAAGTACATTTAAGGACTCTCTGAAAGTGAGAGCAAGTAGCTCTTCTGGATGCAGGGATTTGGGGAAGCTGAAGACCACAACCAAGAGCTTCTTATACCTAACTGCGAATTGCAGCTTCTTCATGGTGGGGGTATTGCCAAGATGAGGACTCACCAGGTCACCAATGTATTGCCAAAACTAGGACTGAGTAATATCTGCTGCTCACTTCAGTCCACTGAAATTGGAGGACGAAAAAGAAGGGAAGAGAAGAAACATTTTTTAAGCAAGAGAATTAAACGAACAACGACTTGCAGCCAGTTTCAGATGTAAAAAATAATGCCATTATTGACATGAGGCTTAATGGCGATGTCAGAACAAATGCTGCAAGATTGGTTTTTGATCCCCTGCAAGTAAAATGAAGGAAAGGCAATGCCAAACACACTGGCAGAGGGACTGCAGGCATGCAGCTGGGAGTGGTGCTCCTGGTGAAGGATGGTGATTTGGGGCCAGGTTCCCCCCGCCAGCCCTGCTCAGCCCCAGCACCTCTGCAGGGCAGGCTTCACCGCCTGCTTACCTGTCCAGACCAACATCCAAATTCCCGACTGTATCAAACCAAAACTGGACTGCTTGAAATAAAAAGCTTTGTGTGCTTGTAAGTCCAGCGCAGGCTGCCTCTTTTGGTTGCGCTGGAAGGAGTAGTGTCTGCACAGGCACGCACGATGTTAGGCATCCTCGTCTTGTCAGGTTGGTATTTTTTTCTTGTTTATGGGCAGAAAAATCACCTAAAATTAAATCGCATGAAATGCATTTGTTAAATCGGACCTTAATTTTCTTCATGAACTGCAAGGTGCTTTTAGGATTTTGCTGTTCACACTTAGAAATTGTGGCAACCTGGGAAGTAAATTAAAAGAAAGCTGTAACACCAGCAGTTTCACCTTCTGTAATTGTTGGCACTTTCCCGAGTCTGAAGCTCATTTTGAGTTTTTGCTGATGTAGGAACGTGGGGCCCTGCCTGACTTACAGACCCACGCAGCCTCTCACAGGTCCATGGGGCTGCGTGCGATGGACAGACTGGGATTTAGCACCATTTCCACTTCTCTTTCTCTCCTTGGCATTAGCAAAGAAACACAATCATAGGCATGGCAAGCAGAAGCAGCTGGTTACTAGCAGGATGTGAAGTGGTAAATGATTAAAACAATTAGCTCTAGGAAGGAAAAAAAAAAAAAAAAAAAAAAAATGTTTTACTGTAATAGCCCCATTTTTCATCTGGTGACACCCAAATCTGTCTGAGGGCTGTGAAAGCTGATTCAGGGCTGGTTTTCACAGTAACATGAAGGTGGTGTCAAGGACTTGTGTAATACATAACTAATAACTTTTGTTGAGTAATTATTGATAGGAAATAAGTGATTCAAGATAGAGAAGCCTTGCAGCTGGCAAAATGCAGTCATCTGCTGCCAGCGGTGGAGGTCACGGTAATGCTGAGCTCCCTGATCCGCAGGGTTTTGGTGGCGCTCAGCAAAAAAAGGAAATTTATTTTCCCTGCTGTTTCCCCAAATAGCTGTGAGTGGAGCAAATCAACATCCGCAAAAGAGAAGAGGTCTCTCGTGTGAGGTAACATCCCATATGTTTTCAATCAGAATTTTCCATATGCTGCCCCTTGTTGATGCGTTTTCAAGCCACCTAAGCGGCCCGATTGCAAAGAACGTGCACGCACCGCTCGGCTGAGCGCTGCCACTGCAGCAGCTTCGAAAGGAAATGAAAGAGAAATGTGAGTCACTTGCTTCTCCGAGCAGCTGTGCACCCATGGGTCTGGCCCTGCTGAGGCACGGGTACGGCTTTGTAAAGGGATCCTTGCAAGTCGCGAGGGAGCTGCAAGGCCTTTGCTCTCCTCCCCCAGGCAGCGCCAGGTCTTGGATGCCTGGGCCCATATCATCAGCTCAGAAAATGGTAAAGAAACCTAGAAATTGTTCTTCCCACCAAAAAAAGAAAAAAAGTACAATTGTATGCTACTTCCATTTTCTGAGGAGGAAGCAGTGTTTTGTCTGAGCCGTGCTATTGCCTGGGAATTTGGCAGCTTTTGGTGAGAAAGGAGTTAAACAGCAAGTTCGTGGTAACTCTGGAAGAAAACATGTTGTTTGAACTGCTTCTTCCCAGGGTAAATAAGCATTCATGTTCCGTAGCACCTTTTCTCTTTGAGGTGCTGTGTCTCTGGCTTGGCTGGCTTTTGTTGAATCCCAGCTCAGGCCTAACACAAATAACGTGCCACACCTGAAGATGCAGGCACGCTGGAAAATGCCAGCGTAAGAAAAACAAATAAGAAAGGCCCTGAAATGCAGCCTCCTAAGCAGACGTGAATTCCAAGGCACAAATTATTTACCTTATGAGGGCTGAGCTGTCTTGAGAACCCAGACGAACGAGTGTCCAGCAAATGAATTTCACACTATGGCCTTTTCAAGTGTTGCAGCAGCACCGATGTGGTGGGGGAAGCCCCAGATCCTCTTCCACAGGGAGGTTCCACGGCCTCCCTCATACACCAACACATTCAAACCTGAAATTAAATTAAGTAATACCTCAAAAGGGCATGTTCTTAGGGGTAAATTAACCTTGTGTAAATCAGCACCAAGAACCAGCAGTTCCGTGGTGGCACTGTGTGACACCTGCCTGTTTCACCACACAGGCCGAGGACCTCTTCTGGACATGAAGCAGGTTAAGGAGAAGAGTCTGTATACCCTAAAAAGTTTGAGTTAAACTCAATTCCCAAAGTAATTCATGATTTATTTTCTGGAGAGCTCTGATTCAGAGCTCCAGAACTGACAATAACTCCTGTAATGGGAGCCACCTAAAGCTGTATGTCAAGTAAATGAAACTCTACCTTATCTCTACACCCTCTGCAAAAATCTTGGGCTCTAGGCAGCAACTGGCACAGAGGGTGGACACCTCTGAGGTTGATTTCCTTGTTCCCAGAGGGAAGAATGCAGGGGAGTTCAATCTTCACACCTTAAAATGGTCTGAAAGTGCATCAGTAATAAACACTGGTGGTGTTCACGGGGCAAGACTGAGAGGAGAGCCACAGTAAACCTGATGGTGACATTAATTATGATTCAAAGGAGTGTTTAAGCAGCATATTGTAAGATGCAAGAAGTGCACAGAACATGCAGAGACCTCATATTTGAATACTTTGCCACTCCGGCACCTGATGACAAAAACAGTTCTTTAATATAGCATAAGGCTTTATTACGAGCTTTACACAAAAGGGTCCTAGATTAACCTTGCCTAGGAAGTTTCGATCCTGTCATTTCATTGTTTCTGCGGACCTGACTTTGCAAGACTAATAGCGTTCTTCCCTGTACTGCGTGCATCCTGTACTCACAGGGCATTTGCTGGTAGTCAACTGCTGGCTTTGCAGAGGAAGCTGTGTGAAAATACTGTATTTTCAACGGCCTTAACAATGAACAAAAACAGAGTTCAGGGTAGTAATGTATGTACTGTGCTACACATTGTTCAAGCTCTGAAAAGGAAGAGGAACGTGGTCGGCTGGTTCAGAAATGAGACAGAAATGCCATTGAGATTTCATTTCCTGTAAAACAGCTTGCAAAAAGCTGCAGTCACTGCAGGCCTACCACAGCTTTCGGGGGAGCGCCTCATCTTGTAATATCTGCCCCATCTTTCTGAAATCACTCATCCAAGGTTAAAAAGGCTAAAGATGGGTCTGCTGTGAATTAGCGAAAGAACCCCAACAGCTCGAGCGGATTGTGAAACTGGCTGGCCAAGGACAACCCCTTTGGATGGGGAACAGAGCTCATTTCCCCTGACTGCTGCCCCGGGTGAGGAGTGGGAGGGAAGTCTCGGGGTTTCTCTGCAGCTACACAAGCCTCGACATGTCTGGTAATTATCATCTTCATTAAATAATCATCCCTTGTGTGTCCAATGATGGTCAAGAGGCCGCTGGTCTCCTCACCACAAGCAGCAGTGCAGATACCCTGCTGGAAGTTAAACCCTGCTGAAGTAATTGTTTAAAGTAGTTGCAGCCAAGCGAAAACAGGAAAATGTTAGATGTTGCTTGTGTGCTAGCTGTACACACCGCTGCTCAGGCTCATTAATCAGCCTCCAAAAATCATGGGATGTCTTGAAATCTCGCTGTTGTTTGGAAATTAGCTTTTAGGGGCTCTGCTTGTTTAACTCTGGCTTTCTGTGACTCAAGATATTTTTGGGGTGGTGAATGCTGATTTAGCTGCTTCCAGCTAAAACCATTCTTCTTCCTAACTACAAATCATGGGATTTGCAAAAAAAATAATTGCAAGAGTTGGCAACATTGTGCACGTCTTCGGTGGCTTTTATGGGAAGAGAGGTCATCGATGGCCTCTACTTTCCTCCATCTGTTCACATGGAGCATAGAAAGGAAATATTGCCACATGAAATCAGAAAATCATCATTATATCATCGAATAACCTGAGTTCAAAGGGGCCCTCAGGGATCATTGAGTCCCAACTCCTGGCTCCACACAGGACTACTTAAAATGTGGATAGAAATGCCAGCTGCACTTTAAAAACCCACCTTCAAAACCAGAAGCCGTCCTGGGGGAACTGAACTGGAAATGGTGCTACGATGGTCGCTTTAATCAAGAGAAAGCATTCTGAACAATATTTTAGTTCGTATATTTAAATAAATACATTCTGTCCTTTTTCTGGGAACTTAGTTTCCTCATCCCTTTCTCCTCCTCCTCCCCTCCCACCTGAAGTAGTGGCTACCACAAAAGAGACTCCTTGGTCCCAGATGCATTCCATTTCCTGCAGTAAAAATTAAAATCATTGCCTTTTCTTGTAAATATCTGCCAAGGATGGAGATGCACGACTTAAGAACTTTCTTCAACTGCTTTAGTTCTAAAGGAATAAATCAGGAGGATTTGGTGAGCTATCCAGCATTTTCTAATTTGTTTCCATTGGCAGAAGCGCTGCAGTGAGTTACGTCCAAACAAATTTGGTGGCAGCATCTGCTCTATAATGACCTAAATGTCTAAATCTAATTTTAGAAAGTGACTTTTAAAGGGTTCAAGCAAGGCTTTCACAGCTTGGTCCTGATTTTATTTTCACTCCTTTAAGCGAAGGGCTGATTTCTGGCGTTTATATGGTCAGTGTTGGTTCACAGGTCCGTGGTAGGCCCCACGCCAGACAGGTCTGTGACCCACACGCAGTCGTGTGGGGCAAGGCCCTCACATTTTCAGATACCAGCACTGGTTGTGATGGAGGTGGAGGGGGGCCGAGCCCTCAAAGCTGCTTTGTCTCACCCAGAGGCAAGCCTGTAGGGTGAGGGAATACATTTCAAATCCCACCTGACGGATCTGAAGAAAAATGGGCAAGCTTTGGCATTGAGCAAACCTTCAGCAGGCCTGACATGAAGCAGAAGTTAAAACCCGTATTGACATTTGATGGAACTGGCATAATGCTGGCTATGCTAACCAGGCAGGGCACTTCAAACAAGAAAAGTGCAGCAGAGCGGGCAGGATATCGGCCTGGGAGGAGTCACCAGGCCAAGGAAAAATCAGCAGCAGAGTTGGAGAGGTGCAAGAAACTCTGTTTCCGTGCAGCCTGTGTGTGGCTGGGTTTCTCTGACTGCTCCCAGGAGGGTTCTGGTGACGTGAAGGGGCTGTGAGCAGAAATGTGTCTTCTTCAGTCATCTGTGTTTCAGGTTTGTCTGGTAGCACCTTGAGTGCTGCATCTGGAGAGTGGTGATCTGGCTGCGTGAGCAGGGGAGCAAGGGGTGCCTGAGTAGGGTGGTAGGCCCTCAGGTGAATAAACTGAACATCATTTCTGGGAGGTGCCACTTGATCGGGATGCACAATCCTTTCCTGAGTGCCATCGTTTTATTCCTCGTTACCAGCTCTGGTCACAGCCCTGTCCCCAACAGGCTGGGCTGCCTTCAGGACCTGCCTGTTGGGCTGGAGCTCAGGCAAACAGCGCTGCTGGAGCCTCCTGGCAACTCACAGCTTTTATAATCCACCTGGAATTAATACTAAAGTACTCTTAAAAATCCCACTAGCAAGAAAGGCCTCTGTGTTCCTTCAGTTCTCAACCTTTTTGCATTTTTTTTCCACAATTCCTTTCAGCTGTCGCTAATGGAAGTCACTTCTGGGGCTCTGCCGCTGACTGTTGCATCAGATTTGGGTTGCTGGGTTTTGCTCCGATTTGCTCTTTTATCCTTTGGAATTCCACTTTATTCCAAATCTGCATTTCTGTGCTTAAATGGGCCTTAGTGCCCAGGACTGCTCCGTAGGTACATGTATGATATTTACTTCCAGGCTATGCAGGGGGTTAAAAAATGACTCATTATGTCATATTGTGCTCAAATAAAAGAATATAAATGCATAAGAAACACCATATTTCTTAGCCATATGAGGAAATGAGCTCTTGAAGGGTATTTTATATAAGTAAGATATAATTCTGAAATGACACAAGTAGCATTAATAATCCTGATGAAATGCACAATCAGCCTCAAAAGATAAAAGGGATCATTTCTGTACATGGCGTAAATAAGGCCTCAAAGAACACGCTTAGTGTCTCCAGTCACGTATAGCTTTGGTTTCGTGTTTCAGGAATCTTGTTGTATGATTTTCTCTTCTTTTAAAGCTAGTGGCAAAAGCACTTTTCAGGTCAAAATAGTAAATAATGAATCACCCACAAATTCAGCTCATTTCCTATCTCTCACTGAAAAAATGTTGATTCCAGGCATGGGAGCGTAACTTTGAGCCAAACAGTAATTTCTTTATGGTGTGCATGACTCATAGGAAAGAACGCCTCATGGGGATGGCGGTAGAAAAAAAAAAAAAAAATTAAAAGAAACCCCATCAGTAAATTTGTTTTAAAGGAACAGGCAGTCAAGTAAAGGGCAGAAGGTCAGCGAAGGTCCTCAGCCGTTTCTGCACTGCTCATGTGGTCCTCAGCCATCCTCCAGCTCCCCTGCCTCCACGTGCCCTCCCCTGGCTCTGTGGGAGCTGCGGGCACAGGGGCAGTGCCCGCAAGAGGACAGGAAGGAAACCAAAACCAGAATCAAGAGAGGATTTCACGCCGTCTTGCAAGGCCCTGGGAACAGATGGCTTCTCTTCAGTGAATGCCCAGAGGTTGCCCTTGGTGTGCACGAGGCCTCTGATTCCCCACGCTGCAAGCCAGGGTCAGCAGGCACCCTTTCTCCTATTTTTAAATTAATTTTATTTCTATTTTTAATGCCCGGTGCCACGTTAGCAGCTTTACACAAGTCTCTCTTCTGCATTACTCTTTCCTTGTTCACAAATACAGATACGAGCAGTTTAGCCTCCTCCACCCGCTGCTTCGAGCTCTCTCGATGGTCCCACAGATGTTATAAATATTGCGCGTCCCTTCTTGAAAGCGACTCCCCCTCGGGCAGATTTATTCAGCAGGGTAAATCGATACGCATCAAGATATTTCATGGAAACTGATTGTGAAATAAAACAGCATTTCAACGCAGCAATATCTCATCTGATTTCCATTTCTTTTTTTTTTTTTTTTTTCCAGAAGTGCTAATGGATATTTAATTTCAACAAGCACTGCTACGTGCATTTACATAATTATTTATAAGTAATTAACACATCTTGCCTTCTGTTCCAGAGTCAATACCAGGTGGCCAGGAACACAAAACTAGACAATTGTGCAGCACTGAAAGTGAATTCACTTCAAAAGTGATTCAGGTTCCAGCAGAACAGAATTTGGGACCTTGGGGTAAGCACCTTTCCTTCTTAAGGATGTTGCAGCAGGTGAATTATGGGCTTCTATACTATAGCTGATATAATAAATAAAACAGCTCTGATTCCCAATGAACGCTTAAAAGACAAAATAAAAAAGTGCACTTTGGAGAAGTTTCTTATTTAAGAGTTAATTCCTGCTGATGTAGGAAAATGTATCACAAAATTAACATTTGTCTTTTAAAATAAGCTGATGGATTTAATGTCTTCCCACTCAAACACCCTTCCTCACCCACTAAAATACACCAGCACTGGCCTTACCTGGGCAGCTGCATGGCACTACTGGAAGTCCCACCAGAGAGCTGCTCCCAGTGAGTGGGAGTCACTCAGCACAAATAACCCCCAGGAAGATCAGATTTGTTAATCATGGCTTGGCTTAAATTATTTATGCCCTACTACTGGTCAGGGAGAGAGCAGCTGTGAGCCACTGTTTCCAGCTGTGGTACATTGGGAAGGGTTGATGCGTTAGGGGGAGTCATGGGCTAGGCTTTGACAAACATTTGGGGAGGTGTAGGACTGGTGCCAGCCTCTGCTCTGGTCCCCAGCATCTCTTCTGCACGGGATTTTGGGGCATCAAAGTGTGGGTCAGCCTGCTGTACCAAGTGGCCTCATGGGCTGCTGAACACAGTGCGTTATCTCACTGCTGTGGGTTATTAACTGCTGGAGACATATTGGCCTTCCAAGCTTATTAAATGGCATTTTCCTTCAACACTAGAGACACAGAACAAGCTCCAAGGGTGCTGTGCCCACCACTGAGCCAGGGAGCTCACCTCAGCCCGAACAAGCAGATTTTCTGCATCAGCTAACCGCAAGAAGCCGAGGCCTGGCCAGAGCACACGTACGTGCCGAGGAGACCCTGCCAAAAGTGAGCGTGTGTGCCGAGGAGCCTGGTGAGCGTGGCTGTTTGACGGTGGCTGCTGGGTTAGCTGGAGGGGAAAGTTCTGATTTTCCAGTGGGAAAGGCAACAGCAGTGTGAGCTACCTCGGATCTGGGGAAAGGAAAAAGGAATGAGTGTAACTGGGACCGAAGGCCTTACGAGCCTGAAAGAAATGTCAACCTCTAGTTCGCAAACTGTCTGGGAAGGATTGGGTGGTGCACAGCCCAATGTAGATAACAAAACAGACATTGGGTTCATATAAATCAAATGTTTACACTCTGCCTGTGGTTACAGTGACCTCAGGGAGCACAGGACCACAGGAGACCCATGCTCTTCATTACAGTGAAGAAACCCAGCAGCTGGTAAATGTGAACGTGAACGAGTAAAGGAGCTAACTTCACGTTAGCACAGAATCACTGAATATCCTGAGTTGGAAGGAACCCACAAAGAGCATCAAATCCTATTCCTGACTCCACACAGGCCCACCCAAAAATAAGCCCCTGTGTCTGAGAGCAGTTTCCAAACACTCCTTGAAGTCCCTCAGGCTCGGTGCTGTGCCCACTGCCCTGGGCAGCCTGTCCCAGTGCCCGACCCCCTCCGGGTGCAGACCCTTCCCCTTCCCCCCAGCCTGACCCTCCCCTGTCCCAGCTCCACGCCGTTCCCTCGGGTCCTTTGGCACCAGCCTTCATTCAGGTATCACTGAGAGATCAGTGACAACGCTACATTTCTGATGCTGTTTCACATCCTGTTCTTTCAAGTTAATTAACATTTTGTTTAACAATGACAATCTTGCGCAGATAAGGGATGGCTGTTGTTTACCAGTGCTCTGGCTGGCATCACCCCTGTGTTTATCTGTCAAGAATATCTCATTTCACTGACTTTCAGATTAGATTTTAAAAGCAAGACCCTAGAGGGAAAATGCCCTTCACCACATTTCTCATGAGTCGATGTTTATGATGAGCGGCTTACGGCACTAATTATTTCTAACTGTCACTAAATCCCCCTTTTCCTCCTTATTAGAGCAGAATTAACCAGACGGGATTTTGTTAGAGAGCAGCTAGGCTTAAAACCAAAAAGCTGCGCTCCAGCTGGAGGTGGGAGAGCCGAGGAGACAGAGGCCGAGGGGCCGGGCTGTTGGTGTCGTGGCCCTTGCTACGGGTCTGCGGGCTGCTCAGCTTCAAAGGCAGCAACAAGAACCTGGCAGAAAGCTTGCCTTCGTGTTGTCCCAGCCATCCTCACTTCTGTTTGTTTGTTTTAAAACGCTCCACTCCACCGGTGGACGCGGTCAGCTACGTTACAACACTGTTTCCAGACACGGAGGAATGTTTATAAATCCGTGGGGAAAGAGTTAGCTATCTTTTGAAAACAGGCTACTTACGGATCCGGGCCTAAAGGGCTTCTTGGTGTTCGGTGCCGAGCCCTCTCCCAGCAGCCTCCCCCCTGCTCTGGGTCACTGTGGTCATGTTTGTAGGGCCAACCCCGACCTTTCTTTGTTGTTGTCCCTGCAGGGACATGCCTGTGACCCTCAGGAACAGGCGAGCTCTCAGTGATACCAGTGGCACAGGGAGGCTGCAGGAGATTGAGATGGGCTCAGTCACACACCTGAGCAGAAAGAGGGTGTCAGGACCTTTGTAGTTAAGGTGTTATGACCAGTGCAGTGTCAGGGTTCTCCCCAAACCCATACTCACCCCATGGGAAGGGCTGCTGGATGTTGGGTAGCACCACACCAGTGCCCTCATTGCCCCAGGGGATCACAGCCCCAGGGAAACGCCCGCTGCTCCGACCTGGGGCAGGGAGATGAAGTAGGGGCTGCAACCTGGAGCGTCTTCCCCCAGAAATATGGACAGCTACAAAGGCAGGCAAGGATTTCTGTGTAGAAACAGAGTCCCTGTGGGGAACGGGGCCTGCGTGGAGGCGGGGGGCTCAGCCCTCTTCTTTGTGTCTGTGGAGCACCGGGCGCAGCAGGGCTGGGTCCCTGGCTCACCTCACTCTCCACTACGGCTGCCGTCATCACAGGGCTGAGCTGAGCCCAGTGGGTGATCACTTTTTCAGAACATGCTAAAAATGACCTACCCACTATGTATTTAACAGGACACGTTACTGCTGGGGACCATCATGTCTCACCAAAAGGATGGGGAGCGCAAAATGCACCAAACCTCGGGAAAGCTTCCCTGGGCGAGTCTGGCAGATGAGCTGTTTGATGGTCAGACCGCGGGGATTCCTCTTTATTTTCTGATGAAACAAACAGCAGAGAGCACGAGGCCCTGCGAGGCCATTTGTAAATCCCGGGTACCATCTGCTGGCGGGAGCAGGCAGCACCCAGCGCCTTGCAGACACCCACCCATCACAGTGGGATGCGTGGCAATGCTCTGCCTCCTGCCAGCCTGGCCACCTTTCAACCACAAAAGCTGTCAGTACGCAGATGTTTAATGAATATAATTTTATTTTCAAGTTAATTTCATCAAACTGTTCATGCTTGTAAAGTGCAGACTCTGCAGGAAAGACATTCAGCAACAGAAAACATCACACCCAAGACAGGCATCAATTGGCGCATGGGTTACTCAGCATCTCAAATTTGGGTAGATGCCAGAGTTAACAGATTTCAAGCCCGATTTTTGCCAAGTATCATAACACAAACTGTAACATCAGACATGCACAGTGACATTACGTGCAGGTTAAAGCATGCAGAAGAGCTTGGAGGTGTCCGACAGCAGTGCGGGGCTGCAGGATCAGACCCCAGCTCTGGCAGGGGAGGTTCAGGCATTTCTCCTGCTGAGCTCAGAGAAAAATATTTGTAAAGCATTATGTGCACAGAGTACCTGGACAGGGTGCTGTTCCACGTTACTGTAAGAAAAATGTGGTTCGCACACAAATGGTTGGAGAAGAGGCACCCAGAGAGGGGCAGAGGGGAGGGAAGAGACCAAAGCTGTAGTGCCAGGTGATGTCTGAACCCTCTGTGGGGCAGGGGAGGCCAGGCTAGAGGTATCTGTAGGGCTGCAGGGCTGCCAAACCCTCAGGGGAAAAGCGCTTTGACGCTTGGATAAGCTCACAAAAAAGAGCACCACGTTCCCAGGACCAAACACCTGACCACTTGTAAAAATCTGCCTGATTTCCCCACCATCAAAACTTGTTTCATCAATTCAGTTTTCATCAGGGTGAAAAGGGAACAGGCATATTTCTGCTTTTCAGCCTGCTGGAGGTATCAGAGAATCCCTTACTGACAATCCCTTTTCCCTGCTGAAACTAATTTCTTTTTGCTTCGTTTCAGCGTGAAAGCTCCTCTAATGCTCCTCCTGTCGGGAGGATATCAGGCAGCTGTGAAGTAACCTAATGAGCCTAAAAGGACTGATTGCTGATGATCCTAATCAGTCGCTTCTCTACTGCCATTTGGTATCTTGCTCCATCAAAGGAACAACCTGTGAATGAGCAAATTAAGTGTGATTTAAGGACACTTAAATACTCACAGAACGGAGCTGCAGATGAAATTGCAGTGGTTTTGGTTCTTAATTTTCAAAATTCCTCTCGATCGTTTCTGTCATTATTCTGGATGTGCAAAAATGAGGTTTCCAAACCAGACATTTGAACAAATCAAATAAAGCAAATTATACACATATATGGAAGAGGGACACTAATAATCTCTGTCTGCAAAACAAGTTTATCTGGCTGCTGCTTGCCAAGAGGTTTTTGCACTCTGATAATTCAAGAAAAATACTGGCAGTGCTCTTAGTGAGGCTCTCCTGCCAAGAGACACAGGGAATAATCCCCTGAAAAGTGAAGCACAGCAAAATCTGGGCTGCAGCTCAACATGCCACTCGGTCATCACGCTCACCACCCCGAGCAGGCAGCAATACGGGGTGCCAGCACGGCTCAAGCAGCAGCAGCCCCGTGTGCGTCCTGCTGATAGCCACGTCTCAATGGCACGCGTGCGTGATGGCGACCAGATTTGTTCCTGGCTGCATTTCAGTTGCGAGAACCACGTTAACTTAAATGCTTTGCAAATGGAGCTCCTGCCCACTTGGGGTTAGCCCGGTGATGCTGGCGAGTGCTGCCGGGAAGCAGGATGCACACCCAGCTGTGATGGGCCCTGCCTGGATGAGAGAGTTGTACAGTGATCCAGTAATTCTTCAGCCTGGAAAGAAGTTTTACTCAGTCTAAAGAAAAGATATGCAAAAATAGGTACATTCACAGAAAAATTCAGGCAAAAAGGGAGCTGAAAGTCTCAAGCTCTATTGGAATCTGACCACTGGATTCAGAGCATCCAGGAGCGTTTCCACTGACACCTTTCCACTGCAGATCAGATCAGCCCCTTCTTTATAGCGAGATAGTGACTGTAGACTGAGAGTTTGACAATATGAAGATTTGCCTTCTACTTCTGCTTATTATTATTATTATTATTTTTTTTTTTTTTTTTTTTTGTGGCCTTGCTTTTCCTGCCTGGGATGGGGCTTTGTAGCCTGCTCCATTTGGGTGCTAGCTTTACCGACGTAGCCCAGCTCTCCCGTGCCATTGCACATATAAAATGCTTCACCTCCACCACCTTAGGGGGACATCTCGGTGGCAGAACAGGAGCTATCTCTGGGGATAGGTCCAGCAGAGCACATTTCAGGGATGCTGAGCGGCAGACGAAGGGCGAGCACCTCCAGCCTTGTTGTTGGGACTGATCAGTGGGAGCTGGCACCGACGTCCCCCTGTGCTGCTCCCTGGGGGCTCTCCCCCAGCCATGAGCGAGGCCCTTTGGCCTTTCTGGAGGCAGGCAGGGGTTAACACACAGCTGTTACATAGTGCTATTTTTAAAAGCAATTAAATGACATTGTGCTATTGCACGACTCTCAGGAGTCTCTGCTAATCGAGGTGGTTACCTTAAGCTAACTATAACATTTCTGATTCCACTGAGAAATGCAATTCTAGCTCAAGTAAGCACGTTTGAACTATATTTTTATGGTAAAAAAATACGATGCACAAACAGCTTTTCCCAAGAACTACCTCAGCGTGCCAGAGCCAGCAGGGCTGAAAGCTATTTTCGTTGTAGTATGAATGAAAACGTTTCTCTAGTTGCTGGGCAAATTTAGAGCAAAACTTAAAAGTAGAGAGAGAAAAAAAAAAAAAGAAAGACAGGGAGAAATATTTTAAGAGCTGGGATTCTGTCTGTGCTGCAGGGGACCAAAGCACCCACAGGCCAGCTGCCTCCTGGAGAGCTGCACCAGGGGCTGGGCATGGTGAGGGCCTTTTGGTGCCTTAGGAGTTGTCCCCAGGATGGGGAGTACTCCTTATTTGCTGGCTCAGGACACCCAGCCCATGGTTTGTAATCTCCCGTTCATCCTTCTGATGAGTGCAAGCTGAAAGAGAGGTCACCAGGATTTGCCCCAAATAGCTCTGGTTCGCAGCGTGTGGAGCCAAAGTTTGGATAAGCATAAAAAGCTTTGTGTAAGCCACGTTAAAGTAAAGGGCAGATTAGATCACTGGACTGTCTGATTATTTATGAGCGACTTATCTTCAGTTTCCACAGGGGATCCTGATTTTGGAGCAGGTAGAAGATAGCTTTTTAATAGCTTAAATATCATTAACAGGAAAGTTTATGAAAGGTGTTGTGTTTTTTTCCCCCTATCTCCTGATCCTCACCAGAGTCTCACTGAGGTGGGTCCTACTGGTGAGCACAGCTCCTAAAATACTGAATATTTGAGTATTTTGTGTTTCCTGAACCACAAGGAAACCACCAGCAATCGCCAAGGCCAGCCTGGCTGCACGACCACCACCATTTTAAGCGCAACGCTCTCTGAACACACAGAGGGCAACACTTAAGCAAAAACCCTTCCCCATCCTAAAGCTTGGGGAGAGCTGACTGAACCCAATCCAGGTACAAAGCTGGATATCTATGTGAAATAGAAATAGAAACACCACAAAATGCACAGGACCCTGCTCACCACCAGCTGTGACCATGCTGGGCTGCAGGAACGCAGCCAAGCACGGTGCCGGTGCCCACGCAGGCCCTGCTGCCTTGGGATGGCCTCTCCATGGAGGCTTTTCTTGGCTCATTTAGCTGCCCTGCTCACGTCTTCGCTTTGTCCTGGTAACCCATTTTCTCCTTCCACAGTCACATTGATTGAAGCTGAATATTTAACGAGACGAGGCATGTTTATCCAACATGAGGAGTCGGAGCATAAATACAGTCGTAAGCACTGTTAATATTGCAGTGCAAAATGTCCCAAAGTAAAGCTTAACCCTTAAAAGGACAAAGTGAGGGGAAAGGTGAAGGCAGAAGCTGCCACTAAATGCTCAGCCTGCCTACATACAGCATCCCCAGGGGCAGGCACCCCAGAGAAGGGACTTTGGGGACAGAGGCCCCAAAGCCCGCAGCCTTGTTGCTTCCCTGAGAACAGACCTTGCTTTGGGACTTGTCTGGGCTCCTGCTTCACTGAATGGAGAGAGGCAATCCAGAGATTGTTATGCCATTAGGAAATCTGTCCCGGTGGCACATATCTGTGAGAACTCGACATCAAGTTCACTTGACACTTGTCACTTGACACCTTGGATATTTTCTTTTCATCTGCCGAGAGCCCTCCAAAAGCTGCAGAAGGGGTTGTGAGCAAGCTGCCAAGGGGAGGCAAGGAGCACCTCCAGTCACCAGAAGGGCACAGGAACAAAACCAGGCCTCACGGACCCGCAGTCAGCCCCCCAACGCGGGGCTCTGCTCTGCCTGAAGGGCTGCCCATGGCCGGGCTGCAGACACCTCGAGTTTGGGCCCTAGGAATTGGCAACTGCATTTGAACACCAGCCGGATTTTTTTTCTGGCCAAGTCTCCGCTGTTGTTCAAACACTTCCCCTTGAGTGCAGAGAGCAAAAAACAAAAAACATTTCTGAGACAGGAAGGGCAGGAAGTCTTCAGAAACAAAGCGAGAAATTCCCCTCCAGCTTTCAAGCATTACCTTGTACTTACAAGCCTTTTGAGCCAGCAGCTGAAAGAGTAGATTCTGAGCTGAAGTAGTGCTTGCTGGGCTGAATGAGGAGATACCTGGTTGCAAGAAGGGGTGAATGGTGTCAGCAATAGTGTGCTCCTTCACGGACCATGGGGTTGGCTGGCTACCCCATGCTCTGCTCCTCCTCCCACCCTCACTCCTCTGCTGCAGTTTTGTCCCAGAAAAGCGTCTGTCTGCCAGGGAAACACGTCCCTATGGAAACACGCAGAAAATCTTGACGCAGACATGCTCATACTCTGACAGCCCCTGCTTTTTGTGACACCTCTCATGGTAACATCATGAACGCGTCAGGAAGACGATGGGAGGCCTCCTGTATCCAAGGCACCATTTGGATGATTTCCTACTGAGGACTTTTTTTTTTTTTTCCTTCAGTCTTTCACTCTTCCAGCTCTTGAACTCTCATCATGACTAATTTTATCTGAAATGTTTTGCAAAATCTGTGCATTTACCTTTATCAGCAAAAATCCGTAACCTCAAATGAGATGTTTTTGACAAGACCTACTTTCCACCAAGCTACGCTGACAAGTGCGTGAGTGTGACTTCACTTCTCTCTGAACTGAATTCCACTTCGGCTTTCCCCTTATCGTGTTCAGATTCCAACAAGACTCACTTGTACCTATGCCACCGACAAGATGGATTTCTAGCCATGCTGTTTGTACTCTGTTACTTGGGATAACACTCTAATCATTTTTTCCCACTCTGTTGGGAGTAAATATGTTAAGCACGTCATAAATTTACCAATTAACAACACCTCCTGCACAAGCATGAGGGTATGCATACGCAGGGCGGACACCAAAGCCCCATGGTTACAGTCAGGACTTCTGATTTCAGAACCAGAACAGGTCCCAAGGGCAGTCACCGGTCATATTCGACAGCTCCGGGCTCTGCCCTGAACACCTGCAGGGTCCAGAAACTCAGAGACATCTTAGAACAATATTGTTTCATTAAATAGCACAGCCTTGCAGAGAGCTGGAGCCCAATCTGGACCCTGCTTTTGGCTATGGGGTTTAAAGCATTTGCATGCTTCAGGGGCACTTTCCTCCAGTGTCCCCTCCTGGTAGGTCCCCAGGGGCTCTTGTAGTGCTTGAGAAGATGGGGTATTAAGGAATCACCATCTGTGCTATCAGTAACAAGAGGATATGAAGAAACCATGGAAATTATTAGTTTGGGCTACCTATAAGTGCTACAAGCTGATTATAGAAGTCAGAATTTCATTCACTTATAAAGCAGAAATTAAAATTCTCGTGCTTTGGAGACCTTTCCTTGAAGGTGAGAGGCCAGGATTAAACCCAAACCCAATACTTACCCAACATATCCACTACATAGATCCAATAGGCAAAGTAGAAGTCCCACCATTTTTTATTGCAGCTGAATCCACTCTCAGTTTCTGCTCCTTTTGTCCCTGCTGTCAACATTAAGGAAGCCAGAAAGAGTCTGCTGCTGTGCCAGAAACAATTAAGTGGGGTTTGAGACTCTAGAGCAACCAAACTGAAGATGATTATTTTCTATTTTACAAATAGCTTGGGATAGCTTTGCAGTCATGGCAATTTAAAATACTTTCTGCATTTTTAATGGAGAGGGCTTTTTTTCAGTTTTAAAAATATTCCATTTATTTTGTTCCATGTTGTTCCTGTGCTTGTGTTCCTGTTAATGTTTATGCCAAGAACCCCTGCAAAATACCTCAGCTATTTCCATAAATCCACGAGCACAGCTCATCGTTTACAGATATATGCATGCTTGCACACGGCAGGTTCATAATTAGGCAGGATAAATGTCAGAACTGTACAAAGAAAAGCACAGCCCGCTCAGTGCTGGATGGCAGAATCCAGTGGGAGCAGTGGGTGGCTGCGAGTTGCCTGAAGATCTGAGCCCTGGCTGCAGTCAGCAGTGACAGATGGTGTTTGTCAAGGGGACAGCGCCTCGCCTTCTTATTTTATCATGGAAATTTCACAGTAAGAAAACTATCAACGGTCACTGCTTTAGCGAACAAATTTAAGAAATAGATCCCACTGAAAAAAAAAAAAAAGCTGGAATTCCTGCTGGAAGAGAGGCAGCTGGATGAAACTGGCAATTAAAAATTGTGGTTTCTTTTATCCAGAGACATTGTCAGACATTGCATATATTTTAATTCCTCATTCAGGGAAATGCACGGAGCATATACAGAGATCACATCCAATACAAATTTATCATTACAGAACAATCAGAAAATAAAGATACAATCAACACATAGTTAGTGTAGCAGAACAGATTGAAGGAACTGATTCAAGCCGAGAATGAAATGAAAAATACTTACTGAGTGATTTTTACACAGATGAGATATTTGAGCCTAAATTAATATTCTCAGCCAAGATATTGCATTGTTGCAATCTTTTTGTTTAACAGCTGTAGCCGACTTGTGCGTAGCAACTAATTATAAAGCAGAAGCCCATCAGCTGAGAGCCCCTTCAACAAACCCCCAAGGAACAGTCCCAGTCTGAAGCCCCAACCTACAGAAGGTGGTGACAGGATCCAGCCAGAGGAAAGGGAACAGTTTGGCCAGCGTGACAGGCAACAGCTAAAAGGCAGGTTGGGGTTATGCTCTGCTCAGAGGTTTCAGTGATTTCACTTGAAGAAGCTCTCTGGTTTGCAACCTTGACAAAATTTTTGAAAACTTTTGAAGATTTTGCAGGACTCTGTGACACACTACCTGGAATTGAGTTTGCAAAGAATTATACTTAAAAACAAAGTCACAACACAAAGCTAGTTGAAAAAACTACTTTGACACATATTTTGTGAGTTCCATAAACTTGATAAGCAAATCTTTTTTCCAAATGGGCAACTGAAGCTATAATTCCTCACTGACAGACCGCCTCTACTGCAGTGACACCAGCTGGATTTAAAGCCGATGTGTCCTGGAGATTAGACCAGATCAATACAGTTGGGCATTAAGATCTGCAAAGATCGATCATCTGCCTACATTTCACTGTTATGAATCACCCCTGCCTTGCCAGCACCACTTTCCAGTATCACAGACCCAGCACCCTGCTTCTTGACATCACCTTGTGTTGTGTCACTTCTTTCCTTGCCTAGTTCGAGCATCACCACCTCCGAGCTAGTGATGTGCTGTGATGTGGCCCATTCTGGATCATTTACTCGGTAAGACTACAATGAATGGGACCATTAAAAATGTTAATTTAGTTCCTTACCTCTCTAGAGATCCCCAAGTAATTTCATTCACTCTGTGAAATTAAGAGGATATATAAACCACCACACATCGACTCACCCTCTAATGACATCAGTGAAAGAAGGGGCTATATACTTTTACTCCCAAAGAACAAAATTTAGGACGGTGAAGAACACAGTTGAAACTGCAAGAGGAATTTGGATAAGCAAAAATGTTACTACTCAAGTTATCCCTACGATGCAGGGACTGACCAATTGTTTTCCAAAATAGCAGTAGAGAGAACCAATCTTTGGAGGGGAGCTTACTTCTTCAAAGCAACTTCCAAGCTCCTTTTTTAACTTCTTCCAGCATTGTGGAAAGATCTCAAAGTATCAGATGAGGCTGGAAAAGTTCTTTCATCCCAGGAAATATACATAATATAATGTATTTCCAAACATTTGTCTCTTAATAGCCTTCTCTTACCAGTTTGTATGAATATTCTTATTTCAGGTTATCAGTTTTTGGTCAGTTTGCAGATTTTCTCTGAAAAACTACCGAGCTAGCTAGAATTTTCAGTCACTCTGTGCCTGAAAATTTCAGCTTGTTTTTGAATGTATGCCAACAACAAACAGCATCCAGAACACACTGATCCTTTACCTTGCTACAAGGCTGCTCTTTGCAGCTAAGATTTCTCCTCCTCTTTGTACATACTGCCTACATTGTGGGAAAATGTTACGTATTATCACGGGCAGCCCCTCAGGATAAATGAGAAGAGGGTGGTGTTGCTTACATATAGGTCAGGGCATTATTAACAGATGCGACAATTTTTTATCTTATCATCTGTCAGTTGTGCCTACTGCTTTTTTCCTACAGAGTACGCGGAGTAACATGATTTAGAAAGTACAATCACCCTTCTCTAAAAAGGCAGACTTGTTGCTTCAGGACCTTGTTCTTCCCCCTCATGTCAGCTTCAGCAAGGGGTGCCAGCACAAGCACAGGAGGAGGAGAGAGAAGTAGCTCGAGGAGGTGCTGACTCTGGAGCCCAGGCTTTTTGCGTTGCAGTTGTTGGAGTAGCAGCACTGGACGCTCACTCCGGGTGCTCTGGATCCGTCCCTCTTTGCCCGCTCGCAGAAGGAGCTGAACGAGCAGGACTTCATAACGCCGCCTGCAACAGAGCCACAAGGAGCCAAAGAGCAGCACGCTCACCTGCACCGGCCCGTCTGCATCTCCCCAGCATGGATCTGGCCATCCAGTAGTGAGGAACCACACCAGTTTGGCCGTTCTTCACCAGTAAATGAGTACCATTATCGCACACTAGAAGCTCCCACTTAAGCTAAATAATTGTAAATTTTTCTTAGGGTCAACCGATGCACCTTAAATATCTCAGAGCATCAAAGTGCAGTGCCTCATTGGGCTCTTTTCTTTCCCAACTTCCAAGAAAGTCACTAAACTAAAAAGATAAGATTTCAGAAGGACGTAGGTAATACTTAAAATGCTCTTTTATAGCTATTACACACAGTGGGGTATGGCTCAGCATCACAGCATACTGACAAAGCATACTCAGCAAGGTTTTATAGTAGACCGCTGCTAAACCAATAAAACAAAGATTTATAAATTGGGTTTATTTTGAGAAAAAAAAAATATTCTTGTTTTTAGCTGGCTATACTCTTCTAACACCATTAGATTATTTATTAAAAATTTGACGAGTGAACTGCCGGTGACTACTTACTTGCTTGTCCTCTAATGACCGCGCACGCATCTGAGTGCCCCGGACATTGCTGTGTTCCTTGTCTGTTGCAGTCTTCATCGCTAGAACCTACGCAGGTGTAACACTGCAGTGCTTCACCTGCCATCAAGAAAAAGAGACCTTGTGTAACAGTAGCACCTAGAGTTTACAAAAAAAAAAGCTTTGAAATATCAGCTACGCAGTCTAGTTTTGTTTGAACCACATGCAAATATTGCCAAAAAGTTTTTAAAAAGTCTAAAGATTTTTGCAAGTCTTATCAATTTTTCTTTTTTAATGAGGTCCAAATAAAGACTTTGAAGATAAAATTAAATTAGCCTTATGTTATTTGATTGTTAAATTTGCACTTCGCATAATCCAAGAATATCTGGTCTATAATTGCACCCACACCTTCTTGTAACATTTTTAGAGAAGAGCCCGCTGTAACAAGCAGGAGTATCATGGTTTTCTTCCCTCCATCATGGTCTTTGGTCCACAACACCATGAAAAACTACACTGTAAACACCTAAAATCTGACTATGACCCATATTTAATTATCTCCTGAAGCACCAATTCAGCTGGAACGCACAATAGCTTACCTTATTAATTTTGCTTTTGTTTAAATATGACAACCACAACTTAATTCTCCTTATACCCAAAGTTTATCCTCGATTCAAAGTACATAGTATGTCCAAAGGCAAGCATGAATTTGAAACACATTTAAATACCATACCTAAAACTTGCAGAGCAGAAGGCGCTTCCTGTCCGCAGGGACATGTGCATTTACATTTGTTTGCACACATATTTAGTTTCACATTACACAGCAGAAGTGAAATTCTGTGCTGCTAACCACGTACACAAAATGCTCTGAAAACTAAGAATCCTAGAAGAAAAGCCCAGAGAAGCAAAGGGGCTGAGCCATTCCTAAAGTAGGAAATAAAAATAAACTAAACAGGAAAGAAGAGTTGACTTACTTTTTATTATAAGAAGGGAGCTGACGAGAACCAGGCTGAAGACTGTCCGCATCATGGAGATACAGGAGACGTACCATTAGGCAAAGAAAGCAGTTTGTTTGCTATTAAAGCCTTAATGCTTATCTTACATACCTAATCCTCCGCAGACGCTGTCTTATAGGATAAAGAGGTGTGCAAGAATGCTACTTATCGAGCTTATTCTGGTTGGACTTCTAATCACACGGACTTCACCTCCGCAAACCCTGCAGGCAAATTCTACCAGAAGCAGGAAGCAGAAAATGCATTCACCAAGCAGTGACAGAAATGGTAAAAACCCGCCAACCCATCGTCTCACGTCACAGCACCAGCCCATGCACGCAGTCTCGTTCCATTTGCCTGTGTGATCTGCAGGATCAGGGTCAGAGTATTAAACGTTTTGTAGGATTAAGCCTGCTTGAGACTTGGATGGTCCAAATCTAGCATATATTTTTACAGAAAGTACAAAATATAGATATAGAGATATAGACCTAGGCATACAGCTAGGTGCACACAGGCAGTATAACCTTGCAAGCAGTCCCCCGGGGTGCTCCAGGTACCATCCCCGGGCAGGGACACCTCAAGGACTCCCATAACAAGGGGTGCTGTATCTGGAGCTGCACACGTAGTAAGCAAGTGAAATAAAATGAAGCCACTTCAAGTTTCAACGAAAAAATTTATTTACAATAGAGAATTTCATTTAAGTGACATGCATTTTAATTTTTTTTTTTCATTTTTAATTTTATTTTACAAATCAGCAAATGCAGATAAAGTTTACACTCCTTAAGGCAAGAGTCCCCATGCAAGTAATACATGTTTATATTAAATCCAAAAGACATCCAACATGGGAACTCATGTACAAAGGGAAGGCTAGGATCAGCAATTTGTAATTTCTTAGAGAACTTGACAATCTCCCTGATACAGGAACTTTGAGATCAACTTGCTATGAATTATACTATGAAAATGCAAACAATAGCAAGAAATTCTGATAGTCATCTTAGTACTGCATACAATTAAATCAACTTTATTTAGAAAGAAAATACAGTAGTGCATACGAAAAAGTGAAAATATAACCTGTCCACGTAAATGTATGGACATCAGTGTGCCAATGGTCATATTGCACTCAGTATCGAAGTCCAGAAATTTGGTTAAAAGTTAGCTTTTCCCCATTTTGGCAATCAGTTCATCACAAATCTTTGTTAATTCTTCTATCTCTTTATTCTGGAAAACAAAAATATTAAATGTTATTGTTGCATTAAGATGAGTATCTAAAAAAAATATTCAACCCTTGGGAGAAGTGTGGAGGAATTAGATTTTCTCCAATATTGAGAAGAGAATATATAAAATATATGTGTACATAGTAGAGCTACATATAATATATTCAAACAATATGCTTGTTTCCAGACAGAGCTCCTCCTACTTCAATAAATACAATTTGGCACTGAAGCACGTGGCTTTACAGCAGCTGTTCCTAGCGTGGGATGATAACACGTAGTGTGAATTTGTTTCTAGGCTGCTCTTCATAGCACTATTTTTGTTCTGTTTTCTGGAGGCTCTAAGCAAGGACCTCTGTGTTATACTGGAAGTAAGCTCCTTTGCTAAGGTAGAGGATACGAGCTATAAATAGGGATTTACACATCACTTTTGCTCCAAGCTGTACAGACGCGTGTCTGACCATTATGTCTATACAGCAGCTACTGCCATTTCAGCTAGCGTTGGAATTACAGCTAAAATTAAAAACAAACAAAAAAAATGAAAGAACTAAACCAAGGAAGACCTCAAATCCCCAAAGCAAAGCAAACAAAAGGCTCTCCTTGGTACACAGGTGCACGCTGAGCTTTCACTGCGCCTGAATCAGCCCCCGAGGCTGGCCAGTGGCTGAGAGCACAGCCTGGCAGATGGGGCCATCTGCCCAAACTGCCTGGGGCACGCAGCAGATTTTGCAGGGTGCGTCCCCAGAGCAAAGAGCTGCTGGGCACGAGGAGCAAGACGGGCCCTTGGGCAGCCTTTTGCCGTGGTCTGAGCTCCAGAGGAGAGCTGGATGCAGCCACTCTGGGGAAAAGGTTTTGCCATGCCCATACCCCTGACTTGGTGTGAAAAGAGCTGAGCTGCTGCTCACCTTTTGTTCCAGTGTTCTTTCCAATGCATCCACTTTCAGCTGCTCTTTACGAAGGCTGGCCTGATACGCTGCCTGCTCTTGCTGAGCCTTGCCTCTCACTTGTGCAATTTCAGCATTGGCTCTAGAAAAACACAGATTTTTGTCACGTCAGGTTGTCAACAGAAGGGGACAGAAGGTACCCAAAGATGGACTACAAGTTAAGAGGGTGTTGGAGGGCAGAGCTGCTTTCTCTGGATCTTTGAAAGCAGCCTGAGACTTGTCCCTAGAGACTTCTGATGACTCAAAAAACCTTGCTCAGCAGAGGTTGTAAAGTCCTTTCTAAATGTCTGGTCCCTCCCTACTTCTCTCAGACTTGTGCTGGCATCAAAGGTAATACTTAGCTGGAGGTGTTGTATGGAAGGTTCTCAATCTGATCTCCAGTTCTCACAGACTCTTGGGTCTAGAGGACTGTGATATGAGCCCTGGATGTAATTCCCAGCAATGATTACTTGGTCATTACATGGAGGCATTAATGATAACAGAAATAACAACTGGACCTGCCTGCCTGGAGCCACAACCAGATGTTCACTCCTCACTGGTGGCTTATGGAGTCACTGTCCACACAGATCTGGCTCCATCTTTTGTGCAACTCCTTATCCCCCTCCCAAGTGCTGATCCAGCATAGAGCAGGGATATGAACAGAGGGAGGCTTGCACTGAAGCAGCTGAATAGCACTTACACGTTCTGTTCTGCTGATGGGACGTAAGGGCAATAACACAGCACAGGGGCCACAGCAAACCCCTGGGACATGAACACTAGCTGCAGGTGTAAGTATCTGAGCGCAGCCCTCCACAGCTGCACAAACCTAGCTAACGGCTTCTTTCTTGATCTTCCCTGCAAAATACGTTAAAGAAACATGAAGACATTTGATAAAGGTAGAATATTAAGGTGCTCTATGTGGCCTCCTCTTGGAGGACCCTTTCAATATGAAAATCGTTCTTTCTTTAGCTATGGTCACCAGCACATTTCAGAAATGCTCAGCGTGGCATTTCATTAGACCCTCCATCACAGAGCAGCCTAGGCTTGCATAATAAAGGAACAGTTTTGGGACAAAGGTCCAGCCACAGGGATCTTCCTGCAGCTGGAACTCCTGAAAAGAGAGGCGTGCAATCAATTACCTGTCCAGTTTTTCCTCAGCATGAATTTTGAGTGCTTGATACCTCTGTTCTTCTTTCTTTACTCGGGATAAATACTCCTGCGCGCATTTCTTTAATACTTCTTCATTCTTAAATGAAAACATCACGTTAAATTTAACCCAGGAGACTGAAGTGTATGACAGGCAAAGTCATATATTTAGGGGATGCTGTCTAACATGGACACCCCCACACAGAGGCCATCCGAAGCAATACTACACAACGCAAAAAGCTTTGCAATGCTTTTGTTTGCATTTGATTCTGGCTGGAATCCTTTGTCTGAGGACTGACCAGAATTCACATGTTAGATTTACCAAAACTCTCAGTCCACAAGCCAGCCCTGATACGTGCTACAATTCCACAGTGATGTGACATTTATTGAAAGTGCAGTATGGGAACACAAAATGGGAACAAGCTACTCTTGTGCAAAATCTTTATCTTCTCAGAGCTGTTAGAAAAAGAAAGCACAACCGAGCATTCTTGCTCTCCCTACCCACAGCACACCGCAGGCTGATGGAGTAAATCAGACTCACGAGTGGAAACTAAGATGTGCAGGCTGTTAATCAGCTTTGGGTTACCACCATGCGAGAACCTGCTAGTTTGCCTCTTAAAAGGAAGGAACTTGAAGGTGACTCACCTTTCGAAACCCCTCCAATACTTCTTTCATTTTTTCGTATCTCCTGAAAAGATCTGCCAGTGATTTCTCCACCGAGTTCAGATCTGCCAAAGCTTGCTCCTTCTCCACTATCAGCTGCTGAACAGTATGATGGGAGACAGATTTCTCTCTCTGTTCATCCTCTGTTAGAAGGAAGATGGGAGGAGAAAAAAGCAGTCAGTAAGGACTCTGATTTCACTGTCATCTATAGCTTCTACTGTGCTGTGTGCTCTTTGATGCATGTTACTAACTTTGTGGAAGATCCAGAAAAGTCATTTTTATAAAGAGACACAATCCTGTTTTGGAAATAGTTTGCTAAATACAGTGATGCTTAAATATTTTGATACTAGGGAAAAATGTGAAATCATCTAACTGATGCTTTATTTCACTTTGAACTCAGCTGTTCCCAGGAAGGCAGCACGGGATTCCCTTTTTGCCTGACGAGGCACTAGCTGAAGGAAATACATTTCTGCATATTGCTAGTGCTGGCAGCGAGTTCTTTGCTCCTGCTGATATGTGCTTGTTATCTCGCACCATCTTCTCTAATCCCATACATGGAATTAAATCAAGCACGGAACTTTGCTTAATGTAACCCAACCCAAATTCTGCCCCTGGAAAAACACTGCTTTGCAAACTCCCATTCTCAGGGGCTCTGCAGGCAAGTGCCAGAAAGGAAATCTAGCACTGGACAGGCTTCTCAAATTCTGGTTTGCAGAAAACATCTCCTAAGCTTCTCCTGCGTATAACTAAGGGAGGGTGGAAAACAGGAACCCAAATCTGTACGGAAGATGCCATTTTTCAAAGGTATTGACCTAGTGATAAACCAGAGCACCGTTAGAGCATTAGAAGGAAAAGTCTGGCACTGCCTTGTAAGATGCTTTACTGCTTGCTTCATATCATAAAACACAATTGCTGTGTCCATGCTTTACAGGGCTGCTTTGAATGACACTGCAATAAAGGCAAACCCACAAAAATCAGCACCTTTATACTACTTTGTTTTCTAGTACTGTGTTTACTTTCCCCTCTGACAGAAATTGAAATAAAAGAAGTTCTCCCAGCTAAAAAGCACAAGGCAGTTTGGACTCGACAACGTCTCATTTAAGCCTCCTGTGCTTAGAAACATTCTGCCCAGACTTTAGGTTTTGACTCGGACAGACGCCTTCACCTGAAATCAGCATTTCATGGTGTCGGTCGGCTCTGAAGTGCCACAATTCATACTGCATTGAGTTTGCAGCACGGCTGTAGCAATACCACGATTTTATCAGTCTGCTAACTTTCAATATTGCATCGGAAAGAAACAAACTTCCCCGTGCACTCTTCTGCATTCTGACTTCTCAAAGACACACTGTGGTCATTTGTAATCCCAAATAAAAGGAGAAAGCCCTTGATTTCTCATTCCTTATTTATTTTCCTGAAATCTGGCATGTTGTCACCTTGTGCTCCAGCAGCAGACTCGTTTAGGCCCGCTGGACATTTCCTACTGCCCAGCTCAGGCCCCAGCTGCTGCCTGGCTCTTTGACAAAAACTCACCCATCACAGCTCCGTGCAGAAGAAAGCAGCCATCTGCACCATCACTGAAGTGCTTAAATGCATTTAAGGCAACAATGCTAAATGATAATAATAAAATCTGCCTTGACTTTTTGTTTACTGCCGTATTTTAGCATCTTTGTCTTGTTTTAAGGACAATTCAGAAAGCTGGAGACCCAAGCCTCACCCCTCACAACTAGGGAGCTCTTTGTTTTCCTCCCAGCACATCCCAGACCCCTGCTCTCCCTTCAGCTGGACCAGCTCCTTCAAACACCCCCAGCCCAGCTGTCCCAGCACACGTGAACTGGGGCAACTGGTGCCAGACGTTCACTTTCTCCTCTCCTGGCCCCCAGGAACTGGGGAGGGAGCTGAAGACGAGGCATTTCTACCGGTGGAGCAAGGAGGCACGGTCACCTGAAGAGAGGTGCAGCCTGCCAGCCAAATCTTAGCTAAGCAGCTACAGATGCTTGCCTCTAAATGATTTCAAAAGCAGTTCATGAAGTTATCTGATTAAAATATTCTAATTAAATGGCTTCCACCTCTGCAAAACACACTGCCCACGGCTCCCCACCGCCACTAGGATGCTCAGGGATAACACCATCCAGACTGGCAGGAGGAGACCACCACCACAGGACCCGCTCTGAGGCTCAGCCCAGTGCTCCACCACTGAATGGGAATGCAGCAAACAGAGAACAAAAGGCAAAGAAAACAAAAAATGCAGAATGCTGGTGTGAAAGTTGGTGAAAAGCTTTACTTACCAGGCTTGCCTGTTTGTTTTTGCAAGCAAATAGCAAGAAGCAACAAAAACGGAAGCAAAATAGAAAAATCAGGAATTGTTAGGAAAAGCAGCAAATAAGTAATGCAACATCCTGTAATGCACACAGCAAAACATCTCTTCGGTTTTCATAATGAGCGTTTCATTATGGCTTTACACTTACAAGTACACAGATACATTCTGAACAGAAAAAAAGCCCGACATTACAAATCCAACCATACAAGGAAAAACCACAAGAGGGATTTTGGGAGGGGGCTGTGGGTGACCACGGTGTGTGTGCCGGAGCCCAGGGTGAGCTGCAGGCCTCAGCACCACGCAGCACGAGCAGCACAAGCAGCAGCCAGCCCACAAAGCCCCGAGCAAGGCCCTTCTTTTTTGTCCCCATTCCCAACGGGGAGGGGAGCGTGTCAGGGGCTGAGCAAGTGTGAGAAAAAAAGGAAAAAGGGTTAAAGCACCGGAAAAAAAGTTATGCAAAGAGACACCAAAAGGGATCTGTACACCGGCAGCTTCAAGCTCTGCTGAGCAGCACGTGGCACGAAGCTAACTGTGTCAGGTAATGCTGGGCTCTGTGTACACAACAGCAAATATGAGACCTGTGACAGCCCCTAAAATCAAGGGCAGGTACTGTTTGCAGTGTGTGCTTCAGTGCCTTTGTATGCAACCACGTCCACCACCCTGTATCAGTAACACCAATAGTTTGTGTTCATCCTACAAGACAACCTGTGAAAGGCTGAGTAGGATCCAACAGCCACACCAAATAGTCATTAGAGGGATTTGTGACACTGGTTTCACTTGCAGTGCCCCTGTATAAATAGCTCTGAAGGGTTAAATCATAAACAGAAAGAGCAGGGGCGCTGCTTCTGTTGGAAAGCAGGGTCTGTGTTAGCAGGGAGACATGCAAATAGCCCGCAGACACTCATCTGCCTTGGGTGAGTAAATTCGGTTATCAGAAGGACAGTAATTTGCACAAATGTCAGCAGAAAGTGGGCTAATTAGATCAAAAATTTACATGAAATGCAGTGAGAAGAAGCCTCGTATTTACTACGCTGCAGAATTTGCATATTGCTCCAATTAACACATGCTTTCTGTGCCACTCTTCTTTTGGTTTTTTTGAACAATGGACAGCAAATTACATCATTCACAGCCACAGCGCTTAAAAACTTGCTGTAGATCATTGGAAAGACTCTGACATCCTCGGAATTAGGGGTTTAAAGTTGGCTATTTCCTTAGTGTTCAAAGGTACAAAGCTTTAAATATTCCTGATTTCTTTAAATAAGAGGAATTGACAATTGTAGCATGCACTATGTATGCCATGGCTGTGCCCTTATCTTAGGATCCTTATTTTATACCTTCTCATTGCACTACAAACCCAAAACTTGATTTTTTTTTTTTTTAATCCCCTTTTTAGAGAAAAATTTGAAATCAGAAAGAAAATTCTGTTAAAACTACATGCATGTGCTTGGGAAAAAAAGGCAGGCCCTGTGTTTGTCCATACAAGCGGCCAGGTGAAGCTGCAGAGCTCCCTGCGCTGTTCCTGGGGAGCTATGCACAGGGCAGATACAGGACAGGGTTTTTCTGCCTAGATGCTGAAAACACTCAGATGAAACTCTGCAGTGCTGAAAAAAACAATCACTTTGCAGCAGCAGAACACATGGAACAGGACACAATTTCTCCAGTGTTAGAAAGCAGAATGAAATTACATTTTGGGGACTGCGACCCTGATTCTTTGCCACGTTTGGTACATTTCCATGATTGCACACGAAATACCAGAGTACATTAAGTGCACAGCAAAGGGAATCAAATTCTTGGCATACTTTGGTCACTCCTATTTTAACGCTTGCATGATGAGAACGACAGACATTATGCCAGAAAGCAGGCAAATTCATTCAGGTTTACATACAAAAGGCATTGGAGGCACAACACTAGGGAGTGAAGCAAGGAAACAAATATTTATTTCTAGACCCTTTATTCTCTTTACATGATAGGAAGCTGGGCTGTCTCCCAGGGGCTGCAAAATGTAGAAAAGCAGCAAAAGCAGCTGACAGCTGAACTATTCCCCATCCCCTAGTGCTAAAAAAACAGAAGAAACGCAAAAATTGGGGGTCACACAACACCAGCCATGGGACTGCCAATTTGCAAAGGACAAACCAACATACATATGATAAGTCAATAGCTGTGACAGAAGTCTTTCTGTGTAAAAAACCTTTGTTGCAAGACACACACTTGCCCTTTGTGTCCCTGGCATGCTGTGCTCTCTCTGACAGCTCTCCCAGGGGAGCTAGAGCAGTAATTTCTGTTGATTTTTTAAGAGCTGGTGCGAATATGCTGGATTCACAACTCTCCCTGCTGGTGGGTATCAGCACCTAGATGAGCCTTTCTCCTGTGTCTCACCCCACAATTAGCTGCCAGGCTGCTCCCCGTGCTGTTAATGATGTTTCCCAGTGCTTTACCCCAGGTGAGCACGGTGCTGCTTCTCATCAGCCACCACTTCTTCTCCTGCTCGTCCCCGTGCACTTGGCCATGGAAAACCCACGGCCCCGTGCAGCCCTGGGCACTTCTCGAGCTGAATCCATACAGGACAGCACAAGGCACTGGTGAGAGCAGGAAAAAAGCTTTGGAAACCTGCTGAGGAGGTTTTAACATTGCACCCTGGGGGCCAGGCCTCCTGGGCCAAGGAAGTGCAAGAGTCCTGCGGGTTTTGAAATGCTACCGAGTTTTTAACTCGTGGGGCATTCTGATAACAAAGATATTTTCTGATTATTATGAGGCAAACTCTGCCACAATGCAGATCTTAGAGGAGACCTTTATGTCAGTAAGTAACTGGGGAGGTGGATTGACTACTCAGTCTCTCAGCTGGGATTGAAGTTAATCTAGGTTTTGGTCGGACCAATGCACTTACCACAGATAATCCCCGTTGTGGTCAAGAGCTAAGTTTGGTATCTCCTGTCAGACAGCTGTGAGCAGACGACTGAAGGGTTTTTAGGTCATTCTGAGACACCCGTGAATTCTGGGCAAAGCATCTGAACATGCTTCCTGTGGGGCAGTTTGCTTCGATGCAGAACAAAAAGCCCTGACCTTGCTGTACTACCTGCACTGCCTCAGGGTCTGCTTTCTGTAAAACGAAGCTCTGGCTTTTCATCACAACCCGGCAACACACACCGGTGTCCTCGGATGCATCCCAATTCCCAGCAGCATCAGCAAGTGTAGCTAGCTTCAAAATGAAGCCTACAGACAAACATTTCTGTGCTCTCTTCAGAAAATCAGAGTGCAGGATAGCATCTTTTCACAGTAGAAATACCTACCTATCATCTGAGCAATCGTCTTCTCGTATTCTGAAACAATTTTCCTGTAAGAGGAACAAAAACAAACAGCTTTTGGCAAACATCATCATTGCTAATACTTATGTAGAAAATAATGCTACTCAATAACTGAACTAGGGTATTGAAAACAGGATACAGATCCCACAGCACACTTTCATAAGCTCTTTATTACCTACGTAACAAATAAAACTGACAGCTTAAACGTTGCTCCTTTACAGGGAGGGAAAGGGAATTGCTTTGAAACAGTTATTTGACACATGCCCAAAGTACATCACCAATCCTGATTTAAACAAACAAAATTGCATCAATTTCTTTCTTCCATCCCGTCTTTATTCTGTTTGCTTATTTTAACGTAAACACGAAGAAAAGTTATCACTGGTAGGCAAGTAAACCTAACAGGAGTACGGCTGGCCCTCATCCAAAATGAATCTAATCTTCCCTCTCTAAATGTGAAGAACCGATCCATTAGCACTTGGAGAAAATGACTAAAACATTCACTTACGGAGCACAAATTCCATCATGCCCTATTTCACAAATCTGTTTTTTGAAACAGAGGGGGTAAAATATTACTTTTAAGACTATTTTATTTTACATACTCACGGTAGGCTTTGAGTTTCCTTCTTGAAAAGAGGTTAGCCAAAATAAGCAGATTAAATGTGATTTAGAAAGATGATCCATCCCCTTCCAGAGCCAAATAAAGCTAATAAAATGAGACTAGCTTGATCAGCGCTTTGATTTGTGAGCCACACAGGACTGCCTATGAAAAACAAAATTACTGCACACTTCATCTGAAGTGGATATGCAGAATAGCCCGCTGGTATTCGAGTACATATTTTGTCAAGTCTTAGCTTGCATTCACGCGTCCCATTTTAGCTCAGTCGGTGAGGTTACAGCAAGGATGCAGGAAATCCCAGGACAGAAGTCAGCAAGGAAAGGAGAGAGCTGTGGAGCTCCCCAAAACCAAACGCAGCGATTCCAGCACTGCCTGGGGGAAATCTGCATCAGAAGCAGACCCCAGACACTGGGATCGCTTTCACGTCCGAAGAAGACTACCTCAAAAACCTGCTGTAAGCAGGAAGGATTTTAAAGCCACGTCACATCCTTTTAATATCGGCCATCTTTGGGAAGTTTTATCATCCCAGAAAAACGAGCCAAGGACTGAAGGCAATGAATACAGCATTAAATGCTGTTACAGCCCTACACCTCCCAGCCTGGCCTCCACCACGGAATTTGGCAACCAAGCGAGAGGACATGATCTATTTCTTACTTCCAGCAGCTTAGGCTAGTTCAAGCACGCACCGCATTCTGTGCATTACCCACCCTTCCTGATAATGCAGCAGCTGCTCAATAAATGTGGGTACTGCAGTGCCACAGTGATTCTAATAATATTCAGTTTGGAAAGCGAGGTAAAGCTGGGCTTGTTCCACATTCATGTCAAGGGGCTTTTTCAGTCAAGCAGCCTAAAGAACGACCACATTAAGGAAGGGAACCCAAGGATGCTGCCCACAGCATTCCTTTGTGATGGTGCATCTTAGCCCTCCCTGGAGATGCCACACGGGCTTCGCTTCTGGGATTTTAGGCCTTCCAGTCTACTATTGAATTTCTGCAATTTCCTGAGTCATAAAAACACAGAAATCCAGGGCTACCTCTCAAGGTCACCTGCTTGACTTCCCACACTGATCAGTTAGACTTCCAAATGACCATATTTAAGTATTTCTGGCCTGCCTCTGGGTGTTCCCTTGGATTAGGGTATGGCCCAACTGGTTATCTGTTTGACAAATATTACAGTATTATAATTCTCATCTTGTCTCTGTTCTCTGGAGTAGAATTTCCTCCAGACTGACATTTTTCTGGAAACCTGGCTGATCTCAGGATATTCCAGGTAGAGTACGCAGGGCTTGCATAAGGGAGCACTGCTCCTCCTTTTGTAGCAAGTGATGCTTTTGTGCTTCCACTGCCAGATAATCCCTGCCTTTCCCTTCATTCCTCGCTTACAATTATGTCACATTTAATTACTGCATATCTAATTTACCACACATGGACTGATTTAACATCTAATCTTCCAAGTGAAATCTTTCTTTGGGCACACATGCACATTCCATCATTTTGTGACAATATCAGCCAGACCTTCTCCCCATGTATGGCAGGGATGTGTCTGTAAGAAATTTGGCTTACATAAGGTGTCTTTTTTTTAATCAAATTTTATTGAAGACATAAACACAGAAGCAAACTCCCGTGAGGAACACGAAGCTATAGATCTACAGTGTGTCAGCTGCTCTGCATCACCCCTGCTCTCCTTTCATTAAGGAATAAGCAACCTCTGCCAGTGCTTGTTTGCAGCTGGCAGGCACGTGCACCCAGGCAGCTCCCAGAAAATAGACAAAGTACCACACTGGAGCGTGTGCTAAACTCTGAGTCATTCTTTGCACAGTTGCTAGGGTATTCTTTTTTTATTCCAAGTGTTGCTTCTTAGACTTGACTGCTTGCATTTTGCCTCATTATGCGCTGAAAGAGCTACGCCAGGGTTTTGGTTCCTTTCCCAAGCAGAGAGCAGGAGGTGAGAGAACTCAGCGGGTGCTGGGAGATGGTTCCTCTCAAAGAAATCAAGTGGCTGCTCTTGCCTTTTGCAGACGCCTCTCTTAAGATGCTTTGGCTCCAAGCCCTGCACTTCTCTACTCAAATCTGCCACGTGTGACTCCTGGCATCCCTGCTAGTGCTTGTTGACTTCTGCACCACAATCCCCTATTACCTCTGCTACAGAAGTACAGCTTCCTGGGATGCCAGCAGGAATTGCATGTGCAGGTCATCCCCTGATACAGTTCATTGGCCTTAGCTTTAAGCTACCTGGGTTTTTAACTTTGGGAAGAAGTTGGCACTAAGAACAGAAGTGATTTTGAAGAAAAGTCAGTTTCAGAACTGACCACAGAAATTATTACTCAGAAAGATGGATGATCAAATAATCTGTCAGTTCTCTTTCATTTATGAGTTAAGGGCATGGAAGGTGAGGATGGTGCCTGTCTGTTTGACGGCACAAAGTCATAGCCTTTAGATTCCATAAAATACATCTACAAAGTCTCTTTTAAAATTGATGACTTTCTCAGATTCAGATTGATGAGCAGGTCAAACTATCTGTATGTTGCTCTTATGGCATTATCACTGTTAAAAAACACACACCGAATGGCTAAAACTTTCAACTGACTAAATGGGAAGCAAAAACAAGTCTTTGGGCAACACCCTTCACCTCGTCCACTACAGTGACTTTGCTGTCACCTTTTCAAATGACAGGGACCTGGACTGGGAAGGAAGGTCAAACCTGCTATGTTCCAGTATACAAATATTTAATGTAACAGAGACAGGTTTGCAAGGAGAAATAAAATACATTAGAACTACAGATATAACTAGAAAGACCTGAAAAGCTCAGGGTCCTTCTGTCAGCTCTCAAATGGAGCAGCAGAATCCAAGACAAACACTGGTTAACTGAAATCAAGCTTAGTGTGTGTGATAATTAAAAGTGTAGCTCAGTTCAAAGAAAAGCACGTTGAATTTTCTTGAAGGTCAACACTCAGAGTGGCTCCTTTCCAAGGAATGTTTTTCTACTGCCAGTTGAATTTTGTTTTTTTAATGTTAAAGAAACTTTTTACAATAATCTCCTGAAGGCAGCCTCTACTACTCATACCTATATTCAGACTTTCACATGCTCTTTTCTGTTGCCAAAACTATTTGCGGAAAGTGAATTTTAAATTAGCATGTGCACATCTCTGCCAGCACTGCAGGCAGACTAGTTCAGTCAGGCAAGAGAAACACCACAATGCAATCCACGTGAGAATTCACACGTGTGGTAAGCAGCACAAACTGGAGAAAATTCTTTCCTTACATTAAGAGTACATTAGATTAAGGCCCATTATCTCAGTGTTCTGAGGATGTAAATGAGATTAGCAACATATAAATCTTCAATGACTACCTTGAACAACGGTGCCCACCATGCGTGGCAAAGACAAAATATCAGTTTAGGATCAATCCAGAGTCTGCAGTTAAAAATGACTGAGCAATTTCAGCTAACCAAAAGAATTATACAGTCATGGTACTCTGTGTACTATCCACAGCCTGAAAGCAGAGACAGTCAGTGTGGTTAGTGACAAGTTAATAACCCACCTCATTTCCATCACTTCCCTTCTGCTTTCTTCATATTTCTCTTTCCACTCAGATACTTCTCTTTCCTTGGCCACAATCTTTAACAAAGCAAAAGAAAAGCAAAAACAAGTGATCCATTAAAGAAGAAATTAAATAAGTGTGCAATATATGAATTTATATCCAATTCTAATTAACAGAGGTATAGTTTTCAAATGTATAATGGGTTCAAATATAAGCATCCCCAATGATTTTTTCTTTTACAGACTTTAAGATGCAATTTAAGAAGTTCAGATGTGAAATCATACTCATTTCAAAAAACTAATTTAGTGAAGTAGATGCAACGTTCTTGTCTCATGTTTCATCCCTGATCATAACAAGGACACTTTTCAAGAAATACTGTATCACTCTATACAACGTCTGATTTGAAGCCAGGTCTGAAATACTTGTACGTGGCTTTGGAACACGGTCTCACGATTTGTTCTCTACAGCGTCTGCATACATATTTAAGGCTGACTGTCCATGAAATTTTAGACTTAAAGGACTGCGTTCCTTCATGCTCCTTTTGTTCACGCAATTTATCCTAAAATTCAGAACACGAGACTGCACCATTTTTTCTAATAGTTAGACACTGCAATGGGCTTCCCTAGAGAGGTGGTTGACACCCTGTGCCTGTTGGTGTTTAAGAGGTGTTTAGATAATGCTCTTAATGATATGTTTTAATTTGGTGCCAGCCCTGAAATAGTCTGAGAGTTGGACTAGATGTTTTTTGTAGGTCCCTTCTACCTGAAAGTATTCTACTCTATTCTAGTACTAGCCAGACTAATTTGATATGTATCTTTGAAAAATACTTATGATTCCTATTTCCAGCATCTAATGATTTCTATAAAATTATATACGAATGTAAAGAGATACAGAATACAGTTTAAAGCAATAAAGTTTCTTTTCTCATATAACATTTGATTTTCATTTACATCAAAAGTAAAGTAAAAAAGTAAAACTTACAGTGTAGTGCCATTTGCTTTGGTAGCCTCTAGTGTAGCTTTAGCATGGCTGAGAATAGTCTCAGGAATAGTAAAAGTAAACATAATATGAAGAATTTGGAAGAAAATAGGAAAGAGAAAAGTAAACCACAAGGGACACGTATATGCTTTTCTAAATTCTGACAAATTACCTCTGCTCTGGCCAGTCGTAGTGCAGAGTCCAAGTCTTGCTGGGGGTAGAGAAGACTTGTGGTGCTTTCTGCATCTGAGGTACCGATCCGGGAGTACAGCGCACTTTTAGAGATGGAAACATCTGCTGGGATAGCAGGTTCTCTCTGTGTGTTTGTTTTTTTAAATACAAAGAAATGAACCATTAAATATGTGTTTAGCTAATGTTTTCTGGGTGCTAGGCACCAGGATCCTGAGCTAGGACTAAAAGCCTGTGCACTACTAAATTATAACAGCAGTAACACTGACAGGGAAATTTCAATTTAGCAAGGATAAAATAAACATTTAAAACCTATAGTAAGCATCAGAAGAGCCATATAACTCTTACTGGGAGAAAATAAAAACAGCACTTTGTCCCCAATATTTTAGGGGTTTATTTTAGAAAATTTACTACTTTCTGATGCAGAGATTTCATAAAAACATCCACAAGAAATGCACATCAGCAGAGGAAACTCGAATTGGAGGCAGAGAGCTCATTAAAGGGAAATATGCTTCCATAAAAATAGATGAGGTCAAAAAAGCAGAAGAAAGTGGATGTCCCACATTCCTAGTTCTGCCATGGCAGTATACCGTCATCTATCATAAAACACTCTTTCATAAAAGGTGTGAATATATAGGTGCTGTTGTTGCCCTGCTGCTATTTAAGCATGCGATTAGTATGTTAAATGAGGTTTTATTTGCAGCTGCTGCTCTTGCTCATGTCGGTGGTCCACACTGACTCAGAAAGAGAGCAGCATGTGAAATGAGGAAGAGAGCAAAAGAGTTATGGGAAACTGAGATGCGTCATCTTGCAAACACTCCACATGTAAACAATTCAAGTTTCAGTGCATTAAAACCAATAAGTTTATAGAAGACAGCTAGGAACGTGCTAAACAAAAACCACATATCTTGAGACACCATGTGCCGATGGTCTGGGTATGTATACTTTCAAGCTGGAGCAACAGCAGACTCTTCATAAGCACTCTATAGTATGGTGGCTCTCCCCTGAACTTCTTCCCCTACAGCACACCCCTCAGAGCAGACCCTCTGTATCAGAGGCACCACCACAGCTTTTTACATCCCTCTGTCCCCTCCCTGTGCTTTGCATGTTGTGACCAAGCAGCTAAGGGGCCCACACTGATGGCCCAGCTGGGCCCTGCCTCAGGCTGGTAGGGAAACAAAATGTCCTCCCTTTCAGCTGCTTGGGGAGGGGGGCGGGTGTCACAGAATAATTTCAGGGTGGAGGTGACCGTATCCCTGTTGCTGGGATTTAATGCTCTCCTCCTCTCTTAAACAAGCATGAAACTGGCCAAGGAATCGGGATTACGAGGGAGGAGGAGAGGCCGCAGCCCATGTCAGAGGAGGCAACCTTGGAGTCTCCTGGGCCAAGGCTTTGCCGCTTTTGTTTTAGTGCTCACTCAGTCCCCTGCTCGCCCACAGCCTTATGACTCCTTTCCCGTTAGCTAGAGCATTGCATAAAGTTAGATTTCAGTGGGCAGCCCGCGTTAGCAGGATTTTATGGTTGCTTAGCACTAACAAAAGGGCAAGATAAGGCTTATCTATGGAGAAACAGAGCCTAACGTGTTGCTCTTGCACTTAGCATGTAGATATTTAATAATTATAAATAGAAAAGATAAACTATTTTATTTTTAAAAAGTGTTTTTTAATTATTCTTTTTTAATCAGTAAAACAGGAGAGCTGTATTCTACTGCTTGAAGCACAAGAATGTGAAAGTGAGTAACGAAGGCCTGAATTAGGGCCCAGCCCTCCTCCCCACAAGGCGCACACAAACAGATCTCATTTCTTTCGGCAGCACATGCTTTGTATCAACACGATTGAAGGCAATTTTGTCAGATGCTATTCCACACATCCTTCACTTGCTCAAAGCTCTTGCGTATTCTCAGAAATAACAGAGAGGCTTGAAAGGTTTTGCAATCCTTTCTGACCCGTCACGTCACACCTTACTGAAGAAGCTGCCTTAAAAATTACACACAACGCTCATTTTAGGAAAACACAGGAACGGATGTTAGGAATTCCACATCTGTGGGCAACATGAGGATACCACATCAGCAACGTGAAAAGGCCAGACAAGAAAATTCAATTAAAGCACTAATAGGCTAAACACTACTTCAAAACACCACACTGCATGTTTATTTATATAGGAGTCTCACTAATTTGCTCTGTATTTTTTGCTCATTTTTGAACACAGGAGCCACTTGACTCTACTTCTAGTATTTCTGGTGCAGGCCATTCATCTTTTTTGTAGCATTTAACCACAAACTGAGATTGCAACCTCAGTTCCAGGGGATTTTCCTACCTCAGCACAAGATCTATCAAAATTACAGAGCCTGTATTCTTGAAGTTATCTCCCAATATATGACAACTATACAGGAAAAAATACATCTGGGACACAAGCTCAGGCATCTGCATATATGCATTTATACAAAAACACATGGTGCTGTCCACAGATCTCAGTAAAGGTAAAACAGGCAATAAATAAGACTACTGCTGTTTAAATTCTGTATTCTAGCTTCAAAAAAATTTACTTAATTTCCTCCTGAAGCATGAAGCAAGCGAAACTGAGAGATGAAAAAGAGCTATTAGATCATCAAAGCTGCCCTCCAAAGAAAGGCCATCCTGAAGATCAATCTATTGAACTGTATATATCATATTTCAAAAGCCTCTTGCCACGTAACTTGCTGGATCTCAAGAAGAGATTGCTGGAAAATATTAATTGCGGCAAAGGAAACACAAATTTCCTTAAACTCATACAAAAATGTGTCAAAGTAACTGCCAACATGGGGAAGATTTTTAAGGAAAAAAGAACATTTAAAACATACTTATGCATTTTTGTGTATTGGACTCAACACCCCACTGATATGTTTTATCTAATTCTTGCATTTGAGTAAATAGTACAAATGACTAATATCAATGACATGCAAGAAAACCTCAAAATTTTCCCAAAACAACTATAAAAGCTCTTAGAACTTAACCAGTTAGTTGAAATGCTGGTGGTTACTGGTCCCACCAGTATTGTCCTGACTTTGGAAATACTTCACACAAGTCCCAGCTGGGCTGCTGGCTTCTCTCTTTGGCAGGAACATAACAAACCCGCTGTCAGAGCATCCTGTACTGGTCTTTGTGGTTTTATCTCAAAAGCCAATTTTGCACAGCTCCAAACTGATGTCCAATTCACTAGTTGATATTTTCTACCTCCACATATTCCTATCATCAGAAAATAAAATAACCCAACAGGATGACAGTCAGTGCTTTCAGTGCAATGCCTAACTGCCAAGATGGTAAGCAGTTAATTGGGATAATAATAAGCATAGGGATTTATAAGTCACCAAACCTCACACAGCAAGATTAGAGTCTGCAGGGGAATTACTACTAAATGTAGGTCACTGCGATCTTAGTGTAAATATCTGAGACCACAGTGCACTTCCCCTTCTCCTCCCAGCACCTTTTACAGAAACCAGATATCTGACCAGAATGGGAATAAATGCATATTGATTGACCAGCTGCAGTTATCTTGCTTCAAGAAGGTCGAAGTGCAAGAAAACGAAGAAAGGCGCTGCAATGAAAATGATAAGCAGCTTTTATCATACTGTTTAGGGAAATATGTATTTAGCCCTGCTGAAAATTAGCTTGCCCTCTACAAGCACTCACACACTGTCTGGGTGCATATCAAATGATCTCATCTTTTAACTAATTGATGCGTGTGCACACAGGTCAAGGGAGGTGTAACAAGACCTGTTTATGCTTGCAACTCTATTGAAAAGCAAGTAAAATCCAGGTGTAAGTTCTCTGCATGTGGTTTTACTAGAAAAAAATGGTATATTTATCTAAAGGAAATAAACCTCTCTTACTACCAGGAGAGCATCCCAAAGTGTTGATACTCTAATCCCGTTTGTCTCTATGCCCTTCCTTTCAGTTTCTCTCCTTTACTTATTTCAACATCTTATTTCAACGCCCAACTCTACACCACCTCAGCATCTGCAGAGTGGCTGACACAAACCCGAGTGGCTCTCTGCTCAAGTTGCACCTACAGAAAAATGACCACACAGTAACGGGGACTGTTTGTGCTTGTTACCCACCCTGCAATGGCTTAGCAAATGCTAAATGTAGTTATACAACACGAAGGACAGAACTGTGGCCAGCCAACCAGAAGGGAAGCCTGCCAGGTAGTATCAGAACTTAAGTCGCTGCAGTTGTCTGGGGGATCCTATTATATGTAATCCAGGCCATCAGTCACTGTAGGTCACAAGGTTTGCCATCACAGGCTAATTTAACATCAGCAACCTTCTCTACCTAAACAGTAAAGCTATCTGGGGACAAAAGTTCTTCCCAGCCTAGCATGACATCCATATTATTCAGCTAAAACAAATCCTGTGACTGGGCTGAGACAGGGCCATGGGAATGTCCCTGTGCAAACCCAATGAGGACCACGTGTATCCCAAGAGCCGTACACAGCATCACTCTGAGGAGGCACTAGCCAGCACGCCATACAAGTGACAACAAGAAAAAAGCTTTAGATCTTCATCAATAAAGATAAACTGTGTTAGGGAGGCCTTTTTCCTCGAGAAGAGCCTTTCCAGACTTGCTGCAGTCCCTTTCTTCAGAAGCCTGAAGGCAGGGTCAATCGAAATTCTCGCCTCTGAACCCTGCGATGCGTGTGTCCCTATTTCTTGCCTTAGCTTTTGTTAATTTGGGTGTAGCAGGACTCCACGGGTGGAGCAGGTGACAGCATTTCTGCGTGCGGTGCTGCTTTCAGCATGCTCTTCTGTGTCCCGCTTTGGTGCGCCCAGCTTTGCACTGCACCCTGAGCGCCTTAGTTACCTTGTTAAAGTAAAAGCAGCACTCTCTTAGTCTGAGCACACAACACACACACGGCAGGCACAAAACAGATACCTCGGCATCTAAGGAGCGGAAAGAAGACAGGGTAATCTGCCTGGCTAACTTCAGCGCTTCTATCCTCATTGCAGCAAACTCTAACTCCTCCTGTCAAGTGTTTGGTTATGAGCAATCCACAAAAAGATGTATTCAGAACACAGCAAAAATGTTGAACACATTAAAAAATTCAATGTTATATTATAATGTAGAATTCTGACAATTCCTGGGTGACAAACATGTCCCATATTCCCTTCATGTCCGGAACACTGGTACAAAATGCCTGTCTGTGGTTAGTTTTGAGAGAGCTATACAGACAATTTTTATTAGGGGGTAAGTATGGGTAACGCTTTGGGTAAAAATAAATGTTTTCTGCAGTTAAAGCTGTTTTTCACAGACTTCTCTCCTTCCATTCTCATTTCATGTGAATTTATGCCAGCTGCCACTCTCAATTCAACCTTTGCCGTTTTGAAATTTCACTGTGAATATTCTACAAAATATGTCCTGACACACAGAACTGCTCTGCAGATGGGTTTGCTTTTCCTAAAAGAAACCATGCCAAATTCTGCATTAGAGAGATTACTAGAACAACAAATCCTAATTTTCATTTCAGCAGAATTCAGATCTTCTTCTCCAAAAATGCAGCCAGACCTATTAAGGTCCGGTGACAAGATAACTCTCCACAAGAGTCCTGTCTTCAAGCTTTATAGGGTTAGGGTTTTACAGCTGCTTCATAAAGACTACTGCAAAAGATGTACATCAACGGTATGGGATCGCTGAAACTGTCAAGGAAACTTAAGTTTAATTTTATGTATTGTATGAATTAAAGTAAAATCTTTCTGTTCCTTATGTTCCTCGAAGGCCAAAGTTACTTTGGGAAGAATTAAATCATTGTTTTCCTTCCTTTCCACCTCCACTCCAAGTCACCTCCCACCCCTTTCTGACAAGGTAAAGCATTCTCTACCTATGTAAAGAAAAACATTTAAACTCCAGTAAAAGTGATGTTTATATGGCTGCTACAAACCTGAAGTTTCTGAGCAAATACTGGCGGGTTCTTTTCTGCTAAGTCAGGATCCAGATATTCAGGCTGATCACATATCGAGGTTTTCTTAGATATCCTGTTGAGAAGAGCGTCAGCAGAGACAAAGGAGTCTTCAGGAGATGTCTGGAGGGTAAGAAGGATATTCAATAAGTAATGGAGATTGCCCAAGTAATTCAGGACGAAAGCAACATCAATGTCTGCAAATCATTGATTCCCACTAATTTCATACCTCACAGAAAATTTCCTTTTTCAATACACAATTTGTAGGTATAACAGATAAACAGTAAGAATAATTCTTCCTAATTTGATGAGTTATACCTAAGTTATGTTCACAGTTATAACATGATCAGGATAAATACATAATATGAGGCTAAAACGAATTACAACAAAAACTAGACCTCTCGGACTTGAGCACCCAAGGCTCCATACAGTGAGAAAACTCTTCAAGCTAATTAAAATGCTTTGCAACACTGTATCAACAGCATCATTAAACAATCTAAATTATGCACAGAATTAAAGTGAGCTTCTTCTCATTCTGCTCTTCAGTAAATCATATGTTGTCATGTAAGTTAGCAAGTCTAGTGCTGTAGGCATATATGAAACAAGTTCTTCTGGAAAAGTGGAAGCCTTAAAGGAACCTTCTTGAACCTGAGAAACAGTGCTCTCAAGTCTGGATGCACTGCAGGCTCAAGAAAGGAAGGGACCACTAGTAATTAAAATCTAACCCAGATAAGCCACAGAAAAAAGTGATTTAAGTGGAAGCTGGGCTGAGTTCTCAAGGTCAAAAAAAAAAGTGAATTTTACCTTATCAGCACCACGTGACAACACAAATAACAGTTTACAAGAAAATGTGAAAGGCCACCTGTTTTTTTCAACAGGTCATTTTGTAATTTTGAAATCTTACACCACATGCAACAGAACAAACCATGTCTCTCTGTTTGTTTTGAAACACCCCCTTTTATGTATAAAATATCTCAGTATATATCAGGTTAAAATACAGTGCAAAAAAGCCTGTATAATAAAAAAGCACTTCAAAATGTCAGCTTGGAATAACCAATCAGAAGAGCATTTAAGCTATGGGAAACTTCTTATGCATTCCATGAGTTCCATCAAAGTATCTCCTCCGTTTGGGTTATACCACAAGCTGTTACTAAGATCTTTAAGCATTAGGCTGAGTTTTCGCTCTCTTTGCAAGATCCACATGTTCTGCCTCTTGTATGGCATGAATTTTCTGCAGGAAAATGATTCCCAAACTCTTAATATAAATTACTTACTATTTCAATAGCCTCTGGAGTTGTTCCTAGGGTCATGGGCTCCAAGTCTTTCTGTTTTGACTTGTCTGGGGACTGCAAGTGTGCCTCTTGGCTGGCGGTTAGGACTCGGGAAGCTGGGTGTTGTATTTTTATTCCAGAGGATTGTTGGGCTTCAGGGTCTTCAAAACTTGACCTGGAAAAGGATTGTATACAGGCTTTCAGGGTGGAGCACAAGGCCTTCACGTTTCTGCCTCTGGTAACACCTAAATAAGTCTTCTTTGGTACGTTCATGTGTGTAAATACAAATATTCTTTCAACTCATCTTTCTCTCATTCTATCTCATAACACTTTGCAATATCCTTTAAAGCAACACACTGGAGCCATCTAAACAAACCCAGTTCCATCAGAAAGGTTACTCACATGCCTTAAATATTTCTCACTTGCCTTTTTACCCCTTTCTCATTGTGACCTAAATCTCTCCCAAGAAACAAATTTTCTTAAGAAGAACAGATGTCCTTAAAGAACAAAATTTTTGGAAAGCAAACACAACCCACACATCCTGTTCTTCTAACTAGACTCATTGTTTAGCACATATAGCTAGGAAAGTCCAAGTGACAAGTTGCAATTAGATGATTTTTAGATTGAAATGAAAACGACCTCATTATCTGAGAACAAAAACATAAGAAGGAAGCCTTGGCTAGTGAAACAGTTGCCTCTATAACTCTATTTAGTCAGAATATGAAGAAGAAATACGTGTCCTTATTCCTTCCCATTGCACAACTTCTGTACCTTTGCCCTCCGTTCTCTATCATATGTGTACACAGATGGGAATCTATTTATAAACAAACAACTCAGCAACACAGAAGCAGAGAGAGGAAGAACTGCCTGCATGCGTGCTAGGATGGCAACCCAGTTCCCTGACACCCTTTTCCACTGCTGAATTTTATTGCAGCAACATACCCTGAGCACGGCGTCGTGGAGTCAGACAGCCTGATAGGAGGCGACTTGACTGGGCTCTCTTGCTGTGCATCAAACATCAGGTATAGGGATTGTTTCTTCGGGGTGCTGTCATCCTGCTGGCAACAGGAAAAGGAAGACTCATTAACCAATTCAGCCATTCTCCATTAAAGTTAATTCACTGCTTTAAGTGACCGAATGACTTGACAAACAGCTAACAATATAGGAGTGTAAACCAGCCCAGGCTAACTGATACTGAGATGATCCCTGTAAGGAAGAAACCATTAAAGAACGTAACCTAAACAGTTTATTCTTTGCAATGACTCTTCCTCTCCCACTTCAGAGTTAATCAGATTTCTGATCCTGTCAGGCAGGAGGCACCTGTTGACTGAAAATTACCAAAATATTCATTGAAATAAACATTTTCTCATCAGTTTATGCACCTGACATACACACTTTATTTATTTATTTATTCATTTATTTAAGTCCCCTGTGGATATGCCCCCGCTGGATCTAGTCAAGCTATCAAATCCATGAATTAAATGGAAGGCCAAACAACTCCTAGCATATAGTACTGCATTCCATATTTCACCTTCATTCTGAATTCTGTCAGGATTCCCTCCATCTTCTCAAAAGTTTTACTCTTGGTTTCTTAAAATAGCTCAGTAGCTGGTGTAGACAGCTCTGTACCCTACACTGCTGGGACTACTGAGTTGCTTTTAATCTCCAAAAAAAGAACTACTATGATACTAGTTTAAAAATAAAATAATAAAATGGAACAAGCTCTACGAGATATAGGACAACAAAGCACATGCAATTTACCCCAGCTATGCCAATTTAAAGGAGATGGGTTTGTCAATCTGCTTCAGGCACATTATAATTAATTTAAGGGGTAGTGAGGTTGATGGCATTATCAGGATAGTGGGTTATGACAAGGGAATGCAAATGAATGGAAATGGAAGTGAGAACTTACAGGCACAGAGGAGCCAATTTTCTCCATATATTCTATTTCATATGAGTTGCCATATTCCAATTCTGTAACAGAAACAAAAAAGAGCCATTAAATACATGCCATGAATTAATTTTTGCATAAGTAAATGAGAATTCTCATTTACGAGGGCCATTCCCATTCTGAAATTTTAATCTGGTACTTTTCTATGAGATGTTAAAAATAGAATATACAGAGAGAAAGCAGAAGATGTACTTGCACTGATTTTCGACAATGAATCTATGACACACATCAGGCAAATGGTGTTGCCTGGAAAAATTCTGCTTTATCAGCTTGCCCAAGATTCTGCCTCAGAGCTCAGAATATTAACAAAGTTTCAGAGCACTTCCCGAGCAGATAACTTTCCCCTATTGTGTTATCTTATCACAGAAAACACGTTTTTCAATTATTTGTAATGCTGATTCCAGTTTCCTGTAACGTAAAGAAAAAACTAGCTGTTGTAAAATAAAATCACTTCTGTTTCTTAATGTATATCATACAGTTCTTACTTAAGAAGGACAACTGGGGTATCACTCGAGATAAAGAGATGTATAAAATAACGCATAAAATAGCTGCATGCTCACTGAACAAGGGGTAAGACAACGGCCCACTTTACTTGCCTGGTTTTGTGTTTAAGTTATGGAGGAAAAGCCTGAGGCAGGAAGGTTTACAAAGAACCCTAAATCTAAACCCTAATAAAAATGCAAATCTTTACTGCTGCTGTACTTCTAATCTCCTAATTACACTAGAGGGAATAACCAGCATTTCCCTTCAACCCATGGTCACCAAGGAGAGAGCTGATACAGAGGAAGACAGATAAAACACAGCAAACTGGAAAGGAGAGCGCACCTTGCTGCACCCAAATAAAAGCAAAGACTTTGTTCAGTGACACCTTCACTTAAAAAATTAAAGCATCATTAATTTGTCCTAATTCTGCATTTTACCCTGCTGTCATGAGTCTGACAGTAACCATCGTTAGAACATGTGCTCTTTACAAACAAACCAGCCCTAAAGATATTCTCTTACCTGTTATGTTTTGTTTTGAATAAAAAGCCCCACAGAATACAAGAAGCCCCAGTCTATGTATTTTGTAAAAGAACCACTGAGGAGGAGCAGCCACAAACTCACAGTAACTGACCTCTGGGAGACATCAACAGTAAAATGTCTAAGCGAAGAGAATGTTATAACAGCAGGCTCCTCTCGTTTAAATTCCTGGCACTGGATGTTTTAATGGCAATCAGAAGCCAGGTAAGACAGCCAACCTTGTGTCAGGTACCAGACACAAGCCCCTACCTAGTGAAAGCAAAACCCAACCTGAAACAAGGAGATGGTAACAACCTTCTGGATGTCTTACTGCAGGAGAAACCAAGAACCTGTCTGTGTGTATTTCATTTACCTGCACACAGCCCACGAGGTGCACCACGGCTGCTTGTGGGCAGCTTTACAACCCCAGCCAGCCACAAGTGAGCACACAACCACGCAGCACAGGAGGAGGAGATGTGCTGCCACCATCCTCTGCTGGCACAGGTGGCCGTGATCCTGCAGCTGCCTGCAGCATGCCTGGCATTTGCAACCCCAAATGACTTTCGGGCCAACACGTATTTAACTTACTGAGTTCAGGCAGCAGAAGACAGATGGAAATACTTCAGCTAGGAACAAAAGGAACAACACGGCTCACTAAACACAGCTTGTTTGATCTCGCTGCTCTGAGAAGTTTCCAGCACAATCACAAACCATCTTCTCTCCAAGGCATCTCCTCTAAGATACCATCTCCCCTCCAAAACCTCAGGCTCATTATCTCTGTACCTTTAAATCTACGAATGCGCAGGATACCCTATGAGGTAAGATAATTATCTTTCACAAATGCATACAACAGACTCACTACGTGATGTCCTCCAACTCCTCCTACAAATAGCTGCACAATTACATCAGAATTTTCTGCTAATAATTACTGCTTATTTCTGGTCTGTGAAACACAAAAAAAGGCAGCAGTTATAAGCAGAGCACGCCGCAGATGGGAGCTGGATGTAGGGGCTGACTCAGTGGCTGGGCTGTATCGGTACAAAAGCAGCGTTGGGTTACAGGACAGCAGTCACACCAGTGGCTGGGAGGGGTAAAAATATCTGCCCTGACAACAGCACTGGGATTACTCGTATGGCTCTTGAAGCAGCAGGAGCAAGACTGTCAAGGGAAGAAATTATTATTTTTAAGAGATCTGAAAAGCGGAAGCATTGTTGATTATAATTAGCACGTAATCTGAAACTGACTATACCATGCGGCACACATGAGACAAGACAATTAGCATTTAATTAGGAGCTTTGTGCACTTTCTTCTACCTCTTTGATAGCTCAAATGATTGCTGTAGAGTCTCTCTCGCTCTTCTTTTGTTCTAATTCCTTCCATAAAATTTATTTTTTTTCCCAGATTTTGATGGTTATTTTCTAAAAAATATTTCTTGTCTTAAAAATTTCTTTTAACACAAGGTAAGTGAATCTGCTATCTAAAACTTCTCATTTGACTGTAAAACCAAATGGATTTACCCAGACTGAAATACTTATCTGAACAGAAGACTCAACAGATTTCCAAAAAGTCTAGGCCATGCAAACGCATGAGCACGTGCACATGTTACGATCACCCGTTAAAACCGGTGTGATCATTCATGCCTTTTGCTGTCAGACACATTTGACTTAAAAGCTTAGCAGTTTTTAATCAGGCAAAAACTCCTCAGACCCAGGCTAAAATGGTACAGAGCAGCTCTAGTGGTAGCCTGGGACTCGGGTCAAAAAGTCAGGAAAAATAACGAGGTCTGATCAAGAAGGAAAAGTTTAAGCCAAGTTAAACTCCTGCATTCCTCCCAGCCTCAAAGCTGACAAGCTGCCCTGAGAGCAGATGTTGCAGAGCCGTATTTCCTCTGGTAACCTCAGTGAAGGCCACACACACATTTCCAACTGGCTAAATTCTCTCTTCCACGTTTCGCAGACCTGGAATGACAGCCCTCTTCACAGAAACTTCCAGCTTTAGCTTGCAACAGCTTATAGGAAGGTACTACAGGAAAAATCGTAATAAGCTGCCATAAAAGGTGATATTGCCTGGCTCCTGAATGGCTGCTATCTTCCACAGGGATATCCTGGACATTTCTGTGCATAATTAAACCTGGATCCCCGAAGCCTGGAGGGGAGGTGGTATGTTAAGAGTCTTAAAGCACAACCTTTGAGCAGGATTTTAACCTGGGGCCTTCAATACTAGAGCACATTTACTACCACTCACGTTACAGGAACAGGCTCAGGCAAAACCATTGGTGCAGTGATCCTGGATCTAAGAGCACTAAACAAGAGCAGTTTCAGCCCCTGGTCTCCTGTGATGACACAGAGAGAGCAGGTACCATGCACAGAAGAACATAGCATGTCTATAATAACCATAAAAAGACAGAAAAAGTCAATTTTCTCCAAAAGACCTCTTCATTTTCCTTTGAGCTGCCTCTCTACTGTCTCTTGAAAACACAAGATAGAACAATTTGGGTTATTTATTCAGCTCCCCATAACTACCAAGTTCCTCAAACTGGTCCAAAGAGCATCATCTTTTAGGGCTCCTAAAAAGTAACATTAGCTGGGTGCAGACAGTCCTGCATAAAGCATACCCTCTGTAGGAGAGCTGAATTTAGTCTCATTAACAAACGTAGACAGATCAGACGGCTGCGGGTAATCCTGCTTGTCCGTGTTCAGGTCCACAGTCATGCAGGTCCACTTCTGACTGGTCACCGAAGACGCCAGTTTCTCCTCATCTGTCGCATGAACCACCGTGGATATGACAGGAGGTGTTTCTGGAGTAGGCAGTGGGGTGGGATCCTGCAGAAAACAAGGGCTGATTAATGCTCTTCTCTTCCATTAAGAGGCAGAATAGTCAACGCTGAATTCCTCTGCCTGACCGTGGTCATCTTTTTAATTCTGTGCTCTTCACTACAGCCCTGTGTAAAATCCTTACAGAAAAATATGAAGCGTTTCATTGGGAATTGTACTAGTGACAAGTCCTCCTAGTGTAACTAAACTCTCTGATGATAAACCCTCATGTTGCAAAGCTGCCTTGATAACAAGGAAGAAAGAGAACCCAGAATGGTTTAAATCTGTCAGGCACTTGACATAAGTGGCACCCATCACCCGTGGCAGAAGTCCCCGAGTAGCTACACGGACTTTTTAGGCTTCCCTCAAATGAGCAAGCCTGCCTAGGGCTGAGAGGTCAGGAACCCTTTCTTCACTTCTGTGCTGTCGATAAAAGGGGAGGACGGCCGAGGGGAAGATGAAAGCAGCACGGAAGGAGCCGTGCTGCATCAAAGCAGTTGGGCTCCTACACACAGAGCAGCTTTTGTTAACTCCTCTTCCAAGAAAGCCACCTGCTGGCTGTTTACGACAAGGAATTAAACCATCCAAGCACATGCTCCTGGTAGAGCAGCCCATGTGTTTTATTTCTGTTTTCCTTCCAGCCCACCAGCTTTATGCATTCAGTTTCTCACCTTCTGATAACAATTTTCCAAGGTGAACAGTTAGCTTCATTTTTCAAACTGATACCTGACTTAAAGATATGTATTCATCTTGCTGCTCTGTTGTAATGTAGGGCTTCCCAAAGTATGTTCAGAATAGTTTAATTGCAATTCCCAGGGCTAATACACATTGTACTGGAGCTAATATACATCATATGCAGGCCAAAAGTCTGATACCTTATGATTATAGGCCTACGTGCTACGCTTGGACATCAATATGCTTATATTCTTTACATCAACTCTTCTATTACTAAATTCTACATTTAAGTAACTCAAATTTCTCTCTGTGCCCCTCCAAGAATACAATTACACGGATCACAGTGATGCAGTACTTTACCTGAGAAGGAGGATCGGATAGCGGGGATCTTTTTGGTGATTTTTTCACCCTAAAAGTATCACTAAAAATAGAATTAAAACAGTTAATATGGTAATACCAGAAAGAATTGTGTCATTTCACACTTAGCAAGAGGCAGCTACAGAAAATGCGATCTCTGTAAGCCTTTCTGCTTTAAAATCCCATCCATGAGGCAGCAGCACCACAGAGAAACATGCTGAAGGGGCTTATTTTTGTCATGCACTTGGAACAGGCCTTGATTCCCCCAAAAGCTGAGAAAAGCAGGATTGCCATATTTCTAAATTCACTGAAAAAAAAAGTACTGACACATTTACAGAACTGCTCCATTGCAATTCAAATCCCTGCTCCACCCCAGGCATCCTCAGTGGCCTCAAGCAAACTACTTAGCTTGTCTGCTTCAGTTTCCCACCTGAAAATCAAGCCCAAACCACAGCTTTACAAGAATGACCTGAGAATTAAAATCACGATAGATTTAATCAGCAAGCTCTAAGAAGCCCATAAGTTATTAAAATGAGAAAGAATTGGGTATGCTTTGGATGAACTACACAAAAAAGTGAGGCCGATGCTGTTGCCAAGATGCCAGCACAAAGCTCCATCTTTACTCATACACCCAACAGTCCCCCCCTTAACACAGCCACACCAACCAATATGGCAATTCTGCTTCCCCTGACAGCTCAAATGCCAACTGGCACTACACACACTGCAGCCCTTCAGAATCCCCAAAATTTAAAACAGGCAAAAAGAATGAAGAATATGTGATATATTTCTGAGTGCTGCCTTTATGTTTATTCACGACTGGTTGAAAGTATTTTCTGACAGGGACATACACCAATGATTACCTGGTCTCTAGCTGTGTATCCCCACAGCTACTCAAACACATTTTTGCTACTAACTAGAAAAGGCAGAAAATATCACACCAAACTCACTGGTAAAGATTTAAGGTTAGAATTTGAGATGCAATGCTAAAAATTACTGCCCGTCAGCTCTTCCCTGATCAATAAGTGGCAAGGTCAACAGTGGAAATTATAATGGAGGGTTTCAGTTGGTAGAGGGTGGATCAATACCACATCTGTAGGGGAAAATAAATTGGGCAGCTGAATATTAGGGTGTTCGATGCTACTAATTATCTAGTTAGGATGCTGGAAATAATTGGGATAACTTATTCCTTTAAGAAGGAGAAACACTTCATGTAGTTTTAAGCAAGAGTGATTATACGATGTTGTACAATAGCAGAAATAAAACTTTACTGTATTAGCTCAAGGATAGGAAATCTGTATGGTTTTTAAAAGAGGATCTTCTTTGACAGGCAAACAGATAATGAGGCACCAGATTCTTCTAGCTCATTCACAGGCAGGCGTTTTACTTAAAAAAGCTTTCGTGTGTGCCAGTGAAGTGACACAGCTAGCATAAGAGCTTCATGCTGATTAACTGATCATGCTGCAAAATAAATGAGTAAAATTAAAAAGCCCACAAATCAAAGCAGAAACTTGAAATGTTAGCTGAGAATTACTTACAACAGAGAACATACAGACATCACATCTTCTACCATCCTAAGACAAAGAAGACAAAGAAAAGAGAGACAGACAGAAGGAACTGACAAAAAAGATAAACCTACAAACAGTCCATTAATGTTAATGTGTTAAGGCAACCCGGTCATGCACATCTTCTACCTGCATAAGTTCAATCTCTACTTTTTATTGTGAAATAGGTTAGGAGAAAAAAAAATATGAATTAAGTCAAGTTTTGAAATTCAGTGAGATACTTTAGACACGCCTTCATCTCACACTTCATCACTTCTGCACCGCTCTCCTCAGGTGAGGCACCCTTGGGAGGTGGCGCCTTCGGCCTCTCTCTCCCGGCACTTTGGGAAGTGAGGCCAACACAAGGTCCCTATTTTGCCTCACTGCTGTCAGAAGACACACAGAAGGCATCAGCTGCTCTTTGTCTGGCATCACCTGAGTGCCTTGAGCTGTCTCAGAACAGCTCAGCACTTTGGCATTCGACCAGGGAGTGATTTGTGTCAAGCTGCCATCCTTCCTAAAAATCCCCCCTTTTCACACGGGGGTCAGTCCATCGACTGCTTCAGGTTTCATTCACGAACACCAGCTGGTTGTTTTTATTGATTGTGAGGGATGTAAGGCAGCATACAGCACAGGCTCAAAGTAGTCAAGCTTAGCAAGGGCTTAAGCTCGTGCCTGGCTTCTTCACCTCCTGTAGGCCTCATCTAGAAATCCATGTCTGGCTGTATGAGAAAAAAGTTCTCAGACTGGCCCATGGAGTTTTATTTGTTTTACTTCTGTAACCCTCAATGCTGCTAGTAACCCCCCTGACTTGGCAAAAGCCACTAAGTAGGGTTTTAGAAGTCCTGGTAGATCACAGCATCACTTCCAACTCAAACACCCTCCTTTCTGCCCCTTGGAGCTGAAGCATTTTGCAGTGACTTCTCTCTGCTGCCCCATCAAGGCAGCACCACCAAGGGTCCAACACCCCAATTCCTGCCCTGGATCCCATGGAGGAGTCATGCTCAGGGCCCTTTTTGTGGAGAAACCAGTGTCAGGCAGAGGCAAATACAGCCACTGCCTCCCATGGCAGCCCACAGCGAACCTTAGGCCAATTTTCTTCTAGAAGTGTAAATCCTCTTCTTTGGTGGGAACCCATAGCCAAAGCAGGTTATGGGGCTGCAGTGGGCAGGTGTATATCATAACAAAGCAAAATCAGTCTAGGCAAGGGCAAAAAAATCCTGTAACCTTCCTAAAAAAATATATATTTACAAAACTCTTTTAAAATTCATGTTGTCCCCAAGTTAACAATTTGGAATTGATTCCACTATTCACAGCGCATGGTGGACCCATGAGGATTGTAGTGGGGTCTGTCTGCTCCACTGCAGCTACTGGATGGATGACACAAGGAGGCTGTGAATATCGGACTTCAGGGTCTGGTGACATTAAAATCCCCCTCTCTCCTTTTGGACTTCCCAAGCAAGACTCAAAGAGTTCTTCTCCTGCTGTCAGACTTTTTCTTTTGGACCAAACCAGTTTGGACTTGGGGCTCAGAAAACACATCAGCTTAGCATCCATCTTAATTCTCACCTTAATTCCCCCTAAATTGGAGGCACATCTCAAAAATAAGCAAAACCAGCAACAATAACAACAAAAGCAATAAACAGGCTCCTCCCTCAATAAACATCTCAACTGTACAGCAGTCTGCAACTTCCAGAAGTCAGAAATGCTCTTAAAAACTAAAAATGGCACACGCTTCCTTAAATCTGGCAAGGGAGGTGAATTAGATGCTTGAAGGGTAGAAGGCAGCTCAGGAAAACTGAATCCTCACTCCACAAGGTAGAAAAGTTTTTGCATGATTTACGTTAATGACATTATCTTCAAATTGTCTGGCTTTTACCCATTTTTAGTTACATTATTTTTAGTTAGCTGACATTTAAACGATAAAGGGACATGTTGCGAGGTATTTTCTTATAGATAGATACAGGATAACAATTTAAGATTAATGGGATATAAACGTACTGATTAACAACTCAAAAAAATGTAAGATAAGGGTAAGATAGCAAACTATGCACACCAGCAAGTGAACCATTGGATTACCAGAACTAACCACTGAGGTTCCTATCTAAATATCTAAATACAACAAGCTTGAACATTTATCCTGCAGTTTGTTAAATGTTCCTAAAAGCTGGATGTTCCCCTACCATGTAGTAGTCTAGGAGATTTCAACCCTTCAAGAATCCTAAGCTCTTTCACAGAAAGGAAACTTCAAGTTTTTCAGTCTTCTATTTAAAAAATATCCAATTCACTTCTTTGAACACTGCACCTTTCAGTGTGTTTTTTTTTTCAATAGTGTAAGTCACCGGAAAAAACCTGCTGTGTGCAGTAGGGGATTTGTTCTTGCCTTATTATTTCATGTCCTACTCAAAAAATATGATTCATAAAATAATCTTTAGTGGTATGAATCAGCTTAAACAATTTCAAATTCCAAGATGAGGTCACAGAACACTTGGCACAAACTTGAGAAAATTTGGATGTAATCACATTCAAAACTACACCGGGCCCCAAAACTTCAAAAACCCAATGCCTAGTCCGGTGGCCTTATCTGGCCTAATTTATCCCTGGTTCTCCCTTTTGGCCTGGAAATATCAAGTTATTGAGGTAACAGGTTGAGGGAAGGCACATACAGGCAGGAGTCCTGTTGCATGGTTAACAACACTGAGCAGGATCTTTCTGTCTCTACTCAATCCTAAAAGTGATACAAGTGGGCCAATGGGTAGGACTGTGCTGCTTCTAATCCAAAAATAGCTGAGCCCTTTAACTTACGTCTTTAGAGGCGTCTTCTTCTTTTTTGCAGGTTTATTCAAGCTGTCTCCATCGGTCCCGTTTGTTTCATTGGCACTGGCTGGTATCTCAAAGGAGGCTGGAGATTTGGTGGGCGAGCTGGCGATCTTAGAAGAAGACTTGAAAGGGTCAATAGAGTCCTCGCACATGTCTGGCTCGAAACTGTACGTTTGTTGAGGCAGTTTGGGAGATTCTTGCATTTTTGTACTAGATGAGAACGGGTTAAAATTGGGATCGTCCCACTTGTCAATATCAAAAGTGTAAGATCCTTTTGTGATAGGGATCTCATTTGGATCAGTGGGTGTCTTGGTTGGTGTGGTTGGAAGGTTATCAAGCTTTTCCACTGACTTTTTAGTCTTTGGCCTCCGTAGTGGCATTTTAGCACCAGGCTTTTTACCTGTTTTTTTAGGAGGAGCGCTCTCCTGAGGGTCTTCACCGATCCCTTTTTCTTCAGAATAATCAAACTCCAGCCTCACTGCAACCCCTTTGACCGGAGGGTCCTCTTGTCCTCCGGTGTCAGGCGGGGTCACCTCCACAGCCTCAGGTGCCGTTGTAAGAGGTAGCGTTTTCTTACTGGCAGGGGGAGAGTTTTGTACTTTGCTGCCTCCAGTGCTAAACGCACTAATCCCTTCAAAACTGTCTGGATCCAAAGGGTAGGATCCCTCAGGCACAGCCGGGGCCTCCTGTTTCTCAGCAGAGATTTTAGAAGGTTCAGTACATTCAGGTTTTACTGAGTCAGCCTTTGCTTCAGATGTTGATTTATCCTCACCTGGGGCAGAAGCTGCTTGGCCAAGGTCAGACGGCTCTTGTGGCGTTTCCTTCACCGGCGGAGCATCGAGAGATTTTTTTGCTGACGGCTTCTTTTTTAAGGAAGCTGGCCTGGATTTCTTGGTTCGCTTAAGGGTACTGGAAGCACTACTTGAACCAGTACCATATGCATCTGCTGCTGGCGCTAGCGTCTCGTTATTGCCAAGATAAGATGCTCCATCAAAATCACTAGCTTGCAAGCTAAGAGACCGAGATAACGTAGATTTGGAAATTGGCACCGAATCGGTCGATTTTCTTCGAACATTCGCTTTGGGGTCACGATTCTTCGATTCCGGAGAACTCGGTCCTAAGGCATGGAGAGAATCAACCAACTCAATGTTATCAAAGTCCAAGTTGTAGGTTCCACTGCTGGCTATTGGCTTGTCCTCATCAAAGACGGTGGAAAAAGAATGGGAAGGGGGACGGAAAGGGCTTTCTTCAACAGGTTCGCTGTGGGACACATCAGCTACAGGGGCAGTTTCGGAAGATAATCCTGTGGGAACAAACAGAAAAATCAGCAAATTTTAAACACGTTTTAAAAACGGGTGCTTAGTAATCTTGCTATAATCTAATACTAATACAAATATATATATATATAAAAGAAAGGGTAAAAATCATTCAGATGGAGTAAGCAATGATTGAGGGACATTTTCAATACATGAACTAGATAAGGAAAAAAAAGTTCTCCCCAGGAAAAGATTCAAGTCAAGCTGCATGAAAATACAAAATATGCATTGGAATAGCCTCTTGAGGATACCTTCTAAACTAATTATCACTTAGTTAAAAAGGTGTCTATTATTATAACATGCTAAATATGCCACATACCAGAAATTCTGGACTTTGAACATTACTCACATTTTCTTCTTTTCTAAAGAGTTCACAGAATTGTGTCAAAGCTCTTTTGCAGTAGATTTCCTGTCAATTTGGCCAGTGCTTCAGCAATTACATGTTGATCTTAAGTTTTGTTTCCCATGTGCTATTTTTACTAATTTCCCAGAGGGACAAAACAATGGAACATGGCTTCCCTTCCACAACCCATCAATGTCTGCCCCCAGAAGCCAGTACACTAAACTTTGACCTCAAAATTCCAAATCTACAATAAGATGTGAATCACGGAGAATTTCATATGAAATAAATTACGGCAAAGATTATAAAAAAATAATAATAATCAGTTCAACAACTGTACAAGAAATCTCAGTTGCAAATATTCTATAAGAAAGACAATTAGAAGCTGCCTACAGATTATTCAAAACAGATTTCTCAAAGCGTAGTGCTAACTCCATGATGAAAGGAAAATTTTATAGGGAGAATTATATGGCAGAACCGTTCAACTGAACATCTTTTCATTGTAATTAAAGGCTCGCTTATCAAAGGGAATCCTAAGAAGATTTATAGCAGTCTCTTGACTTGTTACATAACAATTATATTGGACTAAATAGAAAAATACACAGTGCGTGTCAAAAAGAAAGTACACCAGTAGGAAAGGATTAAGATGATGGACCCTTCTGCCTTCCACCTCATTAAAGTTCATTACCAAAATGCTTTACGGATCCTGAACACGGTTTGCTCTGGCTGTCATTGTCCCTGCCCAAACCTAACACCGTCACCTCCACTACCGTGTCCGTGTCCTGGTCAGGGCGTGGAGCCCTGGGAAATCCCTCCAGTCCCCAATCCACGCTACGCTAAGCTGGCTGCTGGGGCTGCTCCCAGCAGCTGGGCTCGCTCTGATGAAAACGGGAGCAGAATGATTCAGGGCTTCCCACTGAGCAACGCAGCTTTTGTCGTGGTTTCAATTTTAGCGTCATGCAATTTTAAAGAGAAGCACGCTCAAGCAAAAATGAATGCTTTGCTCATCCTTAAACGATTTCGGTGAAATTTCTATGCATCTTTTTCACTTCAATCATGACATGTTTTGCAAAACAGTTTCCATTGTGCCCAGCTACATTCATTACTGCTTTTCATAAAAGCAAGGTGGACAGAGAATCAATCAGCTTTTTGTCAGAAGTTATGAGTGGATTAAGAACAGTTCTTCTTTATTCCAGAGGAAATGGCACCTCTGCATAGAAATCATGGGAGTTATTACTTATGAATGTAGAGAACAGAAGAAATTGAAGGAAATCAGATCCATTTCCCACAGCAGTAGCTTAGAGCAGCACCAGGTATATTGAGAGATTTTCAGAGGAGTGACAGCTGCGCAGTTTCTCTCAAGACGCTGGAATTTTACTGAGTTACAGGAACTAAACATATTGCTTTACTGTGTTTTTTGTTTGTTTGTTTGTTTGTTTGTTTTGTTTTGTTTTGTTTTTTTGTTTTTTTCTGAAATGAATGCTAGTAATGAGGCAATATTTCAGGACAGTTTATTTTTTTTTCCTCATCTCCGCAGGGCTGTGCTTGGGTTCAGTCTGGCTGATTGGCCATTCATTAGAGTCAATTTGCTGAGCTGGTGTTTGCTTCACACACACCTCACTTCTGACACCGGTGGGACTCAAAGAGAGTCGTAAAACTCCAGCATTAGGCTCATCTGTGGATTTTACACCACCGTGGAAGGGAAGACACCTAACTGGGATACAGAGCAATGAACACCGCATAGCTCTAACACGTCAGCACAGAACAAATCTAGGTCAGCGTGAAATAAAAGGGGGATCTGAACACAGCCTTCTGAAATTACGTGTTGTTTTCATTCCCTCATGTGCCCACCAGGGTTGAGGCTCTTTGTTCAAAGACAGTACAAACATATATTTAATATAGATATACAAAATCAATGCCCTGCAGGACCTGGAATGCAGCAGGCAGGTGCAGTTGAGCTGAATTTGGGATCGCATCACAGCAGTGAGCAGATGTGCAATGCTTCCCATGCTCAGGGTGGCCCAGCCTTCCAATTTGATGTTCTCCACGTAACATGGAGCTCAGAGCCCTTTGGTTGATTATTTCACAGCTTCCTCCTCACCAAATCCTTCGTTCACAGTACAGATTTCTGCAGAGCGCAGCTCAGCTCCCTGCTGCGATATTTCCATTGTTTCTTTATGGAACAACATGGGAAATGGAGAGAAAACAGCTTTTGGGAGCCATGCACTGCTGCTCCTCAGCTCCTACCCCATTGCACAGGGATCACCTGCCTGGGAATGGCAGCAGGCAGGAGGGGAAGAGGTGAACACTCTTTGCTGGCGAGAGCAGCACAGCTTTGTAGCAGTACCAGGAGATATTAAGATGTGACTTTAAGGGCATATTCAGAGAGCAGAGCCATTTGTCTTCTTAGACCACAGGATTAAGTGAATCAGTCTTACTAATTACTGCATTTCATTAAAATGCAGCTTGATCGTGGAGGAAGGTACCACGCTACAAGCTCTGCAAAGGAAGGCGTTAGCTTGCCCTAGAGAGAGGCCAGCAAAAGGTTTTAAACCAGGCTTATGCTTTTTAGGGGCTCATGGCAGGGAGCTGACAGTCCCCCACAAATTATCCCAGTAGGAATTGCCCTCAGGCAGGTACTAGGTGGTGGGAAGCATTCCAGAAACATGAGCGACAGCAGAGAAACCTGTGTTGTACTGAAAAACAGGTGCTCCCCCAAAGAAATCTGCCATTGCAGTCATTGAGAAGGCGACCCAAGGACTATTCCTTCCCCACGGACATTGCTCTGACTGTAGAGAAAGCCTGCCTGGATTAGGATACTTTTTTTTAGGATACAGAGCGGGTACTTTTTTATTTTTCTAGTCAACTACAGAAATCAATTTTTGTGCATTATGATTTTGTACCAAGATGGTGACAGCAACTCGGATGACAGCAAACCTCCAACACCCCACCAGGAAAGAGCACGGGGCAGCCCCAGCCCTCCCTGAACTCAGGTGTCCTTGAGGAAGCTGCAGAGATGCCCCACGCAGCCCCACATGTGCAGGGGATGCGGTGCCCACCGGCAAACACGAGGTTACCAGACCAAACTTAACCAGATCTAATACAGCAAACGCAGCAGAAATTAAATTATACTTCTGTTTTCTGGAGGAAAAAGAAGGATGAAGAAACATTTGGAAAATGCATAGAGCGTGCACCCCCACACTGTTATAATGAAATACCTCAGCAGACAAGCTCTTTGCCTATAGCGTATGGGAACTGGAATTACCTAACACTACACGTTTTCAAACAGCTTATTTCACGTTCCTGCTTGTTATGAAGGCCTTTGAAGTTATGAAATCAATTACTAGCACTATTGTTAAAATTACTGTAAAAATACTTCTGCCATTTATTCTGAGATAAGATGTTGGATATAAAGCTTATTCTCAATTTTCTTTTGTCAGGCAAAAACACAAAAGAATGTTTGCCCTAGCAAAAATTCAGTTTGCTTTTCTCTGGGTCATCATCTCTGTACTGGGAGGGCTGACTTCAATTCCCCCAGCACAAGAAGGAACTGGACACAGGTCTCCCATGAGGGATGAGTGGGTTGTAATGAGTAAAGGGGGCTCCAGCTCTTGCATCTCGCCCTGTGTATAATCTGAATTCGCTAAATAATTGAAGAATGTAGGAGGAGAAGAAATGCTCCTGCCTAAGTAAGAAATCCTGGCCAGAAACGGGGAATTTGGGAGAAAGAGCTTGAAGCACTTCATGGTGCTCAGGTAGACAAAGAAGAGGACCCTGCTGTGAGGAGCCGATGCAGCCTCCCGTGCATTCACCTCACCTGAACTAGGTGCGTGGAAAGCTGACGGCCTGCAGATAAGCACCTCAAATGATAATTTAAAAGACTACCAAACTTAAGAAGAGAACAAAAAACCAACCTCAAGCTCATTTGCTTCAAGAGTCCAACCCTTGCTCCTCGCAGCCAACAAAATGTTTGGACGAGCCCTCCCCTCCAGACTCGCCCGCTGAGCAGCTCCCCTCTCCGGCCCAGCCCCTCGCTCTGCCGCTGATGGACTGTGGCCATGCGGCAGGTTTCACACCACCAGGAGCTGGCACGAACCCAGGGTGAATCGAGCTGTATTACACTTTCATCATACTTATTAAGCCAGCGTTGAAGTCAACCTAATTAAAAACTCTCCTCTTGGCTTTCCAGCAGTGGGGTCCAGCTGTTGCGCTAATGACGCGATGCGGCATCACCACAACCGTCTGCATCCATAATTATTGTCAGATACAGATCAAATAATCCCTCAAACGCTTCTGTGCTTCCTCCTTCCACCCAAACACACGCTTCATCACCACCATCCTGTCGAAGACAAAGGCGTGTGGCTGGCGAAGCAGGATCCCAGCTGGCCGGCGCTGCCTCTTGCTGCGTGCTGGGCTCGTTGGTTGCCCATATTTCTTATTCCTCTTAGTGAAACCTCTTTATTTAGCTGTATGGTATCGACTAGGAGCCCTGCTTCCGCTGCCCACAGCCCCCCAGTAACTCATCGAATTTGTGTGCAGCCACACACACAACCTATGAGATAAGCAACCTATAAGATAACCGGGAGTCAAATGGTTCATAAAACAAAAACGTTAAACCAAAATGTCACTTCTCTGAAGCATACGAACACCTAAGCTACAGTCTCACTGTTCTTAATTTCTTCAAAAGGTTTCAGAAACAAGCAAATGCTTTGTGTCGCCCTCCTACCTCTGAATTTTCCCTGCATTGCACAGCCCTCTCCTCTCGTACCACCCCCCCGTTGTATAACTGCATTCTGCATCATTTCGGAATGCGGAACGCAGCTCTGGCAGTTTGTGGCAATTTGCCTCCCATGGACAAATCTGATTTGCAAATGAAACATTTTCATCTCCACCACCCAATGGCTTTTAATACAGTTCACGCTGGCTATGAATGGTACAGTCAGTTTCCTATCTATTTGGGAATGCCCAAAAGAAAGGAGGGGGAGGTCTGGGACACAGGAAGAAGAGAATCGCATGTGACAGGGACGCACATGTGTATTCAGGGGATGAAGATAATCTACTGCAGTAATTAAAAACATGCTGCAATGCTGTTTAGCATATGCACTCTTTGTTCTCTCAGCACTTAACTTGTTTTGTCATCACAGATATTAAGATGAGAAAAAGGAAAGAAGATGGAGAACGAGTAATGCTGCTTGCTGCAGTGAAGAAGGAACTCTAAAGGAGAAACTGCCAGGACATCTCTTCTCCGTATTTTATTTTGTGGCATCAGTTTGTTGAACATCTTTCTAGTTTCTCATAAACTCATAGCATAAATCACAATCTTAAGGAGCACTCCTTAATGCATGAGTCCCAGAAATGCTTTAGGTGTCTCAAGCCATTTCCAAGACTTGTTTGTCACATCCCCAAAGGTTTAAATCAAGCTCGACAGCCTTTGCAATACAAGCACCAGACACGGACATTGCTTTGCCCCTGCTAAATGCAGCCACTACAGTGGGAAGTGGAAGATTTAAAGCATGGCAACGTTACACAGCTTTCCAAAGGAAGCGTAAGCCAGCTTTAGCCTGCTTAGAGTAAATTACCTTTACACAATTTAGCAATGTAATCAAGATGACTTGGCTTTTGGATGGGAAAAAAAGACAGCATAATAGGCAATTCAGTCTTAAACTGTTGAGCTGTCATTTGACAACCCAAACAAAGCTATTTTGGGATAAGGAGTGCCTCCTACTCCTCCATATTCTATTATTCAATTTGGAGAACAAAGAATACCTTTTTGGGGGGGAAGAGGGCAAAGCTTTTTGTTTCTGAAATGTCATATTCCCTCCTTAAACGTGACCTTGCCAAGATGTTCCATTTTTATGTGACTGTATTATCCATACACTCACACTCACTGCTCTGTTACTGTACCACAGAGCTAATATAAATATTTCTACTGTTCTAGGAGCTTTTTGTTCACTTTCTGCTTTAGGTGCCAATACAGATGAAATAGTATTTCGTTAACTGTCACTGCTAGCAGTGTGCAGTCAAGTGCCTGTACGTCGTACCTCCTTTTTCTAGGCATCTGACTCTGAAAAGCTCCTAAAATACTGGGAAGAGGGAATGAAATTTGATTCTAAAGGAAGAATTGGTGTTTTTTGGTTTTGTTTGTTTTTCCTAAAAAGCTCCTATTTTCTTTATTATTTGCCCAGTGTTATGGGCAGATTCTCTACTACTTTACTCCAGGAGGTGACAGAGTTTCTCCTCTCAGCACGGACAAGGGTCAGCACACACCAACAAATCTTCCAGGAAACAATTTATTGGCATCCATTCCTTGCCTCTGCTACCACAAACACCTCACCTCAGCTTCACCTTCCTCAGCAAGGTGTCCCACCCACGGCATGCTCCTTACCTGTGTCTTCCAAGGACAGCTGGGGCTTTATTTCTTGTTCTGCTAGGTCTGCTACAACTGCTGCCGCCGCTTCGGGGGGTGGCTGGGGTGGTGATGGTGGAGCCTTGACCGGTGTGGTGGACTCCGGGGTCTCAAATGCTTCTTCTGAGTCAGAGCTCCTGGGGAAAACCAAGCAAGAGAGAGTTTTCTTAACAGCCTGGACTAGTGAGGAGAGGGAAGATTCATGGCAGAGACACCAGCTATTGGGCTACCTCTGCGATCTCCAAAGGCAGCCCAGAAGGAGATATTACACCACCGTGTGGTTTCCAGAGCAGAATATCATGGCCACGATCTTGTCACTGCTTTGTGCTACAAAAATGAATGTGTATTTGGAAACAAATCCAGGCTGCAGAGCCTGCTTTTCAGTGTGAAGGAGGTTCAGCCACAAAGACAACACCAACACCCTTGTATCAGATAGATTCTGAAACTTTCCTTGGTGCAAGGGGACATAAATGAACACGGAAAAGGATCTTAAGAGTCATTTCACAGCTTCATTTAAAAAAAATGAAACACAAAACTTTAAAAACATCATCAAAGTTCTGTGTGTGCTCCTACAGGTGAGAGCACACGGAGATACCTGAGGTGCAGCTCATCCTTGGGTATCCTGCTTCCAGGGAAATAGATTTTACTTTTTTACACAATTTTCCCATAGCCCTCTTTAAACAGTAATTGTATAGGTTTATTAAAAAGGTGAGACGAGGTGTAAAATGCACAGTCCTGGTACTGTCAATAATCCTTTTCTAGCACTGTGGGCTCACACAGCCACAAGCAACAGAAGGATCCCAGTGGGTTGGTGTCAGCCCAGTGGGGAAACAGCAGTACCCCAAACGGAGCCAGTCAAAGGAAATGCAGGCCTGAAAAGGAACACCTGTAGGAAATGATGGGAAACCTAAATGATAAGTGAAGATCTAAATCACGTAAGGACAAAGAACTTCTGGAAATAAGGCTACACCGTAGTTAGTCAACATAACGTTTTCTCCTCCTGCCACAGAAGTGCTTCAGGAAACAAAGTTGAAGAACCAAACAGAAACAGAATTTGGTATTTTTCTTGTAGAAAAATGTTTCCTGTCATAAAAGTAAACCTAGAAAGTTATCATCTAAACCAACAACATTAAAAGTAATTCATCCCTCTTGTGTTTTCACGTGATTCTCACTGCCTGAGCTTCAGCACAGCTTCGTTTTGCCAATATTCAGTAATCTCAGCACAATTCTGATCCCATACTTCTAATTTTCACCTGCACCCCTCCATAAGCAGCAATGTAATCAGTAAAAACTTTCTTAACCTTAATTCAAATGCAGCCGAGTTTGTTATGAGGGGCGGTCATGATAGCAAAGCTTGGTATATAACACAGAGGTGGGAAGGGAAGCTCCACACCAGGGAACTGTTCGTTGTCATCACCTGAAGGGTGGCAAAGAGCATAAAGCCTGGGAGCATAGCCCAGGACTGTGCTCCAAGGTCTACATCATGTATCTCCTGGGAAAATGAGAACTTGTGCTGAACTGGGTCGGTTTTCCTTAGAGAAAACACGGGATGGTCTCTCCCGCGTAGGATATTTTTAAGACTGTAATTGTACTTTCAAACTGTAACAAAAGATTTTCCCAGAACAACAGGATTTCCTGTGAAAAGGAAATTACGAATAGAACTGGCTGAAATGTGTAATGTCTTTTCTCTGAAAAGTACAGAAGTGCACAGAAAAATAAATAAGGCTGCTGCAAAGTCCCTGGTGCAGAAGAGCTTGCCAGGCGGCAGCAGGCGCGGACCCAGCTCTCGTGGAGGGAAGAGCCCCTTCTGTCCTCTTGACCATTATCCTGAAGCTCCAGCCGAGGACGAGGCAGGGTGAGATGGGACATGTGGGGTTTAGAGGTGGAGAATTCGTTTGCTGGTCCTGGCTCATAATGGGGAGAATGGGCCTGCAAGTGCGGAGTCCAAACAGTTAAAAGCTATGGGGTGGAACATAAGTTATCAGGGCAAGCTCACGCTGATTTCCGAGGGTGGCTACAAGGACGTGTGAGCGTATCTCATATCTTTCTATCTGCATCCTTTGTTTTTTGTATGTAATGGGGGAAAAAAAAATAAAAATCTAGATTGTAGAAGCTACAAAATGACTAGAAGTACTCTCACAGTCCTCTTTCACCTCTCCAAAGATGGCCAGTAAACAGTAAATGGGAAGGCAGCCGGTGAGCAGTGAGTGCAGTGCACACAGGCAGGGAGAGGAGCTGGGGAGAACCAAACACCACGGCCATCCTACGGGACCAGTTGCGGCATAGGGGTGCTCCTGCTCTCACCTGGAGGCTTGGAGCAACTGAAGGCAGTCCCCAGGGTTGACTTCTCTTTGTCCCCTTTGGCCTTGTGGAAATCCAGCCCCAGAAGTTACATTACCTTCGTTTTTGTAGACCACAGACACTTATAATTTTAAGTCCTTCACTTCAGAATGAAAAATAGCCTTTCTGTCACTGCAGCTGGAAAGCAATCAGCACACAAGGATGAGATTTCTTCCTGCCATGCCTCTCCTCGCTGTTTGGGAGAGGGGATGGAGCTGCTCCCCACCAGCTCGTGGAATCACAAGGAGCAACATCAAGACTGGCTTCAGGGCTTAGCTCCATCACAGCCAAGCTGAACATCCTCCATCCATCTATATTCAAACTGGTGTATTTCCTTCCAAACTTAGCACTTTGGACAAAATACAATAAATAGGTGAGGTTGATGGTTGGACTTAATGACCTGGAAGGCCTTTTCCAACCTACGTGACTCTAAACTTGCCTTGTTATTGCAGCTTGGCCCAGTTTAGTTGTAGTCTCTCAAGCACACCATGCAGACTGCCAGCAAAACCTGGACCTTGAGAATCGAACAACAAATAAAGTGCTCAAAGCACACCCATCTGTCACCAGAGGGACATTCAAGAATCACCCAAGGCTTGGGTCCTGCTGCTGGATGAGCTGGCATACACCACGATGGACTGGGAGTCCCAAAGCTGTGCAATGAGGGACCCAAATGAGCAAACACGGCGGTGATGTACAAACCATGAGCAAATACAGCTCATAAGCATGAGCTGTGGCACCACCTAAAGGCAAAGCACAGATTCCAGTAGACCTGGCAACCCAAAGCATCAAAAGCGATTAGATCATAGTTAGGATACAAATTTCACATCAGTATTTACTGAATGATTTATACACTGTGAGAGGAATCTAAATCAGCAAGAAAAAAAAAAAAAAAGCAGCTTCTTAAGATGCTCAGTTTAGTAGTGAAGATGAATTTTGGTTTTCATTCCTGTAATCCCACTGGGAGATGCGCTGGAAGTAAAAAGGAGGAAGGAGTTCCGTAGTCTCACCTCCATCGATCACTTTCAGAGATGATCCTCATAAAAGCTGCATGAATAATTCAGGTCTGTTTTCCGATGAGATCAGAGCCGAGGATGGAGGACTGGCTGTACACTGCTGAGGTCAATCTGTCTTGCACATTACTTAAACGGGCACATATACTCATCCTATCCTGGCAAAGCCAGAGATAGAAAGATTTGAAAAGACACTCAGTAGCTTCAAGCTTTCAAGTCCATACAGCCACAGAGGCGAGGCGCTCAGAGATGTGCATTAATTTCAGTCAAGCTCTTCCACCGCGAACAGTCTGATAAAACCTTCTCAAATTTCCTGCTCCCATTTTTCACAGTTAAATTGATCTTATCCCGTAGAGGTCTTAAAAAAATAAAACGAGAAAAAGAACACGGAGACAGCATGTTTCAGTGGCAGTCTCAAGCCTGAAGATAAATCCAACTCTTAGCTGTGCCACTCAAGTGCTGCATGGACGGGGTCTTGGTCAATCCACTTCTGCATCTGCCTCAAGCCTGCCTCACCCACCCAGGCTGTGAATTCTTTGTGGCACGAACAGCTTATCGCTGTGAATCTGTGCTGATTCAGAGGAAAACAAAAATTGAAGACTGCTAAACTGGTACATATTGAATTTGAGCTTTTTTCTTGTTCTATTTATAAAAAATTCAATAACGAACTCTCTCTATAATTCATCTTGTGGTATTTTTCATGCTGCAGTTACACAACCCGGTAGCAGATGTATATCATCTCCTTTCTCCCTTTCTTCCTTCAGACTTTCAATGTTGTTCAGGGTCATAACTCCAAACCAGCACGAGAGCCCCAACTGCACAGCCCCTCCTGGAGATCAAGCTACCACTTCAGGCCAGCAGCCTTACCTGACCCTAGGGCCTACTCACAGCGAACAAGAATAGCGTATGTTACAACAAAAGGTCAATTTTTTCATCCCAGCACAAGGTTAGAGTAATATCAAAAACGTTTCAGCTTTGTGCTGTCATTTCTGTATGGTATTTGCCTACTCGGTGACTCCAGGCCAACGCAGGGCTCCACATTAATCAGCTGCTCTTAACGTGGTACTTGTCGGCTGGGCCATTCGTCACCTACCCACTCTGAGGAACAAATAACATCACAGATTTTAAATGTTAACATTAAATTGGCATGGCAGCATACAAAAATCATGTCGGACATAGCAGTAGATTCATTTGGTTAAGTGTTAATTATTAATATTTGGTACCTGAATTAGTCTTCCTGTCATCCACGGATCTGTTAAACTCATGGCATTGAAATGCACCACAAACAGTGCTAGGCATACACCTCACAAATGGTATTTCCCTTCTCTCTAGCAAAACACACCATTAAAATGACCAAACTTCTCAGATATAATTCAACACTACCAACAGCACCAAGAGCATTTCACACAGAGAAGAGCAAAACCATCATCTTTAGCCAAGCCGACCAAAGCTGAAGGGTCAGTGACTTATCGGGGACCACTTACAGCCACCTGCCCTTCCCCTCCCTGTCCCCACGGGGAAGGCTCTCAGCATGGGATGTGAGCACGTCAGGAGCTGGGGAGGCACAAACATGTCACTTACATGTCCCCGGCCTCCACTTACAAGACAGTTCCTTTAGGGACACGTTTCTGGCCATTAACTATTGATGGACTTCCCTCACGCTGCTCTAAGGATATCCAGCAGCAGGATCATCTAACCTACAATTAAATAAATCACGCACAGAGCATCACTACCGGTTCGTACCCGCAGGATGAGGACCAAGCCTCAGGACTCATACCCATAAAATAAGGCCTGGTACCCAGGAGGAAAGCAGAGGAAAACCAAACACATTGTTCTCCCAGGGTTTGCTCCAGCAAAATGCAAAGTGTCCAACTGTGATGGAAATCGATGGGAATTCATAGTTTTCTAGGGCTGAATCTGTATGAGGGATGTACCTCACCTTCTGGGGGAAGGCTGCCTGCTGTACAGCACGAGGTTTATGTATGGTATATGTATGCATACATCCCAGAAAAGACAATGATGCCCCTAGCTACTTGCCTGCCTTGCAACACTGGAGGAATGTTTTATAGGCTTCCGACTTGCAAAGTCTGACCGTCAAGACAAAACTGTAATTTCAGCACAGGATTGTTTCAGCTTGGACTATATAGCTGGAAAGTAATTTCAGTCTCACTTTATGACATCCCTAACCGCTGCCCTGTAGACCTTTTTTGTTTTTACTTGAAAACTGGGCATGGTTCAGTGAAAAATGGGTACAACAGCAGCTTCTTGAATCACAAAAAATTAAAATAATTTTCGAGAAGTTATCCCTCAACTGGGAGGAAGTCAATTTCCTAGGTATTTTCATTCTTTATCCTGCTATCTTACAGATACATTAAAGTCCTAATAAAGACTAAATTGTAGGACAAAAAAAAAAAAAAAGTGTATTTTTTCTTTCAATAAAGGTTTCTGTGATTTTTTTTTTGAGAAATTTGTAAATACTGCAGAATTGGGAGACTTAAATAGGAATTGTGTCTTGCTTTCAGGGGTTCCTATCGCAGAAGCTGCACAAAACCAGCTACAGCTTCTTCCTCGACAGAGGCATTTGCCCATATAAGACCAGGACAACGCCACGTGATCGGTTTATGGCTGGAGCTGTGACACGGCAGCAAAGCATTCCTTGCAGTTCTCGCTTAAAAAAATAGAGGTTTTATCAAATAAATCCCATTCTGCTGAACTGACAGAGACCTACTTTAGCACAATGCAATTACACAGGAACTCATATCGTCACAGATGTGTGCAGGAAGCAGGGCTGGCACTCCTCTCCAGAGAAGGATTTTAAGCTGATTTCAGCATAAATATTCCTACAAGACCCACTCAAAACATGGTTGCCCAGGAAAATAATCAATTCTCCATCGAAGGCGACGCCTCCCAGCCCATCAGCGATGTGCCCTGACAAGCACACGGCTTAATTTAGAGACACAGGGGAGGGAGAGCATCGTGCATCACCCCGGGAGCAGCCAGGGCTGCTTCCCTCCTTTGTGCAGCTCCTTGCTTCTCCCCCAGGCTGCGAGCCAGGGCGTGATGCCCTCTCTGTTGTCTCGGCACAAAGCAGAGAGCTCGGCTGAAGCATTAATGATGTACACCTGCGGAAACACGGTGCAAACACGCAAACAGGGCTCAGATCTTCACAGCCGCTGCTCTAACCCTCCCGGGTGACTTCACATCCGATCTGCAGCTCGATGTCCTCGACAGCAGTGTTGGAACTGACATGTAGGGATCTGCCTTTTTTTTTTTGGATAGGTGAGAAAACAGAAATAAAACGTCCTGGCTGCAAATCGCAATGTGGGACTTCAGCCGTGGAAAATAAATAACACCTCGTGTGCTGCCCAAACCACACAGGTCAGGCTGGAAACGTGTTTTCTACGAGAGGTTACAAAAAGAAACATGGATCTCTTAAAAATTAATCGCTTACTATAAAAAGGGTAATTTTTCTTCATAGGATGATTGCATTTGGAGAACAGGACTAGAATCGCAGCAGAGAAGGATGAAAAGGACACAATTAATTTAAAGTTAATGCTGATTTCTGCGTTTTACCTATTGCATTACAAGTAATCTCTCCATAAATCTTTCCAGGAGGGGAGAAGGAATTATTTCTCCTGCTTTTCCTGCTTGTTTATTCAGTGATTTGGAGAGCACTCTGTGCAGAAGCCAAACTCGCACTCCCCCAGCAAAGCCATTTCCTGCTTTCACGCAGCAACCAGAAAGAAATGTCTCGAGCTGTGGGAAGCCACATCTGAAAGGGAAGATTGAGGGATATAACATTGCATCCTTACAGCAGCACTTCAAACTACTTAACTCATTTTTCTAACTGATTAGCGAGAAGTTCTCTGCATTGATTTAAATCACATTAAGTTTTGTTTTTTTTTTTTTTTTCCTTTTTATGGCTTTTCCTGAGACGTAACGGAGTGTTTTCGACACTGCTGCAATAAATGAATAATGAAATGAATTCCCAGTCTTGCTGGCCAGCCTTCCCCTTCCACAGACTTTAGTCTGAATAATGAAAACCTCCACTCGGCAGGAACAGGACGTAGAACTGAAGGATCTGCACATCTTTTAATCTCTGCGCTCTTCTCAGGCAGCTGCTTTATTCTCCGAGGAACAACAGGGAAATACCATTTAATTAAAGACACTCACCCTCAGACATCACAACACCAAACATCCTCGTGTGTTCCTAACTAACCAGAGGCTGCTGAATGTTCAAATACGTAAATCTCATAAGGGATGAGGAGAAGCCGTGAAGATCCTCCAATATCCAAGGTGAAATGCTCCCCACAAACACAGGTATCACCATTTGATGCACAGCGATCCCTATCAGCGCTGTATTTTGTTCTGAGATTCACCCTGACAGATCAGGGACTGGTAGTTGCTGTTTAAGTATTTAATACCCATGACAAATACCTTTCCCCCGCCTTTAGTAGCAAGCTCTGAAGTTTTAATCCAGGAAACAACATCCTGTTAACTACATCCTTGGAAAGCAAGCCGGCTGCCTGCGCTCGCCGCTACACAGCATCATGCGAGGGCTCCGAGGGAAAATAATCAATAATTCATTGGGAGCCAGAGCCGTACGTCTGAAATTGCTTTGCTGATTGCAGCTACCCCTTGAATCCTACCAGGCTTTCCCCAGCCATGTCTCCGCTCAGCCACACAGCCCATAAGCAGCAGCAGGAGATGAAACAGCGACCGGGAAGTGCAGAGGTGAACGTGTGGTACCTGTAATCCCCGAGGGACCGGCTGGAGATTTGGGAAAGCAGCTCCTTTCAGAAAAGAGGCAAGGACTACACAGAGGATGGAGAAGGGGAGAGTCAGGGGGTCCTTTTGGCAACGGGGAAGAGGGGAGCAAAGAGCCCCTGTGCCCCATGTTGGGCCTGTCTCACCCAGTGGCTGTGCAGAGCTAACCTCTTGTCCTCTGCTCTGGGCTACGAACAGCCAGGGAGCAATGGAGCAGTAATAAAACACTTGGTGGGCAACACCTATCTCACCTTCTGACTTGAGGTGGGTGTGGGACGGGTGCTGATGCTCCAGACGGGTCTGGCAGGCAGATTTCTCCTTGACTTGAGCTTTAGCTCGGCTGGGCGACACCACGGCACCCAACCTCTGCTGCCCAGCTCTAAAGGGGCAAGGTCCGGACTTCAGTGGTACCCAAAGGAGCTCGGATCCCTCACTCATCCTTCCCCTCCTTTAGCAAGGAAAACCTTCTCCCAGCACAACACTGGGCTCGTTTTTAATGAGGGCAGCGAACCGTTAACAAGCCCAATAAACGCACATTTCCGTGCTGGGAGCAGATCAAAACTCAAAAGCAGGAGCTGAGTGTAGCTGCTGCTACGTTTCAGATACAATCTCATCTATATTTAGCCCTAGAAACACGCTGCTTTTGTTTAGAAAAACCTTATCTTGTTCATTTGCACATAATTCTAGGGATCCTGTTTAACCTAAACCCATGAAATTTGCCATGGGAAGTCCCAGATTTTCCCAATTTTTCCTTTTCATCCCAACAGAAGGGATGACCCCAATGCCCTCTCTGGAAGGCAAGAGGCTCCCAAACGCCCACTCAGCTCCTTAACCCAACCCCAGAGCTGCGGGATCGGAGCTGTAAGAAGCCTTACTGAGGGAAAGGGATGAACGTAAATCCAGGAGAGCCCTACAATTACCCGGAGGGCTCTGGCAGAGATCCATACTTTCTCAACCCCAAATTTGCCCACTTCATGTGTGAAGTTTTTCAACAGCCTACCGTGCCAACTGCTCTTCGGTTTCTGGAGCTCAGGAGGGATGGTGCTGTCTTAATGCCACCACTGATGAAGGTTCTCGGGCCAAAATGTGCCTTAAAAGAAATCTCTGAGATCTCAGAACTGTGGTGGGAAATGGGAACCCATGGAAATAAAAACATTCAGTTTTTTCCACTGAGCCAACTCTCTGGTGCTACGGGGAGAACAACACACGATATCCACAGGCTGCTACTAAATTCAGATGGCTGCTTCAAAGCATTTAAGGAGCTAATGGGAAATGACATTTTATTTTTTACTTATCTAGAAAGCTTTTCCATCGTAAAAATAGCATTTTTCGTTTGTTTCTCACCGCAGAGGAACCCCAAGTTTTTTCTTAGACACTCCCACTTCCCCAAAGAAAACGCCAACTGCACTGAAATTCCAGTTAAAGCTCTGCCTTTTGCCACTGGGAAGTCAAAACTGGGCAGCATAAGAAGTTTGTTAGGAAGCTAAATCCTTACAAAGTATCAGAGATGGATAAGGAAATGGTATCTATTGGTAACAGATGGCATCCAAAGCACTAGCAAATACAAAAACTCCCTATCAGCGCAAGGTCTTAAAACAAAGGAAGCACGTCCCTAACAGACAGAACTCATTTTGGTGTAAGAAAAACTCAAAAGCACCCAGCCTGTTACCTCTAAAGCTCCCAGTACCAAAGAGCATCTTTGATTTATATCTAACAAGCGGTTGCTTTGGCTGCTGGGTCAAGCAAAGCAAAAGGCAGAAGCAGAGGGAAGTGTCAGGCACCAGGCACGTGCAGGAATGCCTCTTCATTCACGTTTTTACTGCTTCCCATCAGTTCGTATTTCCCAGTTTCCCTCTGTGTCACAATGCATAATGGATGGCAGCAGCCCCAGTACGCACCGTGTAGGGCACACCATTTAGTCCAGGGAGCCCTATAATATCCACGTATTTGCCAGATGTGTGGTGTGCCTCGCTAATGGAGGGGTGAGCCATTCTGGGGTCTTTTTATTTTGTCTTCAAGTCTACGTGTGACCTGCCTGCATCTGCTGACAGCTGCAGCGGTTGATGTAGTACCCATTCATATCAAAAGCAGCGCTGTCGCTGACTTCAGAGACGAGATCCTTTGGGCTCGAATGAGGGAGGCTGGAATAAAAAGCAGGAAAGCTTGACAGAAGAATTTGCCTGTTACTTCTGGTTCGTTTTCTCACAAGTAAAACACCCCCGTGTCTCCCAGCAATTTCCCCGACTTGGTAGACAAAGCCAGCAGGTAGAGCGTGCTCTCCACATTGCCAAGGATGCCGACCGGTGGCTGTCAATTGGAGTTTTAAAAATAATAATAAATATGTAGAAGGCTGACAACAGGCAGGACTGGCTGTCAAGAAGGGATTAAGTTGAACTAAATACTATTACAGTAACAGAAGCCTCCCCTCCTTCCCAAAGACCCAAACTCCTTCAATGCTTTCAATATCTTCCCAGTCTTGTATCTATTCGTTGAGGTGACTTCCCTACACTTCAGGCTATAAAACTGTGCAAATATTTAACCAAACTGGTTTCCTTCTGACTTTTAAGAGCCATACGGTGGGTTCCTCTAGGTTTTATGGATAGAAAAGCACAAAAGCTGGTAGCCAGCAAGGGCTGCACTTCTTGTGCATATGCAGACGACTTCTGTGCGCAGCTGTACGCACACCCACGCACAGAGCAGCTCACACCAGCCTGAGCCAACCTCGCTTAAATTTTGCCCAGTCCTTCAAGCAACCAGCACCGAAACCAGCTAACAACAACCCACGAGGGCAGCAGCTTGGCCTGCTACCACCCATCAGTAACATTCAATTTCCTTCTCGGAGTCCGATCCAGCTCCCAGCGAGGTCAGCGGGCATCTCACCGCTCCCTTCGGCGGGAGCTGGCTCAGCCTCCAGTCATTTTCCCCTTGGATGGGCAGGGGATGCAAATGGTACAGAAGCAGCAGGTAGAGCTGATGGGAGGCAATAACACGGCCCCAGCCCTTTGGCTGGCCAAGAAATGTGTGCTGAATGTCAGTCCCATCCAGGTGCTGCAAGGACAGCAGCTGTGATACTCCGCAGAGCGAGGTGCGGTTCGTGCCCGGGGAAAGGAGCCTCTCCACCAGAGGAAAAATAAACCAAGCTGAGAGCTAGATCTAAATCACCAACATTTAAACACCTACCGAGACTTCCAGCTTTCTGATGCTGACAGAGCGTTACCTAGAGACAGAACTGTAGTGCTGTTAAAAAGGGAAGCAGGGACGAGCAGGCAGCAGCGGGTGCCGAGCCAAAGGCTGCCCCCGGCCCCAGCAGGAGCCGCTTGCAGGGTGCCCGAGGTGAGGGTGCGTGCACAGAAACATCCTCACGCTGCCACCTCCTTCACTTCAGCTGCTCCTGATTGAAACCCGGCCTCCATTTAGCTCAATCCACGGCCACCGGGGCGCCTACTGCAGATTGCAACGCACATGACAGCGCTGATAATGTCAACAGCCAGCTCTGAACCACGCCACTTTCATCTGCAGTTAACTTCTATCGGCACCGGCCTCCCTTGGGCTTTCCCTTTTTATCATTCAAAATAGACTTTTTTCTCCCCCCCTTTTTTTTTTATTTATTTATTAAATAAAAGGGTAATTGCCTACTGCCAGTGACTGAGCTGCCAACCATCCACAACGCACAGCAGAGCACCCAGGGCTGTCAGCACTCACCCTGTTTTTATTACAAATATTTTTATGTCTAATCATGGACACCCTCTAAAGCTTTAACCTAGATCCCTTCTCCACCCAAATTCTACCATCGGTCTCCAGGACTTTCACTAAGATTGAGTGAAGAGGCCTGTCCTAGGACACTTCACAGGAAACTCCCAAAACAGCAGATACCGAAGGAAATTGTCTCCGTACTTTTTTGGTGCTAATGAATTTTGGGTGCCAAATTCCAGCAATGACTTCTGATTGACACCCCTTTCACCTAATGAACCCAGGGCAGCCAACCCAGCTGGGCATTGCCTTTGTCATGAAGCTACATCCTTTATTATCAAGCTGTCCCGTTCAGCAGGCAGCCTCTGCCCATCCCCAAAATGCCCCCTGCGGGATGCTGCAGCCCCACAGGCCCTTACCCAACCTGCCTGGGACTCGCTTGGGTGTGCAAAGCAAGTTAAGTGTAACCTCATTAAAAAAACCCTTGGTAAAGTTACAGTTCTCAGAGTATGAACCAGGACCTCAGAGCAGATTGCCATGGCATCCTGCAAAGAGATTCTTATTTTGGGAAACCAGGCCTGCGCTTTCTCAAGGATAAAGAAACATCTCCTGGCTTGCCTTACCTTAAAGAGTGTCTCGTTGGAATGAAGAGAGGACGCGAGTATTTATTTGAGGACTCTCAGTATTTATTTAAGATGAGTAATAGCTTTCACCAACTCTTCCTGAGAATATCAACAGTTACTGAATGACGTCTGTGCTAAAAGTGTATCCGTTGGTTACACGGGGCCTAAAAGGCTCACATCCAAAGCCCACAGCACAACCTAACTGCAGAAGATGAGCATATTCAAATGTGAGTCACCAAAGGAGGTGACAATGTCATTCACTCGAGTGCCATAACAAAAACCACATAGCCTGGTCGATACGTTCTTCAACAGAGTCAATTCTTAAAAGGCTGTGAAAATTGCATGGAAAACACACCCAACACTGCTTCACCTGCGTTGCTTTTATTGCCCAGTGCTCGGATCACCATTGAAAACACACCCAGTTAGTGCAGACAAAAATGTAATTTTCAGTGCTTTAAAGACGGGGAGGCATCAGCTCATCCCCGTGTGCCATTAAACAGAAGCTGTACGAAGCCGTGGTGGTGCTGTGCACAAGGGAGCTACGTAGAAAAAAAACAAAAGCTTAATTGGTGAAGCTGCACATCAGGGGAACAAAGGATGCAGAAATGCTGGTAGGCCTGCATCTTCCAACCCCAACAAGCCAGAATCCAGCCAAGCTCTGTGCTGGTATGCTGGGAGGTGACAAAAGGGAGCACAAACCTACCTGTAAGGCCTATCGGAGGCAGAGCTATCAGGTACTGCTCCATCGTTCCCCCTCGACTCTGAAGCACTGATCTCAAACAGACAAATGATGCCTCAAATCTTATCACAGCCACCTTAATAAGCAGGCATCACATTACGTTTTTAAGACCTACGTGAGGCTGGTTTGTATGTTAGCTCCAGTGGATATAACGGGAACTTACTGAAATAGATGATCAGAAATTAACTCCGTGCTCAGACATGTTGGATAAACGGGATCCCTGTGACTGAAAGGCCAGCAAGGGACAAAGCAATTCTTCTGAAACCCTTTCAGAGGTAAAGTCCCTGCCCCAGCACGCCAGCTGACTGCTTTGGGGTGGAGGTCAGGGAGAAGAGACTGTCAGCTACGTGAACCGATAAAACCTCGACCAACAAATGACCAAACCCTATTTCTACCTGGGAAATGAGTCGGCTATTTCTGCATGCACACACATATTTGTGCACCTCCATACATGCTGTAGCCATGGGGAAAAAGTGGTAATTCGTTCTCAATACCCGATAATTGCCTGCTTTTCCCTCCCCCTCCCAGCCCCAAATGAATCTCATTCCCAGCTGGCCTTCAGCGAGCAGAGATCTACGGACACCTTGCTATCCTGATTCATCTGAGGCCGTAACGCCAAGACAGGGCTGATGCTGGCAAGGGTGATGTGACCCGAAAAACAGCATCTGCACGGAGAAAAGCAGAGGGAATCTCCGAGAAACCAGAGAAATGCAGCTCCACGCTGCGCATGTTAAGCAGAAAACACAGCGCCGGTGGGGTTAGGAGGGGGAAGGGGTGGCTTTTTGTTCGCTGTAAGTGGTCATTGTGTTTGATTGATTACGCACCCAAAACATGAAAAGACAAACCATATGGTGCGCAGCCACCGCTCCACACCACCCAACCCAGGCGGCCGGCCCGAGCGAGGCGCCTTGCGACGAGGCAAGCCTTACAAAAGGCACCTCGCTCGCCACGGCCCCCCAAAACCCCGGCGATGCCCCCAGCTGAACGCAATTAGCACCAAACAAAGGCGGCGGCCGCAAAGTCAGCCTGGCCGCAGGGCCCAGCAGCCCGGAGAAAAGGCGAGCGGAGGGAACGCGGACTTACATCGCCTCTGACGGCTCCCGGATCAGGCTACCTGGCTGTGCCTGCTGCAGCGACTGCGAGCCTCCCATCCTCAGCGTGCCCTGGGCTCGAGGCTGGACGCGAGCAAGGCCGGCTCCCTCGGCAGTCCCTGCAGCGAGAAGCCCCGAGAGCTCCGGCTGTGCAGAGGCTGCGGTGCTGCAGTGCAGATGGGAACAGCTGCTTGCATCAGTGGCAGCCCGAGCAGGAACACTTCGGCAGCAGCCTCTCTTCTCTGAAACGTTGCCAGTTATTTTATTTATTTATTTATTTATATATTTTTTTTTTTCCCCGTCCAGATGAACGCTGTTTAGAAAATAAAATGAAATCCCGGCCGCTCTGACAGGCTGATCATCTGCTAAACATCAGCGGTCCGCGCGCGGCCACGCTGCAAAGCGCCTCCAGCCCGGGGCTGCCGGCTATTGAAACCGCCTTCGACAACGATAAAAAAAAAAAAAAATAAAAAAAAAAAAAAAAAAAGAAAAACAGAAGAAGAAAAGCAGACCCTCCCTTTAAGCACACATTGTCAGCTACTGTGGCTCCCTGAGGACCTCCAGGCAGGACCATTACATTGTGTTGACTCAGCTGATTTGAAATGCAAATGCACGTGTGGCCGGGACGCTGCGCATGCATTTCCCTTGGGTGAGAGGCGAGTTGGACAGATCGGGAGGGCTGCGGAGGGGATTAAGGAGCGGCGCGGCCGCTTTTTTCGTGGCAGCGAACGAGCTCATCCCTCTGGCAGAAATGGAACCGTCCATGAGGGACGGAGGGAGAATATCATGAGCAGCCAAGGTAAACAAGGCAATGTGGGAGCCTTCCCCACCCGCGCCGCTCCATCCGAGGAGATCGGGGCACTTAACTGTTTGGCTTCTGCGGGCACGGAGCCCCTCGGGGCAGGGGATGCTCAAAATCCGACACCGAGGGATCAGCCACCAGGATCTCTAAGCCTGAAAGGCACAAACCTGAGCAGCCCATGTGCCAAGCCCTGTGGATCAGCTGCCGTGGGGTGCCGGGATCTCCAATCCCTCAAGGAGCGAGCGCAGCCAGCCCCATCACCATCTACCGGGAGTTAAGCCCCGGGGACACGCGTGGCCTGAAGCTGTGTGACAATTCTGGATCCGGGACGGGGCACAGAGGTCCGCAGGCTCAGATGTGTTTAACAGAGATGTTAAAATTTGCTAACTGTTAAGAACCTACCGCAGCATTTCTGTCGTGTTTCAGTGGAGGCCTCGCTAGGCTCACGCCTTCAATAGCCACCTGTATTTTTTGCCCTGCTTGCAAGAAGGGCGATCCAGCAGGGTTTGCTTCCTGCACAAAAACCGGGCTGTTGTGTGTGTAGGGCTCTGCCATGGGGTGTACCCACCACAAACCGCTGGTGTGAGAAGAAGCAAGGATGCTTGGTGAACACAAGGCACACAGTTCATTTCCAGAGAGTACCTAAACTTAAATGATTTTACCAATAGCATCAGAATAAATGCAGGAGAAGCTGGTGAGCCCACAATTCGCTTAGCCACACGCTTCCCAGCCAGTTACAGCTTGGAAGTTGTTTCATTTCAGGCATCCAGCATTTCGTGCTCACCACCCAGCTCCCCAGGGAGGGAGGCAGCCTCCCCGCCCCGCTCCGGGACCGAGCTCCGGCATTTCTGGCTTCCACTTCAGTGCCAGAGCCACTGGGGCCACCCCGAACCCCAGCCCATGAGCTCTTCAGTATGAAAAGAAAACGCGTGTCCTCTGGCAGCAGCTTGGCAATGGTTAATCACTGCAGGAGAGCAGCCGAGTGCAGGAAGCACCAGCCCGCAGCCTACAATTATAGGGCTGCATTTGGGGCACCCATCGGGCTGAGGTCACCGAGCAGTTTTTGCACGTGGTGGCTGTGCTGAGCTACAGCCAGCCGGTCTCCTGCGTGCCCTAAGAGCTCCCTGTTGGATTTTATTTATTACAGAGTAAAGGAAGACAATGAAAATAATAAAAATAAAAGCCTTTCCTTTGAAAAGCCACCGCCACATTGAGAAAGGAAAGCCCTAGCAGCTTGCTGGAAGCCCAGAGGGGGAACTGAGGCACCATTTGTCCTGCAGGGGGGGAAGGGGGAATATTGTGGCATGTTTTTAACAAGTGTAGAGAGTACATTTAAAACGCCTACGTTGGCTGCCTCAAGTTTCAAGTGTACATCTATTGCAAAAACCAAGCCCCCACACAAAGAGGCTGGGGTCGGACGTTATTCTGAGGCTGCTCTGGGCCACTCCAGCTTACAAAGGGGCCAGGATTTAACTCTTCTCTTGCAAAAATCTCCCCCAAAGCAGCTCGACTGCAGCAATGTGAGTGGGAGGATTGGTGAAATAACAACACGGGCTACAACTGCAGCGAGACCTTGGTGGAGGCACCGTCAGCTCTAGTGTTGGTGATCCACTCAGTGGCCAAAGGAGCGCTACCTGGAGCCTTGGAGCTACCTGGAGCCTTGGGAAAACATTTCAGCTTCAAAACGAAGGGCACAGCCCACTCCTTCTACCACAGGCACCTGCACGAGGAGATGTCATACACTTAAAAGCGGTGGCGGCTCCGATCCGGTAGATTTAATGACAAGATCCAATGAGAGAAACTAAAATTAAAAAAAATATCAATGTTTACATGCAAATTCCTAACGGTGAGTTCAGTTAATTATTGAGGTGGGCACACATTTTCTCAGTTGAGCATTTCAGACTGGAATAGTCCTTCACAAAATGCTGTGCTGTAGCTGAGCCTTGGACTCGGCAGCACCTGCTGGCTCAGGGCTGTGAGCACAACAAGTCAGGCTCTAATTCCTGGCCAAGGAGACACGCGAAGCCAGACCGTGGCTTTCCTTTGGACCTGGCCGTGAGGTCTGTAACGTGATGGAGCTGCCAGGGGACCAGCGCTGGGCTGAGGTTTGGAGAGGATCCATCCTGTCGCTTGCTCCATCACCTAGAACCACACATTTCGGTACACCACCTGAGATGCTGAGAGCATCACAGCACTCTTTTTGCTGGACACGCTTCGGAGAGGTGCAGTCGGCCGTGCAGGCAGGCACAGCACGGCCACGGCACCACCACGTCTGCAGAGCAGCAGCCCCGAGGAGCGGGGAGCTCCCCCTCTCCTGCCTGGCCCCAATCCATCCCCCGGGCCTGCCAACAGAAGCGCCAAGTCGGTACTAAATTTAGTGCTGGCTTTTAAAAATATCAAAACCGTGCTGATACCGGGAGTACATTTTGTAAGAACTTGCCTGGGACCTGGAAAAAAAAAAGGAATTGTGGCTCAAAAAACAGCCAACCCAAATGGTCACCGTGGCCTCAGAGGAGTTGAGGATGCTCCCGGCACCTCAATCCGGGGTTGTTCTACACAATGGCCCCAAAACCACTTACTGTGATCCCAGTGCTGACAAATGGGTATTTCAGCATTCAGAACCATCCTTTAAAAATTCTCATTTCCTCTTTCTGCTCGTTTCATCCATTTTATACCAAACGGATGCCTTATTGAGCCTCGATGCCTACTGGTTAGTTGTCGAGAATGACGCACCGACTCCCAAATATTTGGTCTTGCTACATTTTGTGTTTATACAGAAATTCAGACTCGGGTCACCAGCACCCAATTTGAAATTTTTGGGCTTCCACCAAAAACCAGTGCTGGACAGGACTGCGATACGATTTATGATCAGCTACAATTTATGTTCTGTCTCCTCGGTCTTGGTTTCTCCGCACGTCCTGCTAGGCTCTTAGGCTAGCAATAAACATGGCCCCACACGCACACACACACATCAAAGAGCCCTCTGAAAGAAAGCCCTGCCTGCCACATTTATCCCCCTTGGGTAGGGGGGTGAATATCAAACCATTCCTCCTAATTGCAATGCGTTATTGAGGCACCAGGCAGGAGCGAGCACCGCGCAAAGCAAACACCCCAGTACCAAAAAGGAGCTCTGAGATCCTGCAGGCTGCTGCCAGAGCTCTGAGGAACAGCACTGTGCATTAAAAAAAAATAAAAATAAGGGTTAACATATCCGTTGTTAACATAAAAACATGAACAAAGGGTAGATTGCTTTTTAAACAGGATGCTAAAAATCAAAATTGAGGTTTTGATCATATTACCTCCGAATCCCAAAGCCTTAAATGCAGCCTGGGAAGAAGGTTTTATCCCAAGGATTCCCTTATTGCAGGCTGCCTGGTGTCAAAGCCTTCATGAGTAGGGCATCCCCAACGCCAGGCTGATAAGAAACATCATCTTTACTGACAAAAACCAAGCTGCTCAAAAACCCAACACCGTTCAGTATAGGCAAAGCAGGGCCTGGGCTGGTGCTGCTCCTCGTGCTGCAGAGGAGGTGAAGCTGGCTGTTCCCAGCCACGTGAGCACTCGTAGTTTGCAGTTTGCCTTTCTAAAGGTGATACAGCAAGCACTTGCACAGGCTTTTAAAGGATTCAACATCTGTCATTAGAAGCTGCACAAAAATACACGGCTCTCGGCACGTTTTCCTAGGCTTCTCTACTCACCATGCATTTTTTCAGTCCAGGAGTTCCTCTTTTGGGTTTATTCTTCTGGTCTCTCACTCCTGCAGCCAGATTTTTGCTCCTTAGTGCTCCCTCCCTCCCTGGACACCAAGTGGCCATCTGCCTGGTAATTCCCACCTGCCTCGAGGGCAGTCCCTTGAAGGCTTCCTCAGGCAAGGAGCTGCTGAGTTGCTGGGTGAGTGCCACGAGGATTGCTGCTCTTGGCTTTGTCTCTTTGCTTTCTGGGTTTATCCCCACGATGTGCCTGCAGATGCGCCACCAGGAAGCTCTGTACGACCACACTGACCTTGCATGGACTTCTCCAGCCAGGTTGTTCCACCACCCAGCTCGCTGCCCGCGCTGCCCCTAACGCTGGTGCTGTCACCAAGTGCCACCAAGTCCTCCAGTGTGGCACCGAGCCACAGACCCCAGCCCTGACCCCTTCAGTCTCTTTCTCTCCATAGATATAATTCATGTTTTCCGCTGCTGTAGGGAACAGCCACCGTATTGTACGTGTAAGTGAAATTAAAAATCTTCATTATTTTGATAAATGACATCCCAAACCCAGATCCTAAGCAAATGCTGCTTTCCAGGGAGCCGTGCACATTGCCCACGAGGAGCATTAACCCTTGCTGCTATCACGGAGCTGGTGCCAAGCAAACCTCTCTTTCTTCCCCTTACTTTCATGGGGAAGCTTTGTGCTACAGCTGAGAAAACAGCCAGGAAAAGCTACCTGAAATACACAATGAATTTATCCCGTTTTCGTTTACTGGCAAAAAAACACTGCAGTAAAATGTTAATCAAAGCACATGAAAATGCTCTGAGAAGCACACTGTCTGCTCCACCACTTCTCCAGGTTAACACCACTGCTCTGTTTGTGCTGATACCTCGGTATTTATGAAAACCCCACAGTATTGCAGACAATTTTAAGCCTGAGCACACCGATGGGGTTATTTCCCTCTGACAAGTCCAGGAAACAGTGGGCGACCGGTGACAACGAACTCCGAACAGACACTGCAGCTCATGGGAAACAAACACAGGAGTGTGTTTCAAAAAATATAAATAAAAAAGCAAGGAAATACCCCCAGACACACACACACACACTCCCTATTGATCACCCTTGAGTTGCTAAGGTCACCGCTTCATCTAAATTGCAAGTGAGCTCAGTGGCATTAGGAGTTATGAATCACCATGGTGGCTGCTTAGTTATTGAAATTTCCTGCGTGGGAAACCCAGGCACAGATAACAAAAGAGGCCCCTAAATGCCCCTATTCAGGATGCCCCCGGCCCCGCAGTCTTTCAGGGGCCGGCGGTAACGTGAGAACCAAAGGCAGCACGAGATTCCACGCACAGAAGCGTTTTATGAAATGAGGAAGCTGTGCAAACAGGGAAATTCGATTTTGGAGAGCGTGGAAACCTCCACGGCAGCCGTGTAGAGATGTCACCAAGGAACAAGGAGGGCTTTCCATCAGGCACGTCTCCGAAGACCTCTGTTACAGCTCAAGGACAGCCAAAAACCACGGAAATCTCTTTGCCCAGCTTCTTGTTTGCTCCTGAGCTTTCCTGCTGAGGCACAGGCACCGAACCTTTGGGGTCCACTTGTACCACGTTACTGCTGTGTGAACTCACCGGGTCACCAACCAAACGTCAAACCTGAGATTTCCAAATTTCTGGCCCAGTCTTCAGACCGGGACCGCAAGCGTAACTGCACCAAAGGAGGGAGCTTGCTCTGCTGCTGGACGCCCTCTGCAGACCTCTACATGAGCCAAAGGCCCAAGAAGCGGGGCCTGCGGGGGCTTTTCTTGCTTCTGTGCTTCTGTCAAAGCCTTGAAGCATCCCTAGAGGTAGTGGTCGAACTCCTGCTCCTGCACAGGCCCTGTTTAGACATTAAGAAATGTCTATTTCTAGACACTATTGAGAAATGCAAACCACACCTGCAGCTTTGGCCCAGCGTTGCCTGCTGTAGGACAAGAGGTCGATCCCCTGCGAGTCCTCCACCCTCCAGCACCAGGCCAGACGTAGTCTTGGTCCTGAACACATATAAGATGATGGATGCCATTCTACAACTCCTCCTGGATGGATTAGTGTAATGACATATTCATTTTCGTGCTGTTGAACCTGTTTCAGCAGCAGGGAAATTACCATAAATTGCCTGAGGGCACCGGTAACACACAGAGCCAACAGAGGGCTACCACCACCACCACCCTTCTGTCCTGGGCCACAAGCAGGCAGCAGCCCTACAACACCAACCTGGGATGGCTCTCTTTGAGCAATCTCTCTGCCAGCAGGGTCCCCAGGCACCCCGCCACCACACACAGGCATGGGGTCACCCAAAAAAGCCTGCAGGATGCTGTCCCTTGTCTGGGGACCCCACCACACCATCAGCTACGAGCAAATGCGCTTACTCAACGCTTTTGGCTTGAAACAGAGCAGGCAACTTAGGGTTTGATGCTGTTACTCAGTAATAAGCTGATGAGATTTACGCTGAGTGGCACAAAGCATCCTCCTGCCTGGGACTGCGCAGTGCTAACACATCCCTCAGCCCCTGCAGGCCAAAGACCAGGAGCCACAATCTCATTAAAACGGCCGGAATGGAGGAAATGAATGAATGGGCAGCGGCTCATTCTTGGCCATTTGTTGCAGGCTGGCTGGTAACATGGAAAGTATTGATTTTTTTTTATGTTGTGCTTCAGAAGGTGAACAATTTTCAGGATGCCAGCCACCAAGCCTCAAGAAAAATCCCTGGGTTTTAGTTTCCAAGACCTGAGTGACTTTATTTCAGTGTGTTCACCGTGTTACTATTACTAATACAATCACTTCATTTGTGCATCAGAGTCCAGACACACATTAAACATTTGCTACAATCCAGTTCACATAAAACACTTCAAACCAACCAAACAACCCCCCCCCAAAACAAACAAAAAAAACTTTTAAAAAAAGAAAATGAAAGGAAAAAAAAATCCCATGTTTTAGAAATAAAACAGCATTGACATTGCATTTGCATCCCACGCTTGTACTTCTCATCTCTTAGCTGCTCAGTGAACTTGTAAACTTAATGGATTGACTCTTCTCTTTCAAAAGGGTTAAATGAACTCAAGGAACAAAACATGGTTTTGAATCCCTTTTAATCCCTTCCAGTTTCAATTACACCATTAAAAGCTGCCCCAGGTCTGGGATTCTCAGTCTGGGTCATAAACGCTAGCCACACATTCATTTTTATTTACTTATTTTTACAGCAAACCTCACCAAAAGTGGGCAAAAGGAGAAAACTCACTTTCAACACATGATCAAGCAAATACAACCCAAGAGTCAAAAAGCTCATCCTGTTTTTGTGTGCGACACCAGTAATTCAGCTTTGCTTCCTCCTGGGCAAGCATTATGAAAACATCTTTTAGAAACCAACAGCACAGAAAGCTGAGCTTTCTGTGAAGACTTTTTGCTTGTGGAGAGAAAGATTTGTTGCTGTGCTTCCAGCTGGTTCCACGCTCATTTCGGGAACATTGGCTAAGACAGATGTGCATTTAATCACAGAGATTCAGAGATCAGCTGAAGCTCCCTACCCGCCCAGCTTCTTGCAAAAGTATCTAATTGCAATCTATTTTAGTGTCAATTTTCTTTCAAAAGCTACGTACCTGGCAAGGAGGCCCCACCTCTCAATCACACCAGCCACATTTAACATCTCAGGCGTAGATTTAAAGCACGTAGCCAGGCTCTGGATGAGGATGTGCACAGAGACAGAGCTTGCTTTTTGCTCTCCAGAATGCCTACACCCATCTCTCCCCCCTTACAGGACCATCAGAGGGATGGATTGGCTCTACGGAGCCTTTCCAGCTCTATCAGAAGTGGTTCCTTAAATGACAAGTTACGCTTACGAGCAATATTTCAGCACTTCCCCCAAATTATGAAGTGCCTGTGATACAGTTAATAACGTGATTGCCGTGATCGCAGAGGAGACCGAAATGCCTCAAGGATCCATTCTGCAGAAAATTGTGCAGTGGCAAAGTACTTGCTGAGGTTTAGCACCTCGCTGCCCAGGCAGCTGCCATAAATGTGACAAAGTGAAGCATAACCCGACTCGAACGCTGTTATTTTCCACGGCTGATTTGAGTTGACTCGATACACATGAATCACAGAAAACATTGAGACAGCCCAAAAGGTATTTACATAAGGGGCTGATTATCACAGTAAAGAGTTATCTGGGTAGAAACACACTTGCGTTTCTGGAGGATGGAAGAACCATCTTTCATCCCACAGACATCTCTAATTCTGCAGGCATCTTAATTTCCATGAAGATCTCTGAAAAATCTGTGTTCACATTACAAAAAGAGCAAAGGATGAAGAGCTTTAGAGGATGCTGCAGGCGATCAGCGTGCTGCTCTCAGGGCATGATGAGGATGCGTGCCAGCCTTCATTTTGGTTACTGACATCCTGCACTGGATTTTGACTCCGCACTAAGCAATTCTACTAATGTTACTTAATTGTTTATCCCATCCCAGAGATTCTTCTGCACACATATTTACATTGTTACACACACCACGTCACTGCTGAAACCAAACAAACTTCAGAGGCACAAGCCAATTTAAACACGTGAGCAGAGCAGCTCTGCCCATCTGCACACTGCTCAAACTATTTCTCTTCTCTCTGTCTGATGCCGAATTCTGATGAAAAGGGTAAAAAAGAATTACGCTGTGGTTTGGTGGTTCACATTTCAATAAACCTCTGGCCTCATAAGTGGTAGTCACCTGTGACCACACGAAGGAACTTGCAGAATGTGACATTCAGGCCAGGGTATCCATAAAGTTCAAACAATTCTGGAAGCTTCTCTGGAAGGAGCCAACACCCTGCGGTGAATATTTTCTAACTTACAACCCCACCTGACCACTTCACACAGCTTTTAAAGCACGAACAGGGTAACCTTCATTCAGAAAATCCTCTCTAGGTCACAGAGCTTGCAGGCCAGCTCCAAACAGACCTTCAAGACCTTCAAGCACTGCTTTTACCCACCAGCCTTACACTGGTTAAGAAGACCTGGGTACAGTGAAGTCCCACAGAGGAGCATGACACAGAAGACTCGACCTAACCTATGTCACAGCAACCATTAACTTACACTAAAGATCAAGACACCATTTCCTGATCAAAATTTTCAGTAGTGTATACAAACATAATAACCAACACGTTTCCTAGGTTTTATACTGTGGATGGGAACTGATTAGCATTGGCTGATAGCTATTAATTCTCTGTTCCACAGCAAAACACGTCTATTGTGTACGTTCCCATTCATGATTCAGAGTACCCTCCTGCTGGCAGCGGCATCTTTTGACATTTCTGAACAGAGCTTAAGTAGAATAGCTGCATTTCCCGTGCTGTCTCCTGTCTTGTATTGTACTTGTCACAAGCTGGCGACCTGTATTTGTGGGGTGGAGAAGGATACTCTCCAGGGAGTGCCCATTTAATATTCTCAGCTGTGCCGTGACCTTTTCCATTAATAGATGTCACAATAAGGGCATGCCTTTATTGCCAAACCACAACAGCACACTGGTTAATCGCCCACAAGACAGGCGTCACCTGAAGCTCTGACATGAATATCCAAGCACACGTCTCATCTTGCCTATATCTGAGTGGGGAGGAGCAGCCTGGGGGGCTTGCAGCAAAAATCCCCGAGGCCATTTATCAAACACCAGTCGGTGCAAATCTGAAGGAGAAGAACATCAGCTTTGAAATGAAGATAACTGAACAGTTCTTCAGAAAGAGCAAATACAAGCTGAACTTCTTCCTTCATTGCTGACACCTACAATGCAAATGACTAGTGGGGGGAAGACACTGGCAGCGCCTGAAAGGGAATGAGCAGAACAGTCCTCTTGAGGGGAAAAAAAGAAAGGAAATATTTGAAAAAAAAAAAATGAATAATTTAAAAATAGCAGGGAAGAGCAGCATAGTATCAAGCAGTGTAGTCCCAGCTCCCTCTTCTGGTCTTTCAGAATAAATGTACTGGAGCAAGGAGGTCTTCGTAATCTGGCATTTGGTTTCAAAATCTAGCAACAGTATTGACACAACTTACATATAACACCCATTATTTTCTTAAGCCACTGATGTACAGGCATGGAAATGTACTTTAGCATAGCATAACATTGTGCAGTACCTCTTTATTTCCTCCGTGAAGCCTTCACTTTCTTGAGGAGGCAGGTCTACACCTTCACCAGGGGCTGCAGCTGGCGGTACATCCCCAGAAACAAGCTTATCAGCTTTGTCGCAGCTATCAGGCTTGGAAGTGCTGTAAAATAATCGTTTAAATTTGTAAGGTGAAAAACTTTACAAGTGCCCACAGAGCTTCAGTGAAGTCTTGTGAAAAGAAAAGCTTCAGCTAGGTCTGAACTTCTGTCAGGAGCGCGTTGTCCCCTCCCCTGTACTGTCTTCCCCAGCTCCCACAAATTGCTTCTTCCTACAAAACCTATTTAAATTCTCAGCTGACCACAAAACCAACAGTAATTAATAGGAAGCTTTGACAGCTCTCACAGACCACAGCATTAACTGCCAGAGGAATTCAGGAGCCCTCTCTGCTTGCTGTGCATGAAGGCAGCGCGTCAGCCCCTAGCGACTCCTGTGCAGCTCTCACACGGCCCCTTCTCCTCAGCAAACACGTCAAACACTCCGTTCAGTGACTGGCCTTCTAGAAAAACTAAAATCCAGGACTAAAAAAGTCTCATGGTAACAGCCCTCGGCATGCTGTGAGGCTAAAAGCACAACCCCTGGAGTCACGGTGTGACTGTTTGGGTTGCAGGCCCGTACGTGCTGCCTCCTCCATGTCCCCCTGCTCAAAGCCCCGCTAGGCCCGGCTCAGAGGCCCGAGGGTCCCACGGCGATCCCCAGGGCACACAAGGACACACTGCACAGCAGTTTGCCTTACAGCAAGCAGCAGGGAATGCCCTTTCCCCATCCCCACAGAAAAGGAGCCCTGGCAGGAGTGACAACGTGACACAACCAGAAAACGGGGTGCAGGGCGAGCAGCCGCCTGCCCAGCCCCTGGCACGCATCCATGTGCTGTCTGTTTGCTTAAGCAAAGCCCACATGAGATGGAAAGACGTGACAGAAGCACAAATAACACTCCTGTCCCGAGTCTTCTCTCTGAGAAGGTAATCGCCTGCCACACAAAAAGTTTACCCCACAAAAAGCTCATTTTGTTTTCCCTCGCTGAGCACACCGCTAACCCTGCTCCTGGTTACCCTCCCTAAACTAATGACAGAAAATAAAGTATGTGACCCATGACTGTCTCTCAAAAACCCATCAAGGTGCCCCAAATGAGTCCAGTACAGGGACAAAACCAGATCAGCACTGGCTAGGGCAGCCAAACTGTTACACTTATAACTATTTCTATATAAACAGTTGCCTGCACATACCAGAATACATTGTTTTTGCAGTTTGGATACTAAGTTCCAATGTCTTCGGTCTGTTTCCTAAAACAATGTGAAAGAAAGTGAATGGTGGGGCTGATTCCCTCCTGCCCCCGTAGATCTGAACACACCTCTGCCCACGGGGCCATAAAGCTACTTACGGGGTCCTTCTCCACCCTTTGCAACCGCCTTTGGTCCACTCTAAGTCAGCCTGCAGCGGGACCTGAAGCCTGGTGTCCTCCTCTCACACCACCAGCTCAGACTGTTACAGTGTCTTCTCCTCACCCCCAGTAATTATACTTGCACAATTGTAGGAGGTAGATTAAATCGCATCGCTAAGAGTTGGTGAGGTTCAGGGACAAATGGTTCCTTTCTTCAGGAACACGTACACAAGTGAGGACAGACACAGATCACATCCCCAACTTCAGTCACGGTACAGATGAGCATGAGACCAGTTATTCCCAAAGTGTTTATCCACTAACTTACTAAGATCACAAAGCTATTCCTGAGAGCTGACATCCCTGAAGTTGCTTTGCGCCATACGGGCTGGCTATCAAGTCATTCCTTCTATGAAACTAGGCAATAATCTCTGCTTCAAGCACTCCTCTCTCCCTTCCTTCCTTCCCCACCCTGTCCATGCTGACACAGGCTTCCTGACTTCTCAGTCCCGTCAAGTTTTAAAAAAAAAACAAAAACAAAAAAGGGACAAAGAATAAAAGCTGTTTCCTTTTCCACGTGGAAGACTTTTCCCTTTGCTAAAAACGTCTCTGTCCTAATATAGCAGTAGCATCAAACGTATACACAGGCGACGTGACTATATAGGGTCAGGCGGAGATTAGGGAAAGTGAGATTTTAAAGCAAAAAGTAAACGGCTAAAAATAAGCAAAGGCTGAACATCTGCTTGGAGAGCTAACAAAGCATCACAAAACCCAAACGCCTCGCCAGAGGGCCCAGCCAAGCCGGGATACCAAACAGGCACAAACTGCTGGACACTGCGAAAACACAGCAGTGAAGTCCTCGCGGTAGCACCTGCTCCCCTCACACCCCACTGCTCAGTTATCCTTCAGCTTTCCCTTCACGCCTTTCCACACAAAGGGCAAACTTTCTCAGCCTTTGGCTAACATCACCGCTAACGCTCTCCACGAAGCAAACCCAGCTACCAGAACACAGCTGCTTTTAGAAGAGCTCTGCTCCTTGGACTTCACGGAGCACAGTTTTTAAGTAATTCTCTAAAGCTATTTCCTGACCCTTGGCATACGCAGCCCCCCCGGGTACTCCTGCCAACCCCAAGGCAGGCACCAAGCAGCACCAGTCCCCAGGACACAAACTACACGATGGGGAAAGCCCCCCCTGCAGATAAGGCAGCGCTGCTGCCACCTGGCACAGGTTCCCCTCTGGCAGCATAACGCCATCCACGTGGCAGGCTGGGAGACAGCCTGATGCAGGGAACACGTTTTCCAGTGCTTGCTCAGGTTTCAGTGTCCCTGTATTCACACCAGAGCTCTGCCTGCTGAGGATTGAACACCGTGCTGCAGCTCCTCGGCCTCAGCACGAGGTTAATGGTGAGAGCAGAAGCTTCCTGGCTGCTCTGCCTCTTCCCTGTGGCCTCCCCTACAGTCAGCTCGTTCAGCAGCTGCTTTCTAAGCTGCCAATTTTCCTGGTACCTGCAAGATTTCTGCCCACATCTCAGGCAGAGGAGTTACCGTGGATCCCAGCTAAGCAGAGGCCTCCTGAACAGAAGTGCTGCTTGCACCTGCAGCACAAGCAGAAAGATGAGATGTGCCTGGCCAGGATTTCTCCTAGAACGTGTCTGCTGGCAAACCAGAGTGAACTTGGCCTTTTGGTTTCATTGCTAAACAAAAATGCTTGGCAGAGCAGCCAGGGAACTTTTCACCTAATTCTTTTCAGGGCACTACTCTGCGGATACAGTAAATAAAGTCTGGTATTGAGCAGATGATGCCACCACGTCCCTGATCGATACGTTACCAGCAGGGGAGGAGAGGCAGCCAGTCGTCCTGAAGAAACAACAAAGATAGAGTTTCTTGACTGACAGATGGAGGGACAACCTGATCTCTCATTATGTGCTGCCATATGGAAGACATTTAGCACGAACTGACCCCTGCCTGCCACGCACCATTGTTTTCCCCTGTTGAAGGGCACACCATCTGCATTGTACGACACCCCTGATGGGGAAACACTTATGTGGAAACAAAAGGAACTTATGAGTAAATAACTAAATATGTTGGAAAAAAAAAAAAAGAAGAAGAAATACTACTGTATTTTATTGTATATTGACTGGAAAAGCAACATGGCACCTAATAACTCTAGAATTTAGAAATACAATGCACAGGTGTAACCAGGAAGCATTGACATGGAGACAAAACGTGTGTGTATGAGAATTTTTCTGCACTCACAGTGAAGCAGCAGTGCAGTATTTCTCCACAAAATGCCAAAAAAGCAGTGCCTTTTGAAAGATCATCTTACCTAGATAGGCAAAGAAGCGCTCCATGCCACAGGTGAAGAGAAGGTGAAGGATAAGGCAGTGACATGAAGCAATGAGAATTACTGGAACTTCCCTCGGGCAAGAGGAGCGCAGTCCTGCCACCACTGATCCTTGTGGTGAGCGTAACCTCCTGTGTTTTCGGAGCACTGCTTTCAAGTTCGATGTGAACAAACCCCAAAGGCAGCTGTGGCTGCTACTGCTGGAAAGCAGGAGCCCAAGCGTGTGCCCACCAGCTGCATCGCCAACAGGGAGTGGGCAGCCAGCAGCACCCTGGGAAGGAATGACGAGGGCAAGGAGAACACGCAGGCTTTTGTGTCTAAAGCTGTTACAAAAATAAAGGAGGGAGAAAAACAAACAACTCTGATAACAGAAACCCCGAGACCAACTTTTGCACGCTTATGGTAAAAGCGTTTTAAAGACAGAACTGATGGAGATCAAAAGAAAAGGTGTGACGTGATGAACCTTCAGTCTCAGATCCAGATAAGGACATGAACAGGGTGAATTCATGAGGTTTGCAAGAAGCAGTAAATTAAGACACAATGAAAATTGCTCTTCGTAAATGTTTCCTAAGGCAACATTTACCATAGGCAGCCGGGGTGCCTTTTTGCCTACAAACAGCAAACCATCACCCCAAGGGCAGCAGTCGTCTAATTCAGACTGCATTCGGGAGACCATGTATAAATCTTCCTAGCACTTTTGGTGGTGGCTTTCGATTTTGTTTTTGTTTTCCTCCTTCACACCCGGAAAGCTGCTCAGAGCTCCAACTCAATTCTAACCAGCTCTTTTCTAACTCTTTTCTAACCAGCTTGCTACTACAGCAGGCAACGAATTAATGAGAAAAAATAGAACACCCCCCTCTCCCCCCCAGAGAAAACAAACCTTTAACCTAGTTGCATTTATGAAAAACAAAGAAGCACAATTCAAATTAAAACTTACAAGAACTGGAAGAAATCCACATCATTAGCTTCCTATGTAAACTTCTCTAGATCTTCCTGCTTCACCCCGATCGTCGTTTCTCGCAGATTCACCCAGCACCAGCAGTCTAACTAGCTTGGGGACAAGGGAAGACCAGCACCAGCTACACACCAAGGTTACCCAGCTTTTAAGGTGGATTGTGCAAACGCCACAAGCTTCCTTCTGCCTTTGATAGCATACTGTTGCTCTTTCAGCGAACCAGTTTAATGCTAGCTTAAATATACCGTGCATGTTTACACTCTGCTGGGTTCACAATGACCGAAGGGTAAACACACCCTGAGAGGCTTCCTCTCCTGTTGGCAGGTAAGGCAAATGTACGTGCCCAAAGATGTTGACAACCCGACCGCCACCAGCACAGCGAGGCAACAGTTTCCCTCCTCAGTGCAAATAAAAGCAGACAAAAGGCCCTGTGTCCAGCAGAAACGAGACACCTGAATGCTTTATAGTCAGCATCGTGGTGGTAAGGAACTTCTCAGGATTAAAGATTAAGAAAATGACTGAAGGATCACCTAAAAATAATAATGATGTGTATTGCACCTTCATGTTGTACGATCCTCTGTTCCAAAGTGATTTGTTCTAGGGGAAGGGTAAGCAACATCTTCTTCTGAAGGTTTTGTTTGAGTGAGAAGATTTGGATTCTGGTAAAAATTATACAAATGCTACACCTGCTACAGCCTCGGCAAACCCTTTAGAAACCACCTGCACCAGACATATATCCACCCAAGAAGAGCGACAGCAATGTCTTGGCCAGTGCTGACCTCTGTGGGCTTCCTCTCGCCCCCCAACCCCACAGCAAGCAGCTGGAGCAGCTTCCCACCACGCCAGCCCTTCACAATACCTTGCTGCAGTCAGCTCCGCAGCATCCCCGGGCTCAACATCTCCGTAAGCCGCAGGAACGGGCAGCGGTTGCTCAGAAGGATCGAGGGCAGCAGCCAACTGTGTATCATCACCTGGCCCAGGAGGGCTGCGGAGAGAAAAGACATGGAAAAAGGCAGCCTTAGAGGTCTGAGTTATTGCAGCGTTATTGTCACTCGGCTGGCTGAAGCCCCCGCTGTTTGGCATGTGTGTGCTGACTCGTGTCTCAGGGAATGCAGGGAAAGTTGGTATTTTTAATGGGAGTTGCGTTTGTGTACAGCTTTACTGCTCCCCCAGGACTGAAGTCACTGGAATTTTGTCTGTGTTACAACTGCAGGAGCAATGAGATAATACAATCCAGCAGCAAATTAAACCAATTGTGATTCTGATTTTCAAAAGCAAATGAGAAAACGAGCTACTGCTTGAACAAGGGAAGGGCAGGACCCCCTTGAAAAAAGACCTAACACCCAGGGGGCTGGAGCCTGGCTTCCACCTGCCCTGGGGCTTCTTGCCCCACACCTGGGCAAGCAGGACAGCCCCTCATATTGGCACCAAAAGGCTGAAAAGAAGTGATCTGGAAACCCATCTTTGAATCAATAAGGAAAGGAGCCTTGCTGAAGAAAGTTTTTTGTTTGTTTGTTCTAAACGAAGGCACCAAAGCACAGGAACCCCCTGCAAACAAAGCTTCTGTTGCCTGCTTCCACCTGACTTTCCTCTGTGGCCACCCAGAGACCAAAGTCCTGGAATTACCACCTGTCTGGGGAGCTCACCAACATCCCTAGGATTTTTCTAAAACACAAAAGACCACCTTTGGTCAGGGTCCCAATTTCACACCTGCGGGTTCCCTGAGTGGTGTAGAGGCACTGCTTTTCTGAGCTCCGTACTGCCCATGTTGAAGCCTGCCTGAACACACTGCTCACAGTTTGCTTATTTTATCCCAACTGTGCAGTAGCACGTTCACGTGGGAAAAGCTATTTGTCAAGTTTGTTTTCTTCTTATTTTCATCCTAAATTAATGGCCTTTGTGATCCCCTGTAAGCTCTCTCCCTGCCACCACACCACCGCCAAGCAGAGCAGGGCTGAGCCACCCTGTACAGTGCAGGCCTCAGACACATATACTCGGCTACTTTGAAAACTTACAGAATGGCTTTTATCTAATTACAGCAACAAACGATTAAATGCCCACGTGTCCCCTGGTTTAACACCATCTCGGGGCCCAGGCTGTGTTAGGAAGGGCTGAGCCGAGATGCCTCCCAGATCTGAGGTCCTCCAGCTGACGAGTACATAGGAGAGGTTTTCTCTCATCGCTAAGAGTTGCACACACTTGGGTGCTGCCTCTGCTTTCCCTTAAAATGAACATTCAGAAATTACCAGGGTAGACCATGACAGCAGGGCACTGCCACTTCTGTCCCATACACATCAGGAGTGAGGTGCCAAGGGCAGACGGGCCTTGTCCTGTTTGTGACCCAAGCACTAAGAGGCTGTCCTAGGAACACAAAAGCACAGCACAAGCACATCAAGTGCTCCTTGAAGCTGCCACAGGTGTGCCCTAACCCGGTGAGAAGTGTTTGCTCTCAGCCCCTCATGTCTGCTGCACGACAAACCCCGATTTCCAGGCAGCCTGTGGACGCCAAAACTTGAAACTCAGTCCCAGAGCCTGGGCAGGGGGTGGTGAAGCTGTTCATCAGCAGGCCACGCTGCTCTAGTACGGATACCCGAGGAAGCCATCCACCCGAGAGCTGCTCAAACAAGTTCCCCAAGCGAAATTCCCGGGCACCACAGCCGCCCCAGGCACCCGGCCTCCCTGGCCAGTTTGCTTCTGAACAAGGCCACGAGTCTTTTCCATCCTGATGCCCACCTCCTGGGTCGAGTCCGGAAGAGGCTCTACTTAAAATGACTTCCAAATTCGACTTATGACAAGCATGACTGAAATACTTCTCCAAGGAAAATACTTCACAGTTTAACAAGCAGTTGCTTACTAACAGCTGCAGCGAGCACGCTAAATTCAGCCCAGAGGCCGAGGCGAGCAGCCTGCTGTTCGTGCCACAAGTGAAAATGTTGACCACCGAGTGCCCTTCTGAGCTTCACAGCTTCAGTTTTAAAGGCCCTACCTAATCTTGAAAAGAGATTTTCCTCCAAGTCACTCACTGCGTTAGGAAGGTACACAAACAGCAAGCTTGACCCACGCGACTCATGCGCGTTAAATACCAACGAATGAATGAGGATTAGCCACAGAAACCTATGTCATTTCTTCTGGTTACACATATGAATCCTGGCTTCTGTTTACATAAGAAGCTTTTGAAACAAGGCAGGCAGGGTATTTTAAATACCTCGAGAAGCACGGACGGACGCAGAAGCCAGCAGGTTCAGCTCCCAGGCACTAACTCCACCAACACAGCTCTGGTGGCTCTCCCACCGACACCACCGAGATGCAAACCTTTAGGCCCCAAATTCCTACCAAAGTTTGAAAACGTTTTGACGCTGGTGCTGGAGACAGAAGGCAGTTACAGGTCTTGGCATTTTCTGCCTGTCCATGTTTTTCCAATCAGGAGCTGGATGTGGCTCCCTTTGAACAGTCAACAACAACAGCTCCAAGTTTACTCCGAGGGAAACCCATAAGCATTTCAAGCCCTGCCATCTCCCGGTCCCAAACATTTGGTTGCTTTTAATGAGATAACAGGAAAATTTATAGATCCCGCTCTTCCTCCAGAAATCTCTGGAAAACAGCATAAAACACCCCCAGGGAGGATTGAGTTCTCAGCATCCTCATCACCCGCTATTTCATTTTCCTCAGGAAACAAGATGTTGCTCACCAGGGTAGAACAGGGCTGATAGACAAAATCCTCAACGTTTTGTACTTGTCCTGACAATAACTCAGGCCCGATAGCCAATTTTTGAGCCTCTGTTTACACTTCTGCAATCGATTAATCGATTGCAGAAAAGCATTGAGAGGATTTGCTATTTCTGAGTTCTTACACTGCAATTATTTCCAAAGAAAACAATATCTAGTGGCACCTGCATCAGTTCACATACATGAACATATTCTACCTTGTAAAATTTCTTCCATTTTGAGTAATTCCTTCATAATGTTCACTTTTTCCCCCTCTTAATTTTGTAGTTTATCTCACACATTTGCCATGTTCTTTGAAGTAAACTTCACATGGGGAAAACCCAACAAACTGTTCTAGTAACTCTAAGCACCTTTGGCATTTATGCTCTTTAAAAGTATTTTTGTGATTATTGGGACTCCTGTTGCTAGATTTGGCAGATCAGGAGGTAAGAAGTTCTTTCTTAAATTAAAAATCAACCTCCTTGGTATCAAAGTAAAACTAACCTTGCTCAGGAGTGCCACATAAACTGCCGGCACAGGATTAAAAACAAGCAGCAGACAACCCATCGCTCCTTCCCCCCCAGCCTTCTGAGATAATTTAAGATCTAACATGAATTCGGAAAAGCAGGAGATGCTCAGATTAAAACGGGAAGCCCAGTTTTACCTCTTAATGAAGTCAGGGGACATCCATCCACCCGAGCGATGCCCCCACACCACGGCAGCTTTCCCAGCGCCGAGCAGCAGCGAGCGCAGGGCCCCAGTTGTTCGCACGTGGGCACAGCCAGGGCTCTGCTGGAGCAGCCAAGCAGACCCCCAGCCTGAAGTCGGAGTTTAAACACACTGCCTGCCTTTTGTAAACCCCACAAAGACTCGCTTATGCTTTCGACTTCGCGACTTTGGAGCAAATCTCTCCGGTTTCTTGCGTGCTCCGAAGGGGGAACCACAGCGTGAGCGGCTCACGGCAGCCCCCGTATTTGCACCGAGGGGCCTCGGTGCGGCACCCAGGAGGCGAAGCTGGCACATGGTGGGGATTTGAGTCAAATCCTTGCTGTAAAGGGGCTCGTGAGTTGGAGGCTGTGCCCAGCATGTGGGATCTCAGAGCCGGGTGCCGAGCGGACCCCATCACCCGGGGGCACCCGGTAGGGCCCCCACCTCACCACGGGTGACCCTGTGGGGCCGTCGGGGCACGGGGCGAGGGAGCAAACTCCGGGAACGAGGCGTTTGGGCAGCGCTGCTGGAAATCCCGACGCGGCACCCAACTTCTCCTCCCGCGACGCCCCCGGGAGCCCTGCCCGCCGCCTCCCCATCCACTCTCCCTCCCTTACCACGGCCGAGCAGCAGCAGCAGCACGAACAGCCCCGGGCTCCGCCGCCCTCCTCCATCCCCTGCTGTCGGGGAGCAGCCCGGGCCCGGCCCCGCTCCGCCCGGCTCCCCCGGCCCGCCCCGGGCAGCCGCAGAGCGAGCCCAGCGCCGGGGGGCGGGCGCCGCATCGCCCCCGCCGGCCCCTTCGCCACAGCCCCGGCTCGGCACAGCCCGGCCCGGCACGGCCCCGGCTCCTCCCAGGAGGATCCCGCACAGGGGCCGGGCCCGTGAAAAAAAAAAAAAAAAAGAAGAAAAATGGAATAAGGGAAGCACGTAGGAAGGCTCCCGGCCGGCGGCCGGCTCGGCTTCCACAAGTTTTTCCAGTAACTTTTTAGCAAGTTCTTCCCAACCCTCCTATCGCGCTCAAACTCTTGGGTTTGAGCACATCTCCTGAACTCGCACTGTAGGAGCATGGGCCCTGATTAATCTCTTGGGTTTGCGATGGGTTTATCGCAACAAAAGACCGGCTGCCTGGCTAATGAAGCCTCTGCCCGCACCCCTGTGTTGCACATTGAGTCTCTGCCCGGGGAGATGGGTATCAGGGCTGTGGCACGCCACGCCACGCCAGGCTAAACATCTGCGGTGCCAATCCCACAGCCGGGCTGCTGATGGGCTCCTGGCTCACCCTGTGCCAAGAGCTCAGGGAAAATGCTGGTGCTACAGAGACCGATTTCAGCCCAGTCAGGGTTTGGGGGCTGACTTGATGTGCCCCCTGCACCATAAACTATTTCTTCTTGTTCAATTTTCTGAGCTAAAAGAGGGAATGGATTTTGTCCAAATTGTGTATCACAGGAGTATGTTCACATTCCTTCCACTTAATGCCCCCAAACCGATAAGGACTGTCCCTAGGTGAGCTCGCTGCCCCATCACACCACTCACACACCTGTATGGGAAACGGAGCGACACACCGAGTGACCCCCAGAGAGCAGAACAGACACCTCAATGGGCACAAAAAGCTGAAAATCCCACAAAATATCCCACATCGCCTGGGCTGTGAGCACACAGGGGCCGGCTGCTGCCACCAGGAGCCAGGACAGCGAGGAGGAGGGCCAAGCACGGGCTGGGTTTGGGGAGAGCAGCTCTCTGCCTCCCAAGCAGCAGGAAACCAGGGATGGAAAAAGTGACTGGGATTTCTGATACAGGTACAGGCACTCGGCCACCCTCTCTCGTTTGAGGGGGAACTAAGCCCTTTTGTCATCTGGAAACCATTTCACAAATGGCTTCTGCAGGTATAGCAGCCCTGAGGGGGAGGGAGACTCCGGAGAGAATGAGGTTCATTAAAATAAACACTGATTTGCTTCATAGTCTGGCACAGACTGCGGACACAGAGCAGCTAAGTTCCTGCTAACAAAACCAAATTTAGCAATTTTGGAATTAAATGGTCACTTTGCTCAAATAACATGCCCTCCCTGTGCATTCATCAGTCTCTGGGCGCACCAGGAGCCCTTCCCCTCTCATCCTACCTCAGCCACAAAATCTTTCCAATTTTCCTGCTGGTGCCTCCTGTGTGGGCACATCCACACCACTGAAATGCAGACAAACTGATAGGCAGCACCTGCAGGAGCAGGGAGCCAAGTTGTGCTCAATTACCTGCTTCTCCTGTGAGAATTAATTGATCTGCCTTAATAGGGGGCTTAGGGGAGGGGAGAGGAAGCAAGCTGGGGAGCAACCTCCCAGCTGGTGGGAGGCGATTACAGGCTGGGGCTGGCTGGGAGAGCCCTGAGATCAAGGAGAGAGGGAGACTGAGCTGGAGAAGATCTCACAGGTAAGAGGAGAAGATGAACATGCTGTTGAGGTGAGCTCTTCAAAAATGCAATGAGCACAACAGGCATGTCTGTCCTTCATCCATGCTTCCCTCGTTCCTCGCTGCTCCAAATCAGACTCAAGTCTGGCACTTCCAGAAGCACTGGATGTCAGAACACCATTTTAGGTTGCATTTTCAGAAATCTGGACTTCAGCTCGAGGAGTGTCATAAAGGTAAAGCTGTCATCACCAGGAGGCCTGCCAAGTGGTCAATGTGCTGCAAGGCTGCAGGTAGACACCTGGTGGGAACCCACGATGGACATGAGTGGGAGCGGTGACCCATGGTGCCTCCCCTCTGAGGATTCAGTCAGAGAGATTTTCCCCGAACCACTTCCCTTCTGCCAAACCAAAGCACTCAAAGCGGGGGGTGGGAAATGAGTCAGCCCTCAAGGAAAAAAAAAAGAAAAACAAAACAAACCAACAAAACACCATGAAAGGACATGAAACTGGTTTGAGAAGAATGTTACGTTAAATAAATCTTTAAAATGCAGTTTTTCTTTTAAATTTGCCTTCTGGTTCTGGGAGTACAGGATGGACTCACATCAGACTGACAAGCTTCTCCCAGTAGGCACGAGAGCAAGATGCTTTCTTCTCCAGCCTCCATCCCTTAAAGTTGGGATTAAGACTGTCACCAATCTACAAGCAAAGCCAAATACTATGATATTGGTGATAAACTTGCAAAACAGCACCATGTGTGTTTGTCCTGAGTAATGAGGCTGTCATGTGTGACTGATCATTAGGAAAGTGGAGGGGAATTTTAAATTTTTCTTGGTGAAAACTTAGTGCCTGTTTTCAAGGCCATTTCCAAGAAGGAAAACCATATAAATGCACTTAAATTTGTTTAAAATTAAAGAGGAATTTCTCTTCTCCATTTCCTAGCCAGGGGTTCAGAGTCGTACCCTCTGCAAAACCACAGAATCAATTAGTTGCAGAGCAGCTTGGCTTAGAGACCCAAGCCACTTCTGTACCAAACACCTGAAATTTTTCTTTCCACTGCTGTTCGCATACAAATTGCCCACAACATCATTTGTGGCGGTTGGAAATGAGGCTGTGCAATTCCCAGCAGTTTTTATTGGCAAGGCTTCGAGATGGCTGTCTCCCAGCCCTTCACCTTCAGCTTCTGCCTTGAAAAAATAAAAAAAAGTTAAGCCTTAAATCATTACATTCTGGAGGATCAAAGTGATAGGAAACTGGCTTTTTGGTAATTTCCAAATAAACAAGTGATTTAAAAAAATATTAACTCCTAGGCTAACCTTAGAGCCTCAGAAATTCCAACGATAGCTTTTCTAGCAAACCAGGTTTATTTGGAGTTTCTATCAGAAAAACAAGATTTGGAAAATGCTGATTGCAACAGGAGCTTTGTGTCCAAAAAAAGAAAAAAAGTGGATGTGGAAAATCCTGGAGACTTTCAAATATTCAGCACAAACCAACTCTATTTTGACTCATTTAATGACACTGTTAAGAAAGGGAGGAGGGAGCTTTTAGAGCTTTTAGTCTCCACTTATTTTCATGACAGCTAAATTTTTTCCCTTAGTTGTTAGAAACCGAGCAATGCATGCATAGTTTTTGCTTGCATTCCAGCAAGCAAATCCATTCTTCTCTGCCTGCTGCAGCTATTCTTAGCTGGCTTTGATATTTCTATCAGCCAGGAGAGCATAACAATGTTATCATGCTAACAAATTCCAAAGATTTTACATAAGCTCTTGAGTGCCTTTTAAAAAAAAAAAAAAAAAAAAGTGGCATTGATTACACTGCTCGTGTTTCATTAGCCAAAGGAGCTATGAAAAAACAACGGGCTGAAGGAATAAAATAGAAGTTTGATGAGTCTCGGTCTCATGAAGCAAGTGCTCGGAGTTTTTCAGGGCATCGTTTACACGGAGAGGCCAAGAGGCCAGGTTTGAGGCTGGAGAACACCAGCTGGTTGAGGCCAGCAGATCGCTTAAATCCTGATTGTCTACATGCAGCCTATTCTCCTAATTTGGTTTTTATAAGCTGAAACAACCAGATATCCCCCTTGTTTAAGTGACTGATGGCAGTACAGCGCGTGTGGGAGGGTCTGGGTGACAAAGGATCACAGGACCACACGGCAGCTTTCTCCCTTGCCCGATGTGTTGGAGCCAAACCCTACTGATACCCCTCTATGACCAGGGAAGGGGATGGGTTTGGCCTGGGCAAAGCCAGAAGAGCTCCCCAGAAAACTCTTACCAGGCACCTTTCAGCAGCAAGAGCAAGATTCACACAAGGGAATGGGGCCAGACCATGACAACAGCACCAGATGATGCCACTCAGTGTTTCAGGTGGACCTGAGAGCCTGGAACAATTAAGCCTTTGATTGGAGCAATTAAAATCTCTCCACTTACTACGATTTGAGAAAAAGAGGCTCTTCAAGGCTAAGGGGACTCCACTACAAGAATTAACCTGCAAGATACTGGTTAAGGTCCATGTAGATGAACAGAGTGCAAACAGATCCAGAAAGCATGGGATTTTCTTACAGAGTACCCAAATTAGGCATTGGAACGGGCTGTCCAGGGAAGTGGTTGAGTCACCATCCCTGGAGGTCTTTAAAAGATGTTTAGATTTAGAGCTCAGTGATATGGTTTAGTGGAGGACTGGTTAGTGTTAGGTCAGAGGTTGGACTGGGTGATCTCGGAGGTCTCTTCCAACCTAGATGGTTCTGTGAAATGCTAAGGCATAACAAAACCTAGGTAAGTCCCTCCTGCTATTAGTGATACAGGTGAGCTCCCACATACTCAGACACATACTGCTAAGACACCAACACTTGCATTTTAAACTCTCGTGTTACTTACTGAGCCTATCTACAGGCATGTTGAGCATTAGCCCCTAAAGCACACATCGCCTAAAGCCAACTCTAATGTCTTTGCTAGATCATGACAGCAACAGACAACTGCTACCTGTGGCCATTTAGATTTGGGAACAAAGACTGCAGAAGGCTGCTCGCCTCGTTCATTTTGAGAATCTAACTCTCAGCACTTTGCACACTTGACCTTTTCTTGTTCAAAAAGCATTTTACCTACAGGAGCTCTCAAAAAAGGGCAGAGAATGTGGCCTTTGCTCAAGTTGGGGGGAAAAAAGATAGAAGGAAAAACAGAAAGCAAAGGATAAGAGAAGTACTAGGAGCTCTGGCTCTTCAGACAAGGCTCCAGAGAAGTCTGTTAGGAAGCACTAGTGCAATGCAAGCATGCCAAGATGCAGAAAAACTGGAAGGAAGCCACATCCAAGTCATGGAGAATATGCCTGTGTCTGTAATTGCTATTCTCAGAGCTGCCCTCCGCAGGGTTCAAAGCTGGGACTAATCCTACTTTGCATATTCTATTAGAAACAGGGACAGTGGGGCTTGCTGCATGGCATCCAGCTCTGCGGGAAGCCAGAAGATAAGAGTTGGAATACAGAAAATACAGGAATACATGTATGTAGGGGACTCAAAAACAATTTGGGGAAAATAGGTGGCTTACTTGGAAGAAGCAAAGTTGAAAGCCAGTCAAAATAAAAAAAATAATAATCAGAAAGTAATTTTTAACTTAATGAGAAAAGAATGATACTAAACTGCCTGGCCAGACACTGGACAAAATCTCACAGTATCCTTGCCAGACTTCTTTAGCAAATCCCTGTATTTGACTGACTAAATGTAATTTTTTGAGAAGCACTGAAGGATGTTGGAAAAACAGCAGCTCCTCTATCAGCCGTGTCAATACATACCTAATAAACGTGTGACCAAGGTTCTCGAGTGTTTAACAATGTTTTCTGTGTAAAGATGTATCTGCAATTCAGCAAGACCAGGGATGATTTACTTCTGTACTTCAGCAGAGGAAGACATAAATAATAATAAAAAAATAATAGTAAAAGCAACACAGCAATGTGTCTCATACCTTGTTTTCCACTGGCATGTGCTTTCAGTACAACAGGGCATTCTGTCAGACCAGCATTTTATAAATACTTTACACTGATTTAGCCACTGCCTAAAGCACCACTCAATTAGGTCAATGGCATCTGCTAAATGGCATCTGGCAGAACTCCCTTTGATTTCTTAGAAAGAAATATGGGATGTCAGTTGGGTAAAAGCAAAATCATCTTAATTTTATTCTTCCACTAATAGAAAAGTCCCAAAATTACGTATCGCAGGCTCGACCCTGCAGTCTTTACACAGACAGAATTCCCACAGAGCTCACCAGCCAGCCAGGGACTGCAGGCTGAGCTCCTTCCATCTCAAAAAGCATAATGGTGCTACCAGTTACCCCTTCCGGGGATAACAGGGACAGTGAGATGGGAAAAACACCGAGAGAGAATTCAGATGCAAAGATGTCATGAAGAAGGTGAGGAGAGAGAGACAGACTGTTTAACTTTTTGCATGTCATTCAGGTGTAAATCACCTGCAGCTATTTTTCACCTTTCTTTTCTGATCCTGACAGGCTGCACAGGTAAGCTAATTTTGAATTAAAAAAAAAAAAAAAAAAAAAAGATGCATATAACCACTGTTTTGATAAGTTTCCTTTTAAATCCCCAAATCCTGTTTTTGGCTGCTAATGGCCCGAAGTGTTAGCGCTCAAAACCCACTTGACTGATCTGAAAAGCAGCTCTACATTCCTGGTACCTCATCCAGCAGGACTGCTAAAATATTTAGCACTGTATTTGTTATGCAGACAAAAAAGACCAAGTCAGTATTTAGGAAGGAGTGAACGTTCCTTTTGTACAATCGAACTTGCCAATTTTTGATGGCAAGAAGAAAGCACAAAGACGATCCCAAAGTATGTCTGGACCAACTTTAGCGATCGTGCCTGACCTCCGCGTAGGACACGGCGTTTTTCCAGTAGCTTTGCGGATGCCAATTGCTGCAATGCACTTTCCATATGAGAGCACTGTTTATATCCATTGGTGATGTCAGTCAGTGCAGCACAACTCTCGATTTTCCAAAAACCATCGGCAGTGGTAGGACAGGGCCCATGGTACAGTGCTACAGCTGGGGAAGGCCCTGATGTGCTGTGCTGCCTCAGTCCCCTCACCCTTTAAGGTGGGTGTTTTATGGCTGAGGCTGAACTCCCAGCCCCAAGCCAGGTCCACAAGCATCTCCACAGCCCCAGAGCACCCAGCGGCTGTAAAGGAGCCGAGCTTTGCCACACCACCGGGTCAGCCACTGACGCCCTCTGTTTTCCACGCCTCACAAACGCATGCCAGGAATGACAAAATCTCTGCCTCAAAAAGCTCCCTTGGCACCTTTTCCAAGAGACGATCGCACTTGGCGTGTACCAGCCAGTAGAATTACAGAAAGTTATCAGGAAACTCCACACCATCTCTAAACACCTCAAAATTTTGATATCATTTGCTATTTTGATCTGTGCTCTGCTCAACATCTCCCGTGCCCCATGAGGCAAACTGAAGCATTTTGGTGGCGTAAGGTAGAAGGACTCCCTGGACACACACAAAATGGACATACACAAGTCTCCTTTTCCTCCTTATAAAGAAATGAAGAAGTATGGAGTAAAAAACCCTAAAGTTCTCTTCTTTTCTGAGTAAAACTCGGACAAAGAAATGAAGCAGCCAGACGCCCAACAGTAAGCATACTTCCAGAGGAAAGTGGGGCTGCTGCTTCAGCCACAGCCTCCTTTCCAAAAATAACTTTCCTTTTCCACTGAAGATTTGCAGGGAAGTTACTGGTGCCATGCTATTGCCTCAGAACACAAAAGTTTTTTTTTGTTGACCACTGTCCCACTCCTTCAGGCAGTGGGGCAGGGATCACGTTGGATCCCGCTGCTCCTGGATGTCCTGCTCATCACAAGGGCACCCTCCTGCCCCGTGCCACAGCTGGAGGAGAAGTAATTCCTCCACAGAAAGAAATCCTAGCAAGGACTGGATGTCCCGACCACAACTTTGCCCCTTCAGCCATTCAGGGTGGTTTCGACGGATGGGATCTCGTAAGAGGTGGAGCTACACAGGGGCAGAAGAGGTGGGGAAAAGCTGGTGCTGAAGTAATTCAGAGCATAGCACTTATTTCTCCTAAGTACAACATACTTCTGTTTTGCGGTGATTTTTGAGGGGGGTGTAAGGAGTCTTTATCTCCAGACTTCAACCAGCAGGCCCAAATTCCCACACCAAGCTCCTCGCAAAGCACGCAGCTTTATGCACAGCCACCATAGTTCACACAACCAGAGCAACCAGAGGGCAATCAGCACCTGGAGGCCACTCTGGGACAAACAGACGGCTGTGACCAGAGCACACGCAACGCCCAGCACAGCCTGAAGCTCAACTACACAAACCCAGCTTTGAGCTCTGAGGAAAAGCCGACCGGCCAGCATGTCCAACCCTCTGAAGAGCGACCAGCCAGCCCAGCTCATCTCTTCTGCTTCTCACCCACACAACAAACTCAGGTCCCTCTCAGAAACAAGCCTGGCCGAAAGCAGAGCCCCCTCCCTACCTCCTGCCCGTGCCTGCCTGCTCGGTGCGAGCGCGGCCCCGCCGTCGCAGCCGCCTGTCGGCACAAACCCGCCCGCTGCCGAAGCAGGTGAGCGTGAATTCCTGACACATATGCAAGTATGAAGCAACCACTCCACAAATTGCCAGCAGCTGTTCCGAGAGCCCTGCCCTGCTCGCCACAGGTATTTATTTAAAGTGTGACACCCGCCCTGCTGCACACACATGCGCAGAGCCTGGAGCCTTGGAGGCCTCTGAACCAGGCCACCACCACCACCACCACCGTGGTCATGGCAAGGCTGTGGGACCACGAAGATGCCCGTAAAGGGAAACACAAAGAGAAAAAGGGAACTGGAGACGAACACCAGGCTCTAATTTCATTGTCACTTCACCGGCAGAGCCTTAAAGAGAAAGTCGTACAGGCCAGACTCCAGCACTTGTAGCCCTACGTTTTGTTGGTAAGACGAGCTGATGAAGGTGAGGGGGACAGCATCCAGGAAACTTTCTGGGGTTACAAAGAAAGCAGATAGCAGCAAAGCACTGATCCTAACTCATAATTCTTTTGAATTAACTGCACATCGAGCTGGGAACCCAGGCAGCAAAGTAAAAGCTCCCACAGAAAAGGCCTTTCTCGTTTCTGCTAGATTTTGAAAAATAATAATAAAAAAAGCAACAATTCCTAGACTCCGTGAGTCCCAGCTACAAATTCACATCTGAAACAACATCATGTCATTAGAAACACTGAATAATACAGTGATCAAAGGCGCTGTCAGTGCCATTATAACATGCGGGAGGATAAGAGGGAGGCCCAGACAACTAACTGTGAGTAATTGGGTTATGCTGGAGGCTTGTTTTTAAGTGCTGCAGCCCGCCTTGTGAAGGCTGCAGGTCTGATGGAACTGGGTCACCAACGCTTAGGCAGAAGCCTACTAACTTCAGGCTAGGAAGTGCTGTTTGGTTGCCTAACTTTAGGCTACGAGATGTGAATGCTGGGAAGCACAAACAAATCCGCACGGACAAGTGTAGGAAACTGGAACAGCAAGTGGGACAGTTAAGGATTACACTCCTCAGGTTTTAGGACACCCAGACCCTAGACGTTACTTCAAATTTCTCCCACTTAGTCCCCATTTAAACACAAGAGGAATTAAAAAGAAATTCGAGAGCATAGTAACTGCCCTGCCCTCCCAGACAATGCGCAGCCGCCTCGAAAATTGTATCCCCGTTGAGCCCCAGGGTCCTGACAACCGTTCCACATAGCAATTTAGAGTAAATACCTTTCAGTAGGCAGTCCTGCCACAGCCACGTCTGGAAGTTTGCTGAGGTCAAGTGTCGTAGGCTCCATAAATGCAAGCGGGGATAGCTTTCTTGTGGCATCCTGAGGCGAGCCTTCATGCTCTGAATTCATCCTGCCCGGCTGATTTGCAGCACCGGAGGGGTCTGCACGCTCAGAGCACTCGCCCTGCTCCATCCCAGCGATAGGTGCAGAGGGATTTTTGCACAGCTCTGTCTGCAGCTCTCCAGTCCTTGAGTTTAAAGCTAAGCCACCCTCGCCGGTGACTAACATCCTCGCAGTACCTGTTTCAGGGATGTCTCCAGCTTTTTCGTTACCTGTCTTTGCCGTGCTTAGCACTGAGCCACTGCTTTCTTGTACATCGCCCTCAGTCATAGTGCCAGATTCTAGCTGAGAGTCACTTTGCAAGCAACCATTCTGGCTGGCTTCATTTTTTAAGTAATCCATTAACCCATGCGTGACCCTTTTCTTTTCCTGCTGTGGATCTTGCGTACTTGCTGATGTTTCCAGGCATTTCCCATTCCCTGGCTCATCCTGTATCATCTCCGTGTCACTCTGAGACCTAATGTCATGCACAAGATTGCCATGAGCGCGTGTCTCCTGATTTTCCCCAGGTAACACGTTAAAGTTGTCTGGCAGTTTTTCACAACTGTAAGATCCTCCCAGAACAAGCGCTGAAGCTGCCACATCAGAGATGCTCTTGGCAGTGTCTGGACCACTGTACTCATTTTTCCCCTCTTCATTTGGCTCAGGGTCCTGGCAGTGTTCGGGCTGACAACTTACATCCTCTTCAGATGAAACCGGCTGTGAAGTACCCTCTGTAATTAAGTTATTTTCCTCTGCGGTAGCAGCATCGCCGAAGTCACCCTCCTGCGTGCTGCCTGCAGAGATCCCAGCTCCGCTGGGTTGTGGCTCCCTGTCAGAACACGCAGGGAAGTTCTCAGCTGCTGCCCCGTCAGATGAAGCTGGGCCTTTCTTCTTTCTCTCCAAGCTCATTAGCGATTCAGGATCAACACCCCTAGCACACACACCTGCCTTCCTTTCCATCTCACTGCTCTCGGGGTGCTCAGCGTTTCCGTTTGCCTTCTGCAGGTTTTCCAGACAGCGTTCAGCAGCTGCAGAGCCCTCCAACCCCGGGAGCATTTCTAAGCAACCAGCAGGCTGCCTGCTTTCCTCAGCGTCCCGGAGACTGGCTGGTGGCACTGCATTTTCTGGTAGCAGAGGTGCAGGAGCAGCACAGGAAGGCTCAGCAGCTAAAGGCAGCTCTGGCCCCTCTGCTCCCGAGGTGCCCTCAGGAGCTGCTTTGCCCCCCTCGACCGATGCAGAAAAGTTCTCAGCGCTGCTCGGCTGCGCCGGACCCTCAGCCACTGTGCTCTGCTTGAAGCCCGCATGGTTTTCAGGCGCAAGCTGGGGTAATTCAGCGCTCAGCGTGCTGTGGACTGTTTTCTTAAATATCTGGCTGATGTGCTCCCTGAAGGCCGGGAGGCTGGAGCCGATGCCCAGAGAGCTGGGAGTCAGAAGCTCATGCTCCTTCTCCGCAGACTGCCTGGAAGTACTGATCTCTGCCCTGGTTGTGCTGCAATTCTCTTTTAATACCTCTTCCATTTTTCCTAAATTCCCAGGCTTCTCTAAGATCACACTGCACTTGTCATCTACGCAGATGCCGGGTGCGATTTGCTCATTACAGCCGCCTTGTTTACCAACAGATGAAAGGCTCAGCAGCTTCCCTTCTGCAGCAGGGAGAGCTAACAGAGCCTCTGCTGAACTGTCACTCTGCTGCGCTTTGAAGTTTACATCACCTTTTGTTTCTTTGGATTTAATTGCCGATAGCTCTTTCTTCAGCTTCTCCGAATTAAACTGGGATAAGTTTCTGGAACTCTGCCCCACGCTTAAAGCCTCCGGCAGGGTTAAACTCCTCTCTCCTTCTCCCTGAAAACTTGGGTTTGGAACATCTTTGTCGCTGTCGTGCCTGCCCCCTGCAGAGCTGGGCTCTGAGTCGGCTCTTTTACCTGTGCTTACCCCAGGTGAAGGACCTGAATGCACGGACACCTGAGAACCTGCAGCCATCTGCGAGCTGGAGTTGCTTTCTAAGACGTTCTGGCACGCTACAGCTCCCAGCTCATTATTTAGTAATTCCCCCCCAGTGCCATTGTTCGCCCTGCTTCCAGCTTGCTGGCTGGGATGACTGACCGCGGAGGTCAGCGGAGGGGGGGCTGGAAAATCAGCTTGGCAAAACCCAGGCTCCTCTGGTGCCAGTTGAATGCAGCTGGGTTTATAAGGCTTATCAGTGGGAACTGCTTCCCCGTGAGCCTCTAACAGGGAGAGACATCCTTCTGCCCCTGGACTTTTATCGCTTTGCACATCGCTTGTTTCGTGGATAGCAGCACTGTCCTCACAACTTAGCTGCGTGTTTCCATCTGTCTGTCCGAGTCCCCCATCGGCAGCCAGACCCTTGGTCCCTCCTGAGCTTTTTGCCACTAATAACAGCTCCTCTTGAGTTTCTGGGCTAGATATTTGAGGATCGTTTTCCTCAAAATTATCAGAAGCACGTGCTATTTCAGGAGCACTTGGCAAAGTCTGGGCTGTGTTGGTGGCACTTGCTGAATTCTGCGTCCCTGGAAGAGCGTTTACAGCAGAAGCACGGCTTGCACCAGCGCTGTCTTTTATCCTGCACATGCTGACTGGCTGCTCACTCTTGTCAGATTCTTCAGCAAACGTCTCGCTCTGACACGCTTCTTCATGCTGACTAGCTGAGATCAAAGAATTACTGCCCTGCTTGAGCTTGTCTGGGTTTTGCTTACTGCAGCAGTTTTCTTCTGCCTCGAGATTGGTTTTGTTTTGCTCGTTGCAATCTTGCAAATTAAGCACGGTCACACCAGCAATGTTTGGCAGGTGTTCACAGCTGCATGCGTTCTCTGGCAGCCCGGCACTACTTCCAGCCTCATCCTCTTCTGCTGCCGTGCCAGAGTCACTCTGGGCTGGTGCTGGACGTGGCACAGCAGATTCTTCATTAAGGTTGTCGGAAATGCTTAGAGGCATTTCTGGTATGTGGCTGTGATGCTTTGGTTCCAGCTCAGGTTTTAGAGGTCTTTCTGTGTGCTCCTGATCATCTGCTCTTGCGACACCTGTCGGATTGCTTTGGTGCGTCTGCTGCTTGTGTCCTGCATTCGAAGCCTGGTCTCTGTCACCAGCACTCACTGACTTCTCCGTCTGCTCCATGTGGGGAAGAGCAGCTGGAGCATCTGTGTTTTGCTGCAGTTCTCCAGCACTGCACTCCAGGGTTAGTGAAGAGCTGCGCTTGTCCCCACTGGTGCTGTCACCCACTCCTTCCTCCTGAATTGGCTGAGGGGTGAGCTCTGCCCTACCAACTCCAGCACAAGCCACCTGCACATTTCCATGACTTTCTGCAGCCCCTTGCTCCTGCTGAGCTTGCATCAACGTATCAGACTCGTGCTCAGTTTTCAGTGCCGAATCCTTGTCCTCCACAAAACTTCCCACCTCAGCATGGTGCTTCTCCTGCTGAATAGTAACCTCATGCTCTTTGCTGTCCGAAGCATTGCTGCAAGGCACGTCGCTGAGGTGACCACTCTGCTGTTTGGTTTCCGAAACTTGTGGGTCTTCCTCAGTTTGAACAGCAATGCAGCCCACAGGCCCTGCCAATTCATTTAAGCCCTGATGTTCAAGAGTTGATTTGGATGTTCTTGCGCTTTCTTCTGACTCTCCGTAGCTCCCAGGCTTGCCTTGACTCTCCGTTTTGTCCCCAGTTTCTAACGCGGCTCCTCTAGGACAAGCCTCTTCCCAGGACTCATCCTGCTTACTCTGCACAGCACGATTGTTCTCAGGGTGGAGGAGCGGTGAACTGTGTGCCCCAGCTAAACAAACCTCTTCAGCCCCATTAGAGCCTGGCTGGCCCAAAGTTTTGTCTTCTGTCCCAGCGTGAGAGCAATCAGTGCTCGGCGGGCAGCCTGTCCTCGGACGCTGCGGCGAGGCCTTGTTCTCTGGGTCATCTGTGGCAGCTGCTTCCTCCTCGCTCAGTGCTTGCTCAGGCCTACAGCCCAGAGGCTCTGAGTGGTCTTCAGGTGATTTCAAGTCACTGCCTGACTGCAGGGGCTTTCCCACGGCTTCTTCCTTTGGGCCGCCTGCTGAAGTCTTTTCACAGAGACCGAACTCCCCGGGATTGTGGCTCAAGGGGGTGTCTTGCCCATCCTGCTCGTGGCTACTAAGAGAGCTCAACAGTTGCCTTTCTGCCTCACTGGGCCCTTCAGGTAATGCACTGGTTTCTGCCATGTGTGCCTCCTCTGCTCCCATTCTGTTTTTCTCTCCCGATACCCTCACATCAGCTCCCTTTTGATTCAGCTCCACGGCTCTGCTCAGAGAAGTGCTTAATGCATATTCTTGCAGTAATGATCTTTTATCTACCGGGGAAATTTCCTTGGTGGGACTGATAGTGGTTTCTGCTTCAGAAAGCATGGTGCTTTCTCTAGACACATCATCGGCTTTTATGATTTCATTGCTACTGGCTTCGTCTTTTTGGCTTTCAGTTGTGACAGCTGAGTTTTGCTCTTCCTCTTGCTTAAATGATAAAGACACACTGAAGTGCTCAGCACTAACAAGCTCATCCTCCTTTTGAAGCTCTCTTTCAAAACCGGGTTCATTTTTTTCAGAGGCTGTTTTCGTTGCCTCGCTTTTCATCAGATCTTGGTAGTCGTTTCCAGGCACATGTTCCCTCAAAGGTTCTTCTGGCTTTGGTACCGGGAAGAGATTTGGAGCATTAAGGGGTAACTCTGACACTGAAGTACAGGCTTCAGATTGCTCTCCCTGGCTCCCAGACAGAGCTGGGTTTGCCTCTTTCCTCCTAGTTTTTACAGCCCCCTTCTGTGTACTGCAGACCTCACTGATCTCAGGCCTCACAACGAAACTCTGAGCGCTTGCAATTGCTCCAAATTTTTCACCCTCTGAGCCTCCTGTTGCTGGATAATTTCGGATTAAGGTTTCCTTTTTCATTAGCAGACCCTCTCCACCATCTGTGTTCTGTCTACCTTGCTGCATTACAGCCTGTGCCTGACCTACTTCCAAAACTCCCAGCTCCTGCTCGGCCTCCTGAGCAGTAAAATAATCCCCTGCTCCTTTGCCCTGGGGGGACGCGCTGCCATGTGGTGCCCTCACGTCACCCAGCTGCTCACCCTGCCCCAACGCCCCTACCTCACTCAAATTCATTGCTGTGACTCCTTGCATTGCTGCAGGAGGGCTGGCCTGCAGGCTTGGGTTTCTGGGATCCTCCTCATTACTTTTCAAAGAAACAGGTGCAGTAGGGTCACGTTCGGGGCCGGTGTCCTCAGATATGCCAAGGGCTATTCCCTCTTCGTTGTCACTCACTGGACCTGGTGGTGGCACAGCTTCATTGCAGCTTGAGGTGGGGAACTTGTCGCTGCTGCTTGCAAGATCTGCTGTGACATCTTTTTCAGAAGAGCCTGCTAAAGGCATCGGGGTAGGCAGATTTCCCTCTCTTGCTTCTGCTGCGCGCTGCAGGACACCACAGCCTGCTTGTCCTCCATGGTCTTGCAAGGCACCGCTCTGTGCTGTCACCTCTGCAGGCACCACGCTTGAATCTGGATTGGGCAAATCTTCAGCGCTGGAGCTACTGGTGCCTTCATTACTGACGCTGCCAACAATGGAAATGTTTATTCGTTTCATGTCAGAGGAAAAGAAGCAAAGAATAGAAACAACTCATGCCATGGGTGTTTCGAAGCCATGCAGAACATGCATCAAGAAGCCGAAAACCTGCTGCCAGGAGCCAAACCATCAGGCCCAGTGAGTGATGCTTGGTAAAGCAGTAAGTGACCTCGGTCCCAGTCCTGCCTAACAGCTACCACGCTCATGACATGCATTTTAACCCTTCCTCAGTCTGTATTAGCTAGATATTCCCCCTGCCCTTAACATATTGAGGAGCAACATGGGAAAAAAAGCGACAAAAGCACCAGAAGAAACACCAGCACTGCCAAGAAGCAGAAAGGAAAAACCTTTCTGTGAGGCCACGTTGCACAGAGCTCAAGGCTGTGAGTGCTGTCGCGTGGCCGTGCTTTTATTGAGTCACGGAGGTTTAAGGGCCCATCTGTCGTGTGTTTTCTCCAGCCAGCCAGCACAGCTGATCCTCGCCAACTGGTCAAAGGTCTCACCCTGCCGAACACACCCTGTGAGGTCATCTCACTGCGGTGTTTGGTTTCAGTACATACAAGATCTTGTTCGTGTGATCTCCTCCCCACCCACTAAAGATACAAGAAATGGAAGCAGAGATGACGTGGATGCTGTAGCTGCAGAGGAAATGATGTTTCACGTACACCACGGGGACCTCAGTTTCCACCACTAGATTTGCAGGCAATGGAATCGATTAACCTTGGTTTACCCCTCGCCTCCCTTGAAGAGCCTGGACGTATGTTCACTGCCTTAGAGGACACTGGAATATAGAGCCTACTGAGCATAGCACTGAACCTAGGAAGAAGAGGGGTGTTTTTGAGCATTTACCTGGCACAAAATGCCTGCCCGCCTCCTCCCATCCAAAGCAATGGGATGCCCCACGCTTTTGGGCTGTGCTGTGCTGCACAAAATGCACTTCCAGCTGTGGTCACTGCGTATGTATCACTGGTATGTAGTGACCTTATGCAGAGAGCTGGGCAATGCCACAAGCAACTTCTTCATGAGAGGGCTGCATGTAAAATTGAATGTGATCCTAAAAATCCTTCTTCAGAATCCTTGGGATGGAAAATGAGCTAGCCTTTAAAGAGCTATTCAAATTTACCTACGTTGGGGTAAACCTCAAAGCTCAGGAAAAATATCTGTAATGTACAATTAATTTCCCGTTTAATGAAGTTCCAGCAACGCTTAACCTCACTGTATACACTTAATTTATAGCACCAATATATTTTATTTAAACTCTTTGAAATTGTTTTGCCAAAAGGATTTATTTTTTTCCCAGCACGCTGAAAACACCGCTCCGTATGAAACTTACTGACACTGGGAACACCACCGGTGGTAAAACAATATTTGGTATCTGTTGGATCGCTGCCAACGGGGGACATGATGGGACCTGAACAAACAACCCGGAGATGCCAGGAGGCTTTCCCTAAAGAAGGAATAGTCTTTATCACCTGGCATTGATTTGGCACTCCGGGAAGCTTAATTAGAGGAGACGGTGCAGTAACCACAGAGCTGAACTGGGGAGGGGATGGAAAAAGTGGGAGTCAATTGCCATTCTGGCTTCTTGTTCATTTTGCAGGTTCATCTTCTTATTGATTGAACTGCTCATTAGCAGCTGGGTGCCCAGGATCCTTCAACCTGGAAGCAGGCTCCCGGCAGAGACACGGCGTTCAGGCTGGGGGGAAGAAGCCCTCTAACCCCCAGGAGGCTGAGTGATTTTGTTCTATGATTCTAGGAAATTCCTCTAAGACCTTTACAGACAGGGCCTCTTTGTTGCATTGCACTTATATTTGCAGCTATCAAATACGAAACTCTTCCAGACAAGCCTGACGTGGTTACGTTTTCTGTAATACAGTTGCTAAAACCATGAATTGTCTACTGCTGAGCTGGTAGCAACTTTCTAAAGAGTCGTAACAGCAGATTTATGACTTTGCAGATTCAAGGGAAGAAAATAATCCTATGAAGTAAGCTATTCACCATTACAAAGCAACTACAACACTTTTTCTGGTGCATGGTAATGCTGAAATCCTGTTTGTTTTACTTGGGAGCAGATGAAGGAGGAGTCTGGACAGCCTTGTGAGTAATGTATGCTGAACAGAATTAAAATGAAAGTGCTGGCACATGCTTGGAGGGCAATCTAAACTATCACTTTCTGAATGAAGTAATGCACACTCATCTCCTGTGCTTCTTCAGCTTGTCTCCATGTTTTATTCAGGACCACAGCCTAGAACTGAAAGGCTTTAATTTCCAATCACCTGTTTGGATATTTCCATTTAAGTTTCTCCTCTTGATAAAGGTAACATGGAAATCCATATCAGGAACATATCCCACACCTTCCTTTTAATTTTTTGCTATTTGCAAGACACTTCTAGTGGTTAGACAAACATCTGTCAGGAATGACTTAAGCACAGTTGATCCTACTTTAGGGCAGAAGGATGGAATAGACGACCTCTTAAAGCCCCATTATCTTCCACTCTTTTTAAAGGGAATGACACTACAGGGAAGTGACACCACAGGCTGAAGATAATTCCCCTCTTAGGAAAACCCAATCTACATTAAAATTCGTTAACAATCAATAATTACCTGCAGTGAGCGTGTATTTTCAGACAACCCATTCACTATGAACAACATCAAGCTGTGGCTATAAACTTTTTTTTCCTATATATAGGAAAAAAAAAAAAGAAAGTGTGTTTTCTTTTGTGGTTACTTGATCTCTTTTGATGGCAATCTGAACTGGCTTGACATTATTAAGGGAAAAATTCATACCGTGGGGTAATGTTTAAAACAAAACATGCAAAGGAGAAAGCATGAAAGAATGTTGGAGTTCCTCATCATCTGGGTAGGGCTCAGGGCACAAAGAGTCATTTTGCTAGGAATAATTGCTGCATGGAATTGATGATAGGTAAGAAAATAAAAATAAAATGCAGTCATGCAAAGACCTAGGTGCATATTTAACTCGAAATACCCAAGTGTCTCGTTGCACACAAGAGACATCAAAGGGAACCTTTCCCATGTCTTAGAAGTAAGGCACACATTTAAGGATTTGCAAGTTCAGGGTTTTAACGAACTGACCATATGAATGCTATCCTTCCAGTTATGACATCAAACGACAAGAAGTTAAATCTTTTTACATCTAAAGTGTTTGTTTTACATAAATAATTACTGAAAAATTGCTTGTTTGGGAGCACATCTCAATTTACCAATTAATATCCGTAGCTAACCCCTTCCACCTCCAGGATATCTTGTGGTTGGTTGGAGTTAACCTGGACCAATCTAAGAGCACTGCTGGTTGCTAAAGACGTTTATTAGGACAGCGCTGGCTGGGTTTTGTTTAGGGTGTGTAGGCATAAAGGGTGTCAAGAAATCCACGACTTACAGCGCGTCTCCCATAAATACTTCCGAATTAAGAGACTTGCCCAATCCACCAGCCATAAACACGGAGCCCATTTCCCTGCTCTGCCATCCACAGGAAAGGCAAGGGGCCAGGAGATAAAAAGAGCAGCAGCCAGCCATAAACCGTCTGGGTGGTGTTTGCTCTGAGTGTGTGTGGGGAAACTGAGACGCCCCAAGAGGTTAAACCTACTTGATAAACAACCAGAAGTGATGACCTAACAACAGAAAAATCACAGATAACCCAAATTTTCCTTTCCTTATTCCCTTGCTTTCCTTCTAAAACATTTAGTAGCTGTTAAAAGGGCAGTGCCTTTCTAACCCAGTCCCACTTGTGAGGGAAAATCACCAAGTACCACAGCCTCTGAAACCCAGCGGTCACACACGGTTGCCGTCCCCAGCTGATGTAACTCGGAGCCGGAGTGGTTATATTCCCAGGAGTGTAACACTCGGAAATCTGAGTACAAATTTAGAAAGCACTGAAGGGGACAAATGCACAGCCAGCCCTTAGCTGCTGCTCAGCCATTTCTGTTCTATTTCCCCTGACACACGAGACCAGGGTTTAAGTTTGGAGTTCATACATTTGGACACGCCGCACTGGGGGCCTTTGACTTGATGTACAGAATTCTGCATCTTAATCTCTCCTAAGAGCAATTGAAAATTAATTAGGAATACAGAAATCACTTCCACATTCCCTTCAAAAATAAAAAATAAAAAAACACAGCTTTAGAGGCAAAGCAAGATGCTATTTGAACTTCTCAGTGTAAACAAACGCATGAGAAATCCATCATCACCAAAGGGCTGCTAACAGCAGCCAGATTCCCCCGCCCTCCCTGGCTAGCTAAGATTTCAGGAAAAAGTGAGGCAGGAAAATGATCTATATGATCCCCCTGGGAACCATCTCCCTCTTCTGCCCGAAACCCCAATCACTTTTCACCTCCCGGTTCCATATGCAGAGTGAAACGCGGTGCCTGCAGTATTTTAACTATGACCAAAGGAAAATGTTCTACCATTAACCACGGAAACTGCAGTGCTGCTGCAGTGAGCGACCACGGCCAGGCATTCAGCTCCTGTCCCCTGGTCCCTGTCCGAGCATCCTGAGAGCCAGCAGGATGCGTGGCGCTGCGCCCACGGTCCCACAGGATGTGTGGCAGCTCGGGCTCAGCATCCTGAAGTGGCCCTTGGGTCCCACAGGATCTGTGCGCAGCACGAGGAGTTGGGAAGGCGGCCAAGTGCATCCAGCGCCTCTTCCCCTGCACTGCTTCTGGGCGTGTACCTCTGAAATGGCTCTGTCTGCTCGTTCCACGTCCTGCAGGAAAAGTGCCTCTCCTGGGCAGGGCTGTCCGGCTGAGGGCTCTCCAGGTGTCTCCTCTCCCTGCGTGCCAGCAGAAAGGCATGGCCACATCTCACACACCAATGCAAAGCCCCAGGCTTGCTGCAAGTGCTGAGGAATAGTTATTTCACACGGAGGGTTGATAGATTAATCGCTGCTGCTGATGCTTTTTATCATACGCTACTAGTGACAACATGTTAAAAAAATGGGAGTGAAGCAGTGTTTTAGGTTAAGAGTCAGACATTTCGACTCCCAAAACATGAGAATTTAAGACTTGCTGGAACAGTCTCTGAGAATTTCTGGAGGACGGAAGAAAGACACCCAGAAGATTGGAAAAAAACATGCAGTAGTTTTCCATACAGATACTCCATCAGAAGGCAGCAGGCCATAAGATTAGAACAGTTCAATTCAGGGTGGAAAAGATGCGTTCAAGGCAGCATATGGGGGTGAAAGTTGAAATAAGCAGCCTGGAATCTGAAACTTCAAAGCTTTTTCCGTTTATTGTCTTTGTTTCTATTTTGGCAGTCTAAAGCCACCCAAAACCAGGCATGTGCCAGCAGTTTCAGGAGTAAGGCTAAATAAAAAGTAGTTGCCTGAGCTCCTGCCCATCTAATATGTTTCCTGAAACAAAAGGCTTATGAATCGCTTCAAAATGAGTCATTCGTGTAATGCTCATCTCACAAGAGTCATGATTTTGGATGGGGATGTGTTAAGCTGTTCCAGGCAGTGACAATACAAGTCTAGGTACTCTCAGGGCTGGAATTTAAAAGGAGATCCTAAAGAACTGCAGCTCCGCCATTCTTTGAGCAATATATTTAAAAAAAAATGCAAATTGGTTGCAGAAGAGTACAGAAATACCTGTGCTTTATAATTATAATACATATGCACACCTATATAAAGAAGAGTGTTCATTTGCTGCAGCCACAACCTTTCAAAACCCAAGAGCCCCCACCCCACAGCCTCTGTTGGGCAACTTCTGGCTTCAAGTCAGACTCTACTAACCAGTTACATCTACCATGGCTACAACAGGAAAAAAAAAAAAAAAAAAAAAAAAAAAAAAAGAGAGATGCTTGCTACTTTGAGATTAAAAATATGTACATGTATATTTGGAAAAACTGCTGTTGTCCTGCAGGATACCAAAGCATCAGCATGATTTCCACTTTGACCATTCAACAGTGGTGCTCCCCCTACCAGCTCCCTGTTAGCTGGTTAGCTGGGTCTTTGTAGGCAGCCACTGGAGAAAGCTGTGTGTGCATCTTCCTTACTGTGTGGACAAGAAAGTAAATACAGAGATACTCTTCAAGAAACAAGAGCACAATCTGTAATTGAAGCCCTCTGAGATGTGTTCTGCTGCTGCTCCCAGGCTGAAGGCAGGACGTGAAGCGGGTCAGTGGCTGGCACAGGCACTGTGTTAGGTGGATGCTGGCACAAATGCTGTTAGAGGACGGGTGCTGCAGTTCGGAGAACACAGCCTAATCCCCATCATTTGGCAGTGTCACAAACAACCCTAACCTGCAGGAACATTAGGCTTTCTAGGCCTACAGATGAAATTCAGAGGTTACTAATACATGTAGGCATCATTCCCCCCACATCTCTCTCTTGCATTCCATTAGCATGACTGTGTATTGATAAGACCAGCAGAAAATGCCTGTTTTATTGGCACAAGTCACAACACATCACACCAAGTGGCTTCCAAGAAATAAATATTTTCTTCAGCTAGTTCAATGTGGTTACTCATCATTACACATGCATATAACACAGTGATTATGGACAGCTCTGCCAAGAGAAACCAGAAGCTAGAGGATACACGTACTGTTTGTTAACAATAATGACAAAAAAAATAAAAATCAAGTCTACATCACTACTCCAAATTTATTGTTTTCTATCTAGTGTGAATGACGCTCCATAGCACAGCCAAACCAACCCTTCAGGACTGTAAGCTGCTTTCTCTAGGTAATTTTTTTTAGATGCTGCCATTTCTCCAAGCTTCTCTGAAGTTGTCAATTATCACCTTAGTTATTACCTGCACTTGGACTGAAATTATCACAAACCGTTGCATGACATCAATAATTGTATGCTTAATCTTCATCATCTCATATAAAAGAAAAGAGCTTTTTAAGCTAATGCTACCACAGGGAACAGCATTTGAAATACTTTACTTGACTGTAGCTGTTGTTTGCTCTTGCTTTTCACTTCTTAAGTTTACTTTTTTCAAAGACACTGGCAATCAAAACATGTAGCCAGGGCTGGTGGAAACATAAAGCTGCCCATGGCATACCCACTCCACTTGAAAAGGATGTGGCTGGTCTTTCTGCAGTGAATTCTCCAGTCTGTGAAAACACTTTAAAAGATGTCCACAGCCAAACAGTCCTACCCATTTACCAGCAGATTATGGCCACTCATTCTAAAATGTATTTATCCTTCCATCCCAGGTAACACTGATGAGCTGGAAAGCATTCAGCCCCGTGTTAAAATCATGCCAGTATTAGATGGTTTCTTCCCTGTAGCAGAGGAACAGCTTAGTAGCACAAGAAAACCAAAGCATTCAAGTAAAAAATATTAATGCTTCAGAGAAAAATTTCCTTTCAGGATATTTAATAAAAGCCAAATTATGTTACCTCCTGCCACCCTTAATCCCACTGAAATACTTTAGCTCTGAAAGTGTATCTATTGATTTCATCAGGTGAATATTAAGACATTTAGAAAGTAAGATACTAGTAAGTATTAGCTGGGTTGAGACTTTTAGTTGGATTTTTACACAGAGCAGAGCATGGCATTTTGCAATTGTTTACAATTATGTCTTACTTCACAATAATATGACCGTGCAAGAGACTTTTCAACGTTCCTCTGTCTCAGATAAGAGTTTATTAGCGTGTGGAAAAGCATAGGAAGTTGAGGTCAAGGGTTACCACAACAGCTAGAGCCTTGTTTATAGCTATGCAGTGAGGCGAGGAAGCCAGCTTGGTAAATAGTGAGCAGCCTTGCTTTTGTTGGGTTATTGTGAAGAATGCACCACCATCATCCTTCAGGAAAATCAGCTGCACAATAACAGAAAATTAGCAAACATAGCCCAGCTATCATCAGCAACGGGGCTTTGATTATATTAATGAGAAAAAATTAATTTCTTACCTTGTAGGTGCTGGTATCAATGGAGATGTGCTCTCGGCCAGCCGCACAGCAGCAGGAAGAAGCTCTGAGATGTCCTGAGCTCCAGATCCTCCAACGTTGTTTTCCTGGGGGCTCCTTTTTATGCCGTGCCCCTTACCAGGCGGGTGGTCTAATTCTGAATCCTGTGGAGCGCTCTAGAATGAAGAAGAACAGTTCAAATAGCTACTGCTGCTTGAGAGTACAGGCAATTTGGGAAAAGACGTAAGGTTAAGTTTTGTTCTGCCAAACAGCTCCTGTGGTAGACTTCACTACGTTGATGGAATTTGCAGGTCCCAAAGCCAAGCCTTTTTTTTTGTTTGTTTTTTTCTAATGACAGAAATTCAGAAGGAAGTGGTTGAGCCAAAAATAAATATGAGGGAAAGAACTGTGAGAGAAGAATGCCACAATTGTTCTAAAGCAGCTCAGGGCCTTTCCTGACCCAAGGAGGGTATCATCTTCTCTTTTTTCCAGGCAAATGCTTACTTGCTAATCAAGTTTGAAAGGAGAAAAGATGGAAACAAACCTTTTACACTCAATATTAGCAGTATCTTTGTAATCAGCTTAGAGATAAAGCCAACATCAGTCAAGACCCAAGCCTTGAATCCAAGTCCACATTATTTCCCTCCCAGCTGAACAATGCTCAGAATGCCTCTGAAGAGAGACGGGGAGCTGGAGCCTCTGCCACGCTGCCTTCGGTAAGAGTAGCTGTAGGAAAAGCTGCAGTCCCAGTAGTAACAGCTACAGAAACCTAGAACACAAATTTGGTAACACTGCATCACCGCTTTTTGAGGGTAAGTATGTACGTGGGATCTTCACCCATGGAGGCATGCAATAGAAAAAGTCCAGGGGGTTGCTTACAAGAGGTAGCAGCACCTTTCTGATGGTTTGGTGTTGTTTGGTTGTTGGTTTTTTGGTGTTTTGATTGTTTGGCAGAAGTGTCTGTAGAAAGCAACGAGAAGATGGCAAAAGCTGCCCTGAACAGTGCCTGAGTGTGTTCTTCGAGTCTAATGAAAGAACTGGAGAAATCAGCTAAGTGGAACGCCAAAATGAAGTCTGAATGAAGAAGCTGCCACTTGAAACCCTCCGGCATCGTGAGCAATAGTGAAAGCGAAGCAAAACTGCTTCATCAGGTCACCCTCAATGTACAATCACAGTTGGTTTAATTCTGAGCTGTAATTGTAAGAAGCCCAAGGCACACCTAAGGTAAAGACCCATAAGCGCATGTACTGACCACAGGGGAACTACTTCTGAAGACTGTCACAGATGAAAAGCACAGCGCACAATTCCAATTAGTTTCTTGTTGCTCTCATTTTACTCTCAATTTCAGGTTTATTTGGTTCTAGATAGAGCCAATAGATTTCCCATTGCAGACAGTTATTGGCTGCAAAATGACATTTCTCTTTGTGCACCTGGTGTGCTCTCGCACAACCAGAGGCCTCTTGATGAGAGCCAGGAGTGAGAGACACCCAGTGGACGAGAAAAGCCCATGTAATGAGCAATTGAAAAGGTCAGGGCACACAGAGAATATAAAAAGACTTCCTTTAGACTTAAGGCAAATTTGATTAACTCTCATATCCTTTGCCTCTCCCCGGAGGAACCCCCTCACTACAGCTTTGTTTGCAGAAATCTCCTTTATCACACCGCTTTCCGCTGGGACAGAACCAAGGGCTCGGGGTTTCATGATTATTAAGCATTTACCCAGCGTGTGCTGACATCTGGCATTTGGAATATTTATCTGTGTATGGATGTTGGCCCCAAAACCACAGCGTATAGCAAAAAGCTACTAGAGCGTCAAGATTTATACAAGAAAAATTGTTTTCTTTCCAGCCAGAAAAAAAAAAAAAAAAAAAAAAAAAGAAAGAAAGAAAAAAAAAAGAATAGAAGAGCTTAGTTAGCATATGGGGGTTTGTTTTGCTTTTGCTGCTCTGTTTTAGGAAGACTTGCTTTTGTTTGCGTGAGAAAGTTTGCAGCGAGAGTTCACTTCAGCAAAGCGTACATGCGTGCAGAGAGACCAAACTATGAAAAAAATGCATTATTAATTACCAGAAAGAAAGAAAAAAAATAAATAAAAACAACTGAAATGGCAATTTCTGGGGCCATATGCATGTCCGTGGGCCAGTCACCAACCACCACCACCATCCCCACAGCCCACAGCCCTCCCCTCTCATTTTTTAGCATCGCTTTGGGGACTGCAGCGAGCCGAGGGCAGAGACTCCTGCCTTACCAGCAGAGCTCCCTCGGCTGGCAGGGCTCAACACCATGCACTGCCAGCCTTTAGAGCATGGGATTAGGACAAAAATGGGCTGTAAGATCCCCCCAGGCCATGCCAGGCAACCTCGAGGCCACGCTCCTAGTGAAGGGCTCCGTGCTAGCGCAGCACAGCCTGGGAGGTGGTCATGGATGACTGCCCCAAAACCGCAGCACGATGAAGTATAATTCCCAGGCCAGCTGCAGACAGAAATGAGTGCGTTTCCCTCCCCAGCAAGGCAGGGAGAACCACACGAAGAACCCCAAGAAATTAGAGCAATTTACAAATTTGTCCGGACGCCTCCAGCAGCTGGCGAGAGCAGCGAGAACAAGTTATTTGTTTTCCTGCCTCTCTACCACCACCATCCCGGTTTTTCTTCAGCTGATCTGGGCGCTAGGCAGGAGGAGAAGCCCACAGCTCTTCTCAGAAGAGGAAGGGCTGAGTGTTTCATCTCCTGCTTCTGAAGCCTGTGTCATCTTCCACAGCAGAAAGCAACACAGCAACGAATTAAGTCATTAACCTACCGCAGTCTCAGTGCCTACATGGTGCTTCTAATTACTCTCCCCTCCACAAGATCAATCACTGAGCTCAAAGGGCTGCTTTAGGTTACAATCCTCTGTCCCAATGACCTGCAGACATCCCACTCCTGGAGGTGCAGCGTAATCGGGAAGCCTCCTGCACACAAATCAGCTCCATGCAGCCAGCTCCTACTTGCCACCCAGAGCCAGGAGCACCGTGAGCCCCACGACAACCTGAAGCTGAGCAACAATGTGGGCTCGGGGTGTTAGAGAAATGCTGCTCAGCAGCCTCTCACACAGTACACCCAATGCTCATTGCTTCTGAAGCTCACCAAAATCAGGATGCTGCCGTGTTACAGAACCAGAATCACTGAATGCTTTGGTTGGAAAAGCCCTCTAAGGTCCTCAAGCCCAACCATTAACCTAGCACTGCCAAGTCCACCACTAAAACCCAGGAGTGCTACATCCCAACCACCTTCCTCAGCTCTAATGCCAAGTGTTAATATTAAAAGAACGACACCGTGGGATGGGCAGGTTGTGAAGGCAAGGAGCACAGCCACAACAAAGCATGGCTCAGGAGACAACGAAGTGCACTGTTTTACAGACTACATTTAACATTTTGCACAGACTGATGGGCTGGGGGGCTTTTTATTATTATTATTTTAATACTGTTAGGCTTTCAGAGATCTCCTGTTTAAGGAGTTATCGTTCTCCCAGCTATCCCTAAACAACTGCAATGGGTCACAGAGAGATCTGATCCTTGTTTGAGTTCCTGGCATGACCAAATTTAACATAGATCAAAATAATCTTTGCAGTCCAGCTCCTGTTGGAGCAGCAAGGACTCGCTGACACCCTCTTTACTTTCTTTTTCTGGAGCAACCAAGAAGCAAAGTTGCCCTCTTACCTAGCCAGGCCAGAGCGCACACAGCCTGGAAATGATATTTGTGAGGGAAGCTCAAAGGAGGATTTTAACAATAATGTGTAATAAATCTTACTGGTCTGCTACATTTAATTTACTATTTAATCAACACAAAAAAACATGTTCTGTGAATCTGTGCCAGCCAGCAGAAAAACACAATCCCATTTCTCTATCAAGTTTTTCAAATTGAAGCTAGTTATGCAAATCAGGAGCTGAACTAGCTTTGCAGAGCACGCTTTTTTATTTTTAATGAACGTCTGTGGAAACAATTAAAAAGACTATATTTTGTTCAAAAGTATCATCAGAAAGCTGATGTTAAATAAATTACTTTTGATGTTGCAACACACACAGCCTCTGAAGTCATCTCCTACAGAAGCTCGCCGCTAAACCCACTCTGTATTTGGTTCAAATGTAGCATGCGCCTTTGTCCAAAGGATTCTGAGATTATATTAAAAAAAATAATTGCAAGACTTAATGAAATAATTAGAAGTCGGAATGCAGAGGTTCTCAGCAGTTTTTTGCCTATCATAATTTAAAAACACAACAAAACAACAAACAAACAAGCTGCTCACAGCGCGTATACCAACAAGAGGAGGCACACTAACCAACCCCCACTTTTTCCCTTTACGCCAGCACTATTTAAATGAATAAAACTGTTCCTCCTCAACCACGCAGCGTAATTATTTGCATTAAGCCCTGCCACAAGCACTGGCCTCTGTAGGAGCATGCAGTGAACCTGCAGGATCATTTAGCTGCCCTGATGGCTTGGAGCAGGCGCCTACGAGTGGTTTGGTTTTCTGGTTTTCCTTTACCAGGGAGAGCCCCGTTACCACCGCAGCCGCAAGGATTACACACAGGGCAGCACTCTGGCTCCAGCTGCTGCCCCAGGGAGGGATTCCTGGTTCAAACCCAGCACTGGCGCTCTGAACAAGCAAATATCCTTTGATTTCTGCCTTTCCCCCAACACAGCAGCTTCCCCTCACACCCCCTGGTACCACCGCACACACCTCCTTTTACAGCAGGCGCCGGTGCCGCAGCTGGGAGCAATCCCCGAGGAGCTCCAAGGAGTTCCCATTCCTGGTAACCCCCTGAGTTTATGGAAAGGGAGAAGCCAGAACAAGCCTTTACCCATCTCAATCGATAAGCCAGAACTCACCTTTTACTTTTCTTCATGTCCTCCAGAGCACGGTTCCATGTGTTATTTCCCCCGTGCTTCCTGGCTTCAACCACCCACAGCCTTGCCTGGCACAGGGGAGCGGCAGCAGCAGGACGAGGGGCGAAGGTCAGCCCCACACACCCATCCCTGTCTTCCAGGAACAGCCACCGTGGCAGCCGATGGGCAGGACGAACACACAGTCCCCATTACGGGTGGCAGGGCACGCTCCTCCTCTGCCAAACCTCGCACCCGTGTGCCTCTGCAAGCAACCACCAAGCAGCAAAGTGTGCACGTGGTGGTCTTTGGAGAGCTCTCGGTGCTGTGTTCTGCAGTGATCCCTTATTTTGCTGCAGGACTTGGCCGCAGAGAAAGGTGGTGGGAAGTTGTGCATGGAAAGCCTTCGCTGATAGCCTGTTCCTCCTTAGGAAATTCAGCACTAATCCACTTCTGAAAAATGGAACTGAGATGGTGGAAAATAACTGGCTGTGATTCTTAAAACAACCAAGCTAATGTAAGACTTCCTGAGTTAGTTTAATGCCCTGCCACTGACTAAAAATCAATAGCAGTGAAATACGAATATCCACACCTATGTCAGAAAAGTGAATCAAGAAAAAAATTTTCCAGGTGAAATTTTTCTAAACAAAGCTGCAGAGGTTACGTGACTGGAGATAATCTTCAAATGGCTGTTGCCATTTTTAAAGCAAATTACTGACCATGGGACAGGAACAAATCGCTAATTGACACCTTGGGCCAAGCTTGCACTCCATATGACAGTTCAGACCTGAAGGATTGCTCTAGAACTTGGTCTTGTCACACCACAAGGGAGCCAGATTCTGGTTTTGATAAACACCTTGTGCAGCAACCCACGTTTTTCATCACCTGCCCAGTGTTGAGAGTGGCTGGGGAAAGCAGTTTACAGAGGGGGATGAGCATTGTGGCCGCTTGGGTGTTGTCTTTAAGCTGACAGAAGGCCAATCACCATGTCTACCTAATTAGTTGGGTGTATTTATGATCAGATGCAGTCTCCTTATGGGAGGTTCCATACAGAATTTTGCAACTACAGTAGATTTATTTATTTTTTAATCATTAATGTTGTAATTTGCTATTGCTTCTGGCTTGCTTTATTTTTCTCTCTCGTGAGCAGTGTTTTATGTTTGTGCCATTTCTAATTAAAATCCTCAAAATGACAGGAATGCAAAAGTTGGCATTTGCTGGAGGTATCCTTTAAGCTGCTTCTTAAAGATTCAACACATATGGTACAGTATATGGTATGGTATATACAGATATGTATATATATGGTATATATACGGATATATATATATATGGATACAGTAACAACCGTATGTAAAAATTTTGGTTACAACCTTCTATTGTAGGTACCTATGAGCTTTTCTTAGAGAGAAAGAGTTACTTTTCCTCCTGAGAAATAAATCCAAACCTAGTGAAATGACTTTAGTTGCAACCATAAAAAACAAACAAGCAAACAAACAAAAAACCACAAACCCACTGTTGCATGTATATGTAGCACCATCTGTTCCTTGGTTTAGCATTCTTTACAGAATACACAACATCCTCTGGGCTACAGCAAAAGTATTCAAACCTTCAAGTTTCACTGCTCAGGCTTACGACCTTTCCAATCCACCGAGGGCACTAAATTGTTTATCTTCAGATCCTTGTAATGTCAACCTAAGTGTCTCCTCATCAACTTGCTGCTGTGTTTAAGCTTTACTCTGTTTGAACGTGCATACCACGAGCCTGCGCTGGGCTGGATGAAGCTTAGCTGTATCACTGGCTTCACGGTTCTTGTTAACCTAATCTTTCCATTTGCTTATGTAATTGAAGTTCAGTAGGCAAAGGAAAAGTCTGAGTTATCCTTGTAACTCCATTAGCCTTCCTGCAGCTTTTTATTTTCCTTTGTCTCATTGCTGACAGGTGGATGAGGGCCTGATGGATATCCAGATTCTGTTCTTAAGGATGACAGGTGCATTAGTACAGCAAGGAAGAGAGGGGATAAAGCTGATGATCTCAGGAAAAAAAATCTTCAGCACAATATTTGTAATTCAAGCTCAGTACAATTTTGACTAGAATAGCTTTCTGAGTAGTTCTTAGCAACCTACATAAAATATTTGAGAGGATGCAGTCAGATTTATATGAAGTACTATTAGGAAAATTCTCTCCGAATTCAGATCTGAACTCTGCTGTTCTCACCATCTGATAGTGTTTGCTGGCCTAGTTATTTCTAACCATCCACAGATGTGAAAATGTAGGTCCAACATTCTCACATAATTTCCAAATAGAGAAATGTAGTTAATAGCAATAGAGGTTTTTATAAATACATGTTTTTTTCCTTTTCATCTGTACCTGTAAATATACATTTCCCATTAGAAATGGTGTTGGCTTTAAAGATGTGAGGAAAGCTTTAACCATTAATTCAGAAGGGAAGGAAAGTCTTCCAGCTACTCGTAGGAATAGTCTTCCGACTACCTTTTAACTCTGCTTTCAAATTAAGAGCCCTGTTGCAACTTTGAATCTTCATTCTTCTTTTATTTCCCCTCCGTAATTCAAAGGGAAGATGAGAAGGAGAATAATACTTATTCATTACAGTGAGAAATGTCCCAGAATTCGCAGCATTTGCATATAGGGGTGTTTAATTCTCTTAGAACAGAAAACGTCTGGGTTTATTTTTGTAAATTCAGACAAATAGTTGGTATTGCTCGCCATAGAATATGGGACCAGTCGCAGTTATCATTGGAAGCAAGCATGAATGAACGCAGTGACAGCATGTATATGGGAACTACGTAGGTACCAGTAACACACATACTGCCAGCACCATTCAGCTGCAGACAAATGTTGACTCAAAGGATGTGGAGCAGCTCTGCTGGCTTGCACGCTCCTGATGTGCAATGGAGGAAATGGGAGAAGAAGTGAGCAAAAATGATGCCTTAGAGAGTAAAAGAGGTGTTGCATGAAGGGTGACAGTGTCCCTCATTAAAGTGCTATAGGCACAGAATTATTATGCAGAAAATTGGGAATGCGTTTTTGTTGCCAGTTGAAGATAAGCAATGGAATGGATCCAGATGTTATTGCACTAGGCAGGAAGTATGTAAACACACAGTGTGAGCTCCAGAGCTCGGAGGGATTTGCCCAGTTATCATCCGTGGGAATGGGGACTGAAGCTGGGAAGCTGGTAGCGTGCCCAGTGTGTTCTCTGCTAATCCCCATAGTGCTGGGATCTGAAAGTAGAGCCCCACCGGTTAACTGGACCCATTGGCTTAAGTGCATTGAAATATGGAAAAAGCAGTGATGGAGAATATTAACTGCAGAATGGGGAGCAGTCAGATTTGTTCACAACAATTAAATGGAGAAACCCGAGCAGGAGCACAGCGTGATGCTTCAGACAAACAAATAGACACTTCAGAAATGATGGCCCCTCCAGCAAGTATGCATGTGTTGCCCATCTCACACATTTCGCAGCGAAAAACAAGCAAGAACAAAAAAGCTAGCCACACGTCAGGATTTATGTGCGAAGAGAACTGAACAACAACATCGATGTGAAGTAACTAGCTTTGCCCGGCTCTTCCCTTATTCAGAAAACAAAGGAGAAGAAAGGATAAAGCAAGAGATAGAAGTAACTTATGTGGTAAGTGACTTTGAAATTCCCTCACTCACTCTGGGGTGAAATACTCGCTGCTAGGAGTTCATTTAAGCAGCCACAGTTTGCACCATCAAAGACCTTTACAATCACTTGGTAGCTCTGGCTTTTCGTGAGAAAGGCTGTGGAAGACGACGGCTCTCCTCCTCACAGCTCTGAGGAGCAAGAATTGAAAACCTCAGTTAAAATCACTGCCTATTAGAAAATCTAGCTCGTTCTAGTTTTAGGAAGTTTTGTGTTGCCCAACTTTTTAAATAGCAGATAGTTTGGTCGGTCCTAGTCAGCTTGGTTTCTTTTATAAGTGAAACTTCCCCTCTGTGAAACGGTAAGACTGACTATGGTTGTGTGGATGATTTTTGAACATTTGGTTTTCCAGAAAATTCAGGGAAAAGCTTGAGCTTTGCCACTCCTCTGTATTGGCCGGTGCGTTTGAGTGGATGAAGAATTATGTGTCTGATGGGCAGCGCAACAGCTGAGATCTTGTAGAGCTCCAGAAACAATAATTCCTCTCATAGCTTCCCATTAAAGAGGTATTCCTTTACTTCCATCTATTTTCCCTGATGAAGTCTGGATCTCTGTTCTAGATTGTTTCTTTTTCATTGTAAATGCATTTCTCTTCAAGTGGAGTTTTGCTTTTCAAAATGAATGCATCTCAAAAATAACTTACATGCAATTCAGCATAAGCCCAACACGCCTTGCCACTGGCAGGCCTGTGTTTGGGAGCAAGCTTTGTCATGCCAATAGGGCAGGGCACAAGCCTCAAATCTCTCAGCAGTTCAGACTCTGTGCACTGCTAGAGCAAAACACAGCACAGAAAATCACCGTGTTAAACGTACTGCTGGCCCCAGCCTCATTTTATTTATTATCTTTAATAATTTGTACTAAATTTGCATTATATTTTCCTCAGAGGATGGTCTTTACAAGACAGATTGGGTATTTATTTTCCTGTAAGTGCCCACTCTGTTCTTCATAGTAGCACATTTATTCCACAGACCTTCCCTCTTATAAAATGAGTTCTAAACTTAGCACAGACTCTCCCATCTTTAATGCAAACCATGTGCACAGCTCCCAAACGACTCAGCTGAGAGCTGGAACTGAGGAATGGTGTTCCCTGATAAATACCTAAACAGAAACAACAACTCCTGTCAAATTGTACTGACTGTAACTGTAACAACAACATCCACTGCTTTGTTTTAATTGCATGAGAGCAGAGAGGAAAGCCAGCATGCAAAGAGGGTCAAACACAGGCTGTTTCTCTAAAGCATAGATTGCTACCAAAGAGGAAAGTTAAAAGAAACCAGATTTTTTTTTACAACTTGCTGAAAACTTAAATGTAGCTGCCTTGCAAATTTGCAGTTAGTGTCAAAAAAAAAAAAAAAAAAAAAAAAAAAAGCCAAAAGCAGATGCAGAAGAAAAAGAACAGCCAGGCCTGATGCTAACATTTTGAAATGCAAACCATGCAAAGCAGTTTTCATCATCCACTACCTGCTGCGTTCCTTGGCTGGGCGGCATAAGGATGACTTTATTTGCATTGGGGACGTCTGACTGAAAATAAACGTATTTAAAAATTCTATTGACTAGATGAAGCTTGACTATTCATTAAGGGATACATTTCAAGGGCTGTTCAGCAGATTAAGTGGCTTTTAAGTGTTATTGCTATTTCTATTTATTTCTCTGTTAATAGTGACTTTTAAAGTAATTTGATTTTCTAGCATTTGCTTGTCTGAAAAGGAGACCAGAAGCTTCCTTTCCTTATTAAAAAATAAGAGCTTTTTATTAAATTCCTTAACAAATTTAATAATGTTTAAGTACAGGCTTCTTGGTGTCAGGAGGGCTCCTGAAGAAATATATCTGGCTTTCAAAAACTTCCTAAGTGGAAAGTGTATACATTGGAGGAGGAATTCTCATTATTTCATCGTAGGAATGAACACATCCTCCTGTTCCTGACCACTGAAAAAAGTTTGGGGCCAAATCTTGTGGTAACAATACAACTTGGCCAGAACAACCAACAATTATAGCAGATTGCTCTTTTAGAAACATCTTTAAGAAAAAAAAAATTGGCTAACTTTTAATACTGGTTCCTTTGAGAGGGCCCACTCGGCAATGCACAAGGTACAGCAGATTTGCTCAGAGCTGAAATGGAGGCAAAATGAGGCCTAATGGGTTTTGCCGTCTATGTAATGTATGCAAGAAGAGAGGATGAAACACTTTCTGGTATCTTAAGTGTTGAAATAAACAAATCACAACTTTAATTCAAACCTAGATCAACATAGTAATGTCTAATTTAACTGCACACAGCTAGCCGTGGCGTATGGGATCCCTTCATTTCAACAGTTCAAAAAGAAATCACCAAGCAGCAACAGGCATCAGCGAAGCACCCTTCTTCTAACGGGGTGTGAACTCCTGGGTCAGCACACATACATTGCAAGGTCATTTTTGAACAGGGAGAAGCTACCAAGTGTCAGGGCCTTGGGAGCACCCAGAGGCATTGCCTGGCCCTCCAGGCCCTTTCCCCCCTGCCCATGGCCCTGGACCCCATCTCAGCCCGTCCCTGCCCTGCCACGTGCCCGCTGAGCCAAGCAAACCCATGGGCTGACACCCAGGACCCCTCTTGGCTCACCCTTGTCCCCACAGAGGTGCCAATTTCTAGGGCTGTCCCACTGCCGTGCTCCTGGCTGGGAGGTGGGACAGGACACCCCATGGCACTCCCCGCAGCTCCCATTCCCCAGGGAGCAGCCACCCACACGGTTGCCTCAACACCACGAGGCATTGTCATTGCCACATTAACAAACAAACAAAAAGTTGCCCTCAATTACCATTAACGACAATTAAATACGAGTGTAACTGGGAGCAGAAGATGAATGTGAGGCAAATGGCCCATGGACAGATTTCTGTAACCTTTGCTCTTGGGCAGCAGGGAAGGGCAAGGCAATCACAGTCACACTCACCTGATTTTCTGCACTACTGTTCTCATTGCCCATTTTGGTGCTGACGTCCAGTGTCACACAGCAATTAAAGAAAGATCACTAGAAGAAAAGGAAAATTTTTAAGTCTTCCATTAAAAAATAAAACGAAATTTAAAAAAAAGCTCAGAATTTTGGAGGAATGCCATCTCGGGCAACTTGTCAGCTGCCCTCCTGACATTCAGTTTTGCAATGATTTTAAGTCATAGATTAAGGGACAATAGCTCTTGGGGCTTTTTTTTTTTACAAAGAGATTGCTCTCTCCCTGCTGCCTCTCCTACACTACTCTGCTTATGCTGACAGCCACTCCTCAAAACTCAGCTTCGTTACTCTGCTTCTGGATTACCCCATGTCATTTGAGCAGAACGGTATTTTCCTTGCCAGAGTTACTTTGGATGGACAGCCCATAAGAAAACCTTATTTTTTTAACCATATTCAAACCACTTGTTAATTTTTTTTTTTTTTATTATTTCTCTTGGAGATCCTGGAGGGAGCTGCATGCTCACTCTGTGTAGAACCAACCACAACGTTAAACCCGACTGTTTCTGTAACAGAAACCATTTTCCACATACGCACTCAGCTTTAAGAAAGAGTAAATGGATTTTTGTCCTTGTTATTGTAGTTACACTCTGCTTTCTTAAGCAATATCCTGCTTATAATTTTATGTTCTGAAACACATTTTCTTTACACTTGACCGGATCTGCCTGCCTTAATTATTATTGGTTTTATACTAGTTCAGTTCTAATTATTTAATTTTAAAAAATCCTCTGAGCATTAGAGCTGTAGCCAGCAGCTCTGGAATTAGTGCCTCCCCAGGCACCACTCATTTCTGTATTTTTTTCAAGAGGCAATTCAGTGGGAAATGTGCACGATAGAGATTCAGTTGTAGACACGTACTTCTTGTTCTAGACATTTCATTTTGGAGCTCAGGCATTTAAATTCCGTGTATTTATTGTGTTACTGGATAGGTGAAAATTACACACACTCTCTTCAATTTATTTTTTGTGAGATTGGTCTGTGGCACATGTCAAGAAAACCTCCATTAAAGTCAGGCTGTAAAAGAAAGATTGCACTTTATTAGCCAAGGAAACCATATAAGCTTTTAAGGAATGCTGTTACGCATTACTGCACCACTCTTTTTTTAAACTTGAAAGACTATTTTTCTTCAAAGGAGGCTTGGAGAGAGAAGTTCGGTGTCATGCTTATAAGCTATGCTCTGTTTAAACTTGAGTGTCTTCAGGGGATATATTGGTGCTTGAACTTGCTCCTGTTGAAATCCCTGGGCCCAGGACTGCACTTTTAGTGATTAATTAGCAGCACTAGCTTTTATCTGCTAAGATGACTGCCAAGTCCTCTACTGTTTTGAAATAGTACCGGAACCAACTTTAAGACACACATGTAACGTTTTCAAAGGGGCTGTTCCCTAAGCACAAGGTGCTCGATCGGGGAGTACTGTGATGCACAAACCTCTTCAGGCGCAGCCCCGTGAAATGTTCCAAGGCACCAGGTTAAGATTATAATATTTTAAGTATCTATTGTTATGACAAAACATTCTCGTACGCAGTTTGAGCAGCTAACTAAGGTTACAATGCACAGGAGAGAAATAACTTCCCTGTAACAATATGCTTCCCTCAACAGCCACACATTTCCCTACGAGGGAACATACTGGCATTTCCGTGCCACTGATCCAACAAGCTTTTCCTTTCCCAGCTCCTTTTCTGCTCCCACAGACGTGATGTGAAAACAGCAGGAAATTGAGAGCTCTCACAGCTATCCCCTCACGAGCACGTGCAAGAATAACACGAGCTGGGGAACGAGTGGAACTCTCCAAGTCCTTATGGAGTTATAGCTAATTGGGGTGGGGTCTGCTATATCGACAACACAAAATGCAAATTCTACAATTTTGTAAAATTTGTCAAGTTGCTCTGCTTATTTTAGAGTGAATTTACTTCAGTGCATAATGTGCTTTCAAGGCTTCTGCACCAACTCAGCAATACTGACTGCTAAGAACAGCAACTGCAAATAGAGACTGAATTTGTAATATTCACTTGAAAACAAAAATACATTAATGACTTACTGTTTTTTTAATATATATATATATATATATATAAATGTACAGGCATTAAAATACAAAACTATAAAAACACCCCCGAAGTGCTAGCTGTCACAAATTTCCACTAACATATCTCATCCCATCTACTTACTCTTTTCCTTGCTTAGAGCATGAAATTTCACAACTGTCACATAATTGTCACATTACCATTTTCTTAATAATGAAGACAAAAGTCATAAGGAGGGAATAAAGCATGTATAGATTCTCTAATAATGAAATAGGTGATGATAATAATAATGAGTGAATTACGCTGCTGAGCAACTGAGATATTTCTTCCGATTACAATGCAATTTTAATCTTTTTTACATACATTATTTCTAAAACATTTTCTCAATGCACAAGCATTACTTAGGTTGTAAAACACATGCACTTTATCATATGTATGGAATTTCAAATAAACCTTATAAACATGCTAAAAATCTATTCATTAAATAAGCATGGGTTAACCTAAAGATAATCTTTCTCATCTTTCCATACTATCTTTTACAATTTACATGTCATTACTAAAATTATTTTAGCACTGCATATCTCAAAATTGCTCAGTAGTAGCAAATTGGTCATCAGCCTATAGAAAATTTTGTACACGGACAGTAAAACCACCGTTTTCCTGAAAATGAGAGAAAGAGAGAGAATGTTTAACTTCACACTTACATTCTGGCATTTATCTGGCAGCGTGGGATACACTGACGCTCTTAGAGCACGTCTTCAAACCATTCCTTCCATCTTCACCTCACACGTTTTCGCCTTATTTTCCTCCTACTTCTCCCCAGACTGACATGAACTGTAGGCTTTCTTTCAAGGACCCACCTTCATAACCTGCTCAGCAACCAACTTGCCTCCACCCCAGGCAAAAAAGAAAACAAGTTATACCTCCTCCACCCGGCCTCCCCCTGCTCCTGGGAGGCTGCCGTGGCTCTGCATTTCATAAATTCTCCACTAATGTTTTTGCACAAAAGTAAGCCTGGAGAAAATGGGTCTAGGTCAAAACAGATTTTACTTCTGGTGTCTCTTGGCCTACGGTGCAACCAGCGCTTCCTGCACCACAAAAATTGTTCAGTGAAATGTTTCAGTATCAACACGGTGAAGTTTTGCATGTTGTCAAGGGAAAAGTAGTACTGGGGGGAACAGCTACTCTGCACTTTGTTTTGCAGTTCGTTTGTGTATTTAAGTTTGCCCTTCATTTTCTCTTAGTACTGTCGAAAGCACTCAGAAAATATCTGTTAACAGATGTTGACATTCCTGTTCAAGTTATGCTGAAATCATTTCCCATTTAATCGTCCTGAAGGGTGGAGACATGACAAAAACTCTTTGAAATGTGATGTTGCAAGAAGTACTGGTTTATGAGTGAGCTAATTGCTGTTATTAATGTTCATTGTGCGCTCAAGCAATGCTTCCACAAAGGGGTGCTCAGAGAGACAGCTGATAACAAAAGATAGTGTATCATTAGTGGTAACTCCAAGGGATTAACAAATTTCTGCACTCACCAGTGGTGCTCGCTGGTGCTACACAGCAAAGGAATAAGTAAACTGTGGGTTTACTGCACCTTGAAGAGCTGCACGGCAGCATTACTGAGTCTAGCATGTCAAATTCCTATTTACGTGAATAAGAAACAGGAATTTCATAAAGTAGCTATATGCTGGGTGCTGATATTCCTGTGGTTGTTCTCTGCTCCACAAAGTCTTGGTCCACAAACATCTGGCTTGAGAGCATTAGCGATAGGCATGCAATGAACAGCTGCAAGGCCAGGGACGACATGAGCAGCCCTGCCTTTACAAGCTTTCATTTTTTATGAAGTTGGTCATTCAGCAATCCGAGCCCCCAGCATTATTATTATACCTCCTCAGGCCACTGCTACTGATAAAGAATTCCACAGATCTGAAATAAATTATTTGTATTCTCTGAGCTTTTTCAGGTTTTATGATGAGGCACATCTGAATGTGTTTGGTGGCATGTGGGTAATACAAGACATCAAATAAATCTGTGCTATACTTCCAAGACGAAAAAGCCAACGTCTATAGTGAAGCTCAGGAACTAAAATATGTGAAAGTGTCTGTATTTCCCCTTCTCTGGTCTTCCCATCCTACTTCCTGGTCCGGAAAAGCTGAAGTTCATCAAATCAAAGTTTTAGTATACTCTTCCTTAGGAAACTGTAAAATTTGTTGTCTACACACAACAAATTATGAAACATTTTTGCTTAGGCTCTCTGCCATGAATTTAAGAACGAGGATCCTGTGGGAGCTCAGGAAAACACAAGCCTGATAATATATCCTCACTTCTGCTAGTGGGATTGTTTCCTTGTAGCAGAAACTGAGCTCATATTTGGTGCTATTCCATTTCTAAAGCTAAGGCAGGAAAATGCCACAAAGTGAAAGTGAGGAAGCTGCCTTGCAAAACAGCAGTCTGGCACATGCTTAAGGGAAAATGACCTTTTGGTAGTTGATCATGATTTCTGATCCTATCTTTGTATTTTTATCAACACACATGCAAAAGAGAAACCCCCTGTTGGGCTAACCTTGTGTAAGGTCTGCAAAGCCAGGCAGACAGCTGCACTACTGCCAGAACCATGAGTCATGAGGGAGCGACACGCATGCTAACAGGCGGCAACTCTGCTCTCTGATCTCTGGACCCAGAGCAACTCTGTCAGAGAACACTGACATTATATTTTTGGCCTTGGACAGGGATGAGGGCTTTGACCTGGTCAGTTTTCTGACCCACTCTCACGTCTCAGGCCCTATCCCAACTGTGCCAAGCAATACCTATTCACTGCAAGTTGCTCCCTTGCAGTGCTTCTCCTCTGCTCTGCACCAGTATGAAGTCAAATTAATTTCTGTAAACCACTAACTGTGAGAGCACTCATCATCCTCTGATGTCTCAGTTTACTCTCTTTGATTTTATGGTAGAACTAGTGGGAGAAGAGGTACTCACATGGGGCTGCTTTACTGTAATTCTACATCCACGCTTCTTCCTGGAGGGAACTCAAGCTCATCCACAAAGATTGGCCTTTCTTGATAAAAAGAGAATCTAACCCGGGAGGACTGGAAGATTCAAACTAGGAGAAAACACAGATCAGACTTAAAGGTAAGCTACGTGTGTGGTTAATGAACCAGGCATTTCAGTAAGATCCAAATAGTTTGTCATGAATGATTAAATTTAATGTTAGCATGCACAATATTTGTTACACTTACCAACCACATGCTACATTAGCTTTTATAAATAGAATACATGCTACCTCAAGTATTTATATGAGACAATTTCATTTGGGATCATTTTACTTTACGGTAGAAATACTGCCAAAACAAGATCAAATTTTTATGTTTCTTGCTTGCACGTGTTGATATGACACAGCAAGCACTGAAAGTTCTGCTGAAGCACTGAGCATGAAGTTATATACTGCTGCTCTTGTAGGTAAGAGAAAAGAAAGGGAGAGTCTTCAGAATTTCCCTCTTCTCTGACCTTAACTCATGCAAAATAATTTGTGCTTTCTGCATAATAGAATGATACTGTAGAGATCTGCAAGAACAGCTGACCTACAGCAGTCCTTCAGCCCTTGTTTTCTCAAATTCTGGCAGAGCAAACATCACGATCTGGGAGATAAATCCTAATGTGATCATTGCAACTAGTGATCATGTAATGATTTAGAAGTACAGAACTTGGTGGGGAAGATGCTGCTTAGCAGCATCTGCTAGATCTACCTGGATTTGCTAAAAAATCATGCTGCTGTTTGGCAACAAAAAGCTGAGCCAGCCTGAGAGATGTAAAATGGCATTTTGCTGTTCTTCCCCCAAAGAGAACCCGAACTTGCCTATAGGACCGTACACAAGAATTTGGCAATGCACATGAGTCCAAAAACTTCTAGATATTGGAGCACTTCTCTTTCCAAACCACGTCTCTACCAGCATTTTTTCACCAGATTTTATATGCAGCACTTAAGGCAGTGGGAGGGCTGTGGGTCCAGAAGAGACAGGCAGCTCTGCACAGTGCCATGGCCTCGCTAACCACCCATTTCCAGTACCTGGCTCTGGAGAGGTGGCTAAAGACGTGGTAGTTAAGTTCCCGATGCCACAACCAGCTGACAGGGTTTGCAAGCTATGAGGGAGGCTGCCCTACATAGCTCACCTGGTCAGCCCGTGCCTATCATTGCACAGGACTGCAGATAATTTCCTTGTTATTACCTCCTGCCTTTTATAAGCAGCTAATTATGATAGATGGAAAATATCTTGCCCATAATGTGTTATGAGATGTCAATTATGAGACCACATAATTCAGGTCCGTAGCTAACTTGGCAGAGTGCACACGTCCTTTCATGCTCTAAATGCACACAGTCACCCCCTGAAAGTGAAGGATGCCTGTTCCTAAACCTCAAAAGCAAGGTACGAAGAGCATTACTCTGACTCGGGACAAGTTTTGGAAGGACTGGAGGGACGTCTGAGGTGAAGGGTGGATTTCTGGAACCTGCTGGCCCTGCTGGTCAGCCTGCTGTGGTGCCAGCACGGCACGGGGGATGGTGGGACACCACTGGGAGAGACAGAAACCCACGTTATGTTGAGGCAGAAAGGAGACATAAGCAAGGCAGGTACCAGTTGGTTTAACAGGTCTCTAGGAGAACATGTTACGTATGGGAAGAACACATCATGAAGTGAGTTACTCCTTGCCTCTTTTCAGATTCCTCCTCCTCCAAACTATGTTTCTGACTGTCCCCTCTGAAGAGTTCACCTGTTTCCTCTGTCCACACATTCCCGTTTCTCTCCTCCCTTTGGCCAAGAGACTCAGTGGACATACAAGGGAGACCAAGCAGGTGCTGGCTTTCTGCTATCTGAGGAGAAGGGCAGAGAGGAGGCAGGCCGTAAAGCTGCTCAGGAGGTGAGAGATTCCTTCCTCCTGGTTCTCCTTTAGCTGTGGAGCTTTAACCAGCTGTCAGCAACTGTCCGTCCCGAATTGTGGATGGCAGCAGTATTTCATCTCCTGCTTTCTTGGCCTGAGGTGTGTGTTGACACAGCAGAGCTGGCAGGACGCAGCTGCTCGCTGGGCCTTGCGTTAGCACACCCTTCACACCCACACGAATGTCACAGGAGAGGAGAGCTCCTCCTTGGGCTTCGACACAGCCCCCAGCCCTCAGAGCCTTTCCTCGGGGTTTGGGCAGGCAGCAGATGTGCATTGATCTTTTGTGCTGGCCTAATACATGAAACAATCATGTATACACATGCGCATATGCACACATGTATATATTGTATACTGTGCATATATAAATGCATATATCCTGCAGAGGTTATATCCTTCATCATGTCAAAGACCATTTAGCTTGAAGCTGCTTTTCATTGTCTCATGATAGCTGTTTGATCACCAAGAATAAATGAGGTTATAAGCTCAGCAACTTAATACTTAGCAATGAATACTATTCTCACTCCTGATGTGCTGTTTTATCTGCAGTGAGGGCAGGCTATGAAAATAAGTCTCTTAGGAGACTGGTATGTCAAGATAGTTTGTTAATAGCAAGTCTTGGGGTTGGTTTCAGACCGAGCAAGGCTTCTGCTCCAATCAAGTGCACCAGATCGTGGCAGGACTAACTGGGAACTGAGTCATCAACCTCCGAAATAATTCTGTAGTCACGATAGTGTTCATAAAGCCATGAGTCGCTGTTTACAACAATGCTGAAGGTGGCTGAAAAAAAATATTTACTTTGAAATGGAGTTGGTTGTGTCTTGCCAACCTTCTTTGCCAGGAAAATGGTTGCATTAAATAAGCACAATGCTTCCAGGTAGGTAGGGCTACTTATGCAAGAGCTTCTCTGATTTACAAAGCAGGATTAACACTGCCAACATTTTACAAAGGTGGAAACTGAGGCACAGAAAGATTGAGTGATTAGGCCATTAATATATTGTGTAATTGTGGACTAAGCAGAAAACTAGGGCTAGTGTTCAGTCCTCAGAACCACAGAGGCATTGTTAAAGACATCACAAATACAGAAGGAAAGACACGCAGCAAGGCTAAGATCATTTTTACAAGTAAAGGATAATACTTGCATAATAATGAGAATGTTTCCTTACTGTCATTGCCATTGTTCCATCACTGTTATAACAAAATGTTTAAAATGAATAAAATGAGCAAATGCTTAAGGTGAATGTCAATTATAAACTGATTTTTCCCCTTTACTCCTTTGATTCAGGTAAGCTGGCATGCGAAACAAGATAAAGAGGTCAGTTAAAGACAGTCCCTCAAGTTTTTATGATGATCCGGTGACAATGGTTGGTGCATAAAATGCACGTACTCTAAATTGGAGCTCCTGATATTTGCTCTTGTCATAGTGTCTTTTTTAAAAGATGATCTAATGCCATGTTGATGGGAAGTGGTCCTAGCAATCCATGAGGCTCGGTGATATAAAGTTAACTAAGCTGCTCACTGTTGTTACAGATGGCACAAGCCTTCAGCCTTCTGACAGACATAAAGCTAATCAGCTTCTCCTAACGACAGATTTAAACTCATATAACATATTGCCTTGTCCTGCTGCGTCTACACTATTTATATTCATGTTATCATTTTCCACTAATATAAACAATATCCAGTTTCAGAAGTTCACTCATAATTTTCAAGTGTATTTTTCCGTCTTTATTGTAAGTGAATACTTTGGGCACAGGCACAGTATTTTAACCCAATCTTGGTTTTGATTTGGAGAAGGTTCCCTGGACACTAGGCTCACAAAATACTGTTATACATAAACTAGGCTCTATATTTACATTTTAAAGCAGGAATTGTAATGATGAATGAAAAATTGGGAAGAAAATCTTTAGAAATCATCTGCAATATTGGCTTCCTGCATCTGGAAACAGCCTCGTTCAAGATGTCAGTTCCCCATTTTATCTCAAGAAGATTTTAACACCAAAATCTAATTATGTTTTTTGAACATCAGCTGTGGTTATTTTGGTTTTGGTCATTATGACTGATGGGACTTGACAGATGAACAGATGAAACTTGATTCTGCAGTTGGTTTCTATTTATCTACTATTTATCTAGTTATCTACTAACTGTCATTGAGCTGTTCTTTCCTGAGAAAATAACAAAAGGTAATAAAGTGAATGGAAACAAGCAACGTTGGACTAGTTTTCCTCCACCTGCACCTAAGATGTCTATAACCTTAGTACACGGTGCTGTCACTGCAATCTAGTGACTGGATTTGTATTTGGATGTGGACTCAAAAGTGAAGATGGCAATTCACTGGGGTGCAAAATCATGCGTCAGTGACAATATCTCAACTGATGGCAGAAGAGACCATTGCAACATGAAAAGCAGCATTCAAACTGTGTAGTATGACAGATTTTTTGAGATTTCATCTTTCAGATACAAATGCTACGTGTTTATGCAAACCTTAGGACCGTCTCTTCTGGATACTAAAGATCCAGGTGCCTTTATTTACTGCATGTCCCTGCCTTGCTGGTAAAAACGTATTTTCTGTTAGAGCAGGAGAAAATACTCAAAATGATGCCTAGGCTGATGCTATCTGCAAGTTCACAGACGCCATAGATTTTTGTCTCCCAGGTACAATTGTTTTTAAGTCATCACAGAGCACTTGTAGATATTACTGATTGAAAAAATACAGAACATCTAGTCCTAACATGAAACCATGACAGAATCAGTCACTAGTACCCAAAAAGGTGGATAGCAACCCAATTTCAAGTCAGCACAATTAGCACAAAGTAAGGCCTACAACTGTTCATACAGTTTAAAGGCCATCTAAGATTGGAGATTATACAATACAATCTTGATTCACTCTATCCTCTTAACTACAGAAGTTGGTATGTTCTGGTATCCAGATGGGATTGTTTGTGTGTGTGTGTGTGAGCAAACTCATCCAGGTTACTTGGTGTAGTCCTGTACATCTAGAATGGAATAGCATTCTTCCCTGAAAAGGGTGATAGCCTTTGGCTGACCCAAACCTCTTCAGTCTTCAGAGGTAAGTAGAGAACCTGACACAGAAAGATGTGGTGAGACTGTGGGATAAGTTAATGTAAAAAGCTTAAGCTCAATTTCCAAAATTCTTGAAATCTCTTTACCAATAGAAATGGTTTAATAGTGCCATGGTTTCAATACTGGAGTAATGCAGGGAGTAAGTCCTACAAGCATAACAACTAAGAAATGGAAAGGCCGGTTTATTACAGTGCAAGAATGTCATCCTTAGTGAAAATAATGCTCATGCTCAATGCTCCTGACACACATCACCTTTAGACATGAACAGTGTAATGAATTAAGAGTCCACCAGAGAAACTGGAAAAAAAAAATACTTTAGGTAGACCATGAGTTTAAACGTCCTGCCCCCTTGCATCATGCAGAGATTTTCATATGGGTTCCATAAAATTGTGCAATGCTCCAAATTTGTGGCTAAAAGCAGCTCTTTCTCATAAAGAAAGCAGTTAAGAGCAATTTTCAGTTTACAGTTGGAAGTGGCATGGAAACTGTGAGCAACAGACAATGCAGCAAGTAGGCAGGCAGCTTATTCCAACAGCTAGTAATAATTACTCCAGTTTCAGTTCAATATGTTATATATGTAATACAGACAGACACATAGAGAAATATAAAAACCAAGTCATTATAGACTAATCAAAACTTCTGGGAAGATGAAAAATAGGACAACAGCTCACATTATACTAGGATAATAGTAAGAAAAGTGAACGACAGCTATGTTTAATACATCCCACACGTATTTCCATCAAGTGTTAAGGAATTCACAATCTATGCCATGTGAAAAAAACAAAACGGTGCTGTTTAAAATCTAGGCGTGCAAGGTCCACAACTGCTGGTTTATTAAGCTGTGCTATAAAAACTAGGATTTTGATACTCATGAGCTGCTTTTTTTGTACTTTTTTTTTCTTCCCTTCCTGCAGGAGTCTTTGTGCTTCTGGCTTCAACAAGATGTGGTGCTGTTTACAATGTCAAAGATTGTTAACATCAAGGATCGTTTGTGCTCCAGAAGACCTAGACACATCTCTGCCTCTTTTGGAGGGTGAGCAAAAACTGGACATTGTACTTTAAGAGCATGGAGGTGGTGTTATGTGGCTGACACTTCATAGAGTCATAGAAAATAGGGCTAAGGAAGAGTATATCTCCTTCACACACACACCCTCTCCCCCTTTTTTTTCCAGGTCTTAGAGAGGAAACCTGTTTTGGGAATGGGAGAAAATGCTCTTAAACTATCTTTCCCAAAGAACTCCTTAGCAAATACACATCAATTGGTCTAATTTGATCACTTCCTCAGTCAGATCTATTCCGCACAAACAGCTGTCGTGTTGTGTTGGTTCACTCCTGAAGTTTCATGTTTTCCTTCATTATCACTAAGGAGATTATCTCATGGTCCTGTTTTCTTAACTGCAATTATACCGGTCCTGTTCTCTTCTAAAATATCTCTGTTGCAAATACAGTGACTGTTCCTACACAAAAGAATTATTAGTATGAGATCTAACTCGTTTTGGTAGCAAGAAAAAGTGTTCATACACCCAGTCAGCTTGCCATGAATCAGAGAACCTTTTCTGGTTACTTATATTCAAAAAAGCAGATTTCATCTAGGTAACAATCAAATCATTCTTACCTTTTATTTATGTAGACAGAATTTAGTGCTAGGAGTCCTATACAATTCCCTGAGGCACACTGCTGCTTTGCACACGAAGCAAACAAACACCTCCTAATCCATTTGCAAGGAGTCAGGGTTGGCCGAGCCTTGGGTTTGCCCAAGAACCAAGAGCACTAGGTGGATCATATGTTTACTGTGAAACCAGAGGAGTAAATGAGTCTGTCAAGTCCTAACTAGCATTTTATGACAAATTTATTTTGGCAAGAATATGTATTTCAGTATTTTGTCAAACCTGCTGAGCCTTGTATACTCTGTATGTGTGCTGATGAACTGACATTTTCACAGTACCCTGTGCTCAGGAGCTTCTAATGAAAAATAACATATAAAATATAAATCAAACTTTGTTTCACCATGCCATATTTAGAAGCTGGTAGTTAAAAATAATTATGTCAAGAAAAATAAAAACTATATCTGTGATGGCTTTGCTGTCATAATGGCTATTAGCAATGTAACTCTTCAAACCATTAGTTGTGCAATTGAATGTGGTAGCAGGTAATTGGATTTAAGCTCTTCCATTAGGTTTAAGCTCAAATCATAGATGTAGGATAAATGTTTACTCTCTTCAGACTTGCTATGGAGTTGAGGGGCTTCTGTAAATGCTTTTCCACTGGCATAGGGAAAACACAAATGCTGATGTGAAAGTTTTCTGCAGGCTGGGTAGTGGCTCCTGCCTTCCCCAGAGTGAAGGCCCATCTTTTCAGATAAATGGTCAGATGTTAGTATGAAAGCTTAGTGTGACTTTCTTCGTGGAAAGAAGCAGCACAGCACTGATTAAAAGATGCTCAATACCACAGGCCACCCATTATCAAAAATGTCATAAAAGATTAGAGAGATAAGAGGGTTTTAAAGAAACCCTCAGGTGACAAGAGGAATATCCTCAATATTCTTCAAAAATACTTTCCTCCTTCCTGCCATCCAGATGAATGCAAGTGACCACAGAGACCCTGCCACAGTCTGGAGCTGATTGCACAATCTGAACCTCCACAGAGATGTCTCCTGCTTCCCTCTGCTATCCCTGGGCTCTGGAAGGCCTCCAAACTATTGCTTCTCCTTCTATTTCTGTTCTGCTTGCTTTGTATCATGCCTCACAAAATAATTAATAAGCAATTTATGATATGTGACCTTTTTATTAGGGGGAAATGGTCTCTGGGCATATCTGTGAGTATGAAGTACGCAGCTGAAACTGAGGGCATTTATTGTATTTCTTTTTTTTTCAGCAGGTTGCTTGACAGGTGCCCTTTTAACCTGTCCCACAAACTGGTGCCCATGTGAAAATTCAAGCAGATCTAGTCACCGACAAGTTGCTTTATTGATAATTAACCAAGCTCTAACCCAGACCAGGTAAGACCTTTTTCCTGGACGAGGTTGCTTTAAGTTTCTTTCCAGAACTCGCTCTGGGATTGCCAAAAGGCTTGATGAAAAATACTAACTAGCTAATTCTGGAGCACGTGCAAACTGATTGCTGATCTCCGTAGAGCAGGGTAGCCAGGCCTGTCCTTGTCACAGATGTCTGTCTTAAAGGTGGAAAAATGCACCTGTAGATGTGGATGTAGATGGAGATGTAGAGGGCAGGGCATGGGAAACGAAGCCAGCGAGGCTTAGCTCTTCCACCCATAGGCTCCTCTGACTTTTCAGGCCAACTACAAACCATTCTACCTTTCTCATTCCCCAGATCCCTTTAAAATTTAAAATAATAGTTATGGAGGTATGTATTAACATCCAATCAATTCATTCCTAAATCAGTAATAATAAAGTTTTTACATGAAGGGATGTATTTCTTTTCCCTGAAATGTACAGCAGGCTGTTAACCCATCTCTTGGGGTGTGTAAAGGAAAAAAGAGCTGCTCCTAGGTAATTATCAGCTTGATAATTATGATCTGTGAGATATAAATTCAAGCTTTAAGCACCTTATTTAGTAGATAAGATCAGATTCTGTAGGAGATAACTACAAGGAGCCTGTCTGCCATTGTTTTTCTGTGTCTGTCAATATGATCCTTAGTTTCTGCCTGAAGACAAACCTATCTTTTTAAAGACGGATTACCGGAAAAATAGTTTCCAAAACATACCCAAACCCTGGCAATATAAACCATAGTCATTAGAAAAATGCAGGAATAATTCAAGTTGCTGTGCTCTTACATATTGGCAAGAGATTTTAATATAATGCACTAATGTTCAAAATAATAGTATTATGATCAAATTCTTGTTAATATCAAACTAGAGAAGCGTTCTTTTAATCTGCTTGATTCTCTTAGTAGGAGAGGCTAGAGGTGACTTCAGCTTCCTCTAGATCTATAAAAGGTTTGGGTCACCAGAGGTAATATTCTGCCTATTCAGTGTGGTGTTTTACAGCCTGAAGCAAGCTTTAGTATGAAAGGACAACTTTGATGGCCAGTTCTCACTTAAGAACATGGTCATACATCTGCATACTCTTTCTAGTGACTAGCCAGCTAATTTTATCTCTGAAATTCTGCATATGAAACACATTCTTGTCGTTACATGGCAACTTTACATCAACAAGCAACCCTTTCTGCAACAAATCCTTAGGACTATTTCTGAAGAAAGAACAACAGTGGAAGAGAGCCATATTTAAAAACTCCAGCATTTGCAAATAGCTATTACGGTCTGTAATGTTGTAACATGTTTTTAAAATATCTATTTTAGGACATGCATACTTATATCAGTCTGCTGGTCTTAGAAAGATACCGATTAAATAGACACCATCCTGTAGACTACTTTCTAGGTTATGTGGATTGTAAAACAAGTTATACAAGAGATCATAAAACTATAGAACCTCAAAGGAGCCTCTGTTTTTTTTTCTGGTAAGCAGAAAAGTTTCTTTTACTTATAAGGCACTCCCTTTGCCTTTTGGTAATGTCTAAAATATAATTAGCAAACTGTTCTGAGTCTAGACATTTTTTAAATTTAAAGAACTGAGAAAAAAATTACTTACCAATTTTCCTCTAGACTAAAAACGAAAATATACCACTCAGAGTACCACTGATTTTTATAACCTTCTGCACTCCTTCACTCCTAGCTGGTGTATGGATCCCCTTTCTCCCTGGATCACATGAAAGAGTTCTATTAATGTGAATTGGCTTATGTTTGAGAACACTATGCTGGATAGCTATGAAGTGTAAGGAATCTGACCCAGGGAGCTGCAGGGCTGTGACACATCAGTTCTTTACAGGGATTCTCAGTTGCTGGATGAGAATAACACAAGATAGGTCCCGTACACTGTGTGCAGTCTGCTGTCATCGTTGGTGGTGGTATACTGGTTGCTTGAGGCAGTGAGACAAGCTCCGTGATACACCAATGGAACTGGAATTTGCCCCTCTGGCTTTCACTCCGGGGCTATAACTAAGTGTCAGGCTGTCTCTCCCACTTGACTAACTCAGTAAGTTAAGTTTGGGAAAACTATTCATGACTAACACACATAGCCATGGCATGGCTACAAGTGATTGTTGCCTTAAGAAAAACACTGCGAGGCAGCACTGCTCTGCATATTTCGTGAGGAATGCTTTGCTGGAGTTCAGAACAAACACGCAAAGTCTGGGAATGCTGGTGGATTACCTGGCAGGAGGAGAGAAGGAAAAAGCAGAAGTCTCTTGCCACCATGCCATTCTTCATCCCTTCGCCTGTGTTTAGTCTTCTCTCGCCCACACAGTCAGCCAGGAGGGAAAGCAGCTCGTCTTTTCTCACTACGGATAAGATGGATCTTTCAGCCCACTTGTCTGAATGTAGTGGTTGAAGAAAGCAAGCCCAACAACAGGGTTAATTTTACTCCAAAGGGAGCAAGCCTTAACTATCTTCCATAGAAGAGCATTAAATCTGTGACCTTTGTGGAAAAAAAAACAACATGCCACTTCAGCACAGAGATGTCTTAACTCCCAAAGGAGGTGTCACTGAAAAAAGAAACCCACACCAATCGCCAAAATGACTTTTAAGCAGAGCAGATTTTCAGTTGCACTTCTGAAAAATTCTCCTGTGGAATACATTATTTCAGAGAGGAAAAAACGTATTCCATTTTAATAGGTCAGGAGCTAGATGCCTTTAAATACATGTAATAAAAATATAATCAAGTCAGCACAACATGTGAAGAAATGACTGCTGTGATAAGATAAAGCCTACTGCAGAAGTACTTAGGTTGAAGTTAACTGCTTGCACGGTGTTGGCAATGTCTAAAGGGTGATAACTGCCAGAGATTGCTATAAAGAAAAATGAATTCCCATGAGTTTACTGGGAATACAGAAATTACTGGCATATTAAAAGTCCAAATAACTGACGTGCAGTTGTGCAGAATACTGTGGACACAACCCTACAGAGTGCTAACTGGCTCTTTTTCTTTTCTCCCTTCAAAAACCTGTTCTGCATTTGCTTTTAATTCCTTTGTTCCTCCATTAAAAATGTATGGGATGGACCACCAAGGCAGCAGCTGTCTGGCTATTCTCTGCTCTGATGCATCATTAATGTATGTATATGCTTCCTGCTCCTTGCAAAGACTTTTTTTTTCCTTTTTATATTTATTTATTTATTTTTTTTTTCCTAAAATACACTGCTATTTGAGTGCAGGTAAATAATGGAAGGTTTTGAGCACTTTTGCCTGTGCCAGGGTGACTCTCGCAGGTTGTCGTAGCAACACTGTGTCAGTGTGTCACTTAATGAAATATTCCTAATCATTAAAAAGAAATCCTTAAAAGGGAGTTCCTGGTGCCTAAAAGGGTCTGATCTTGCCAAATTTTTTTTTCCCAACATCCCAGCAGATTGGGTCCCACGTTTTTCAGTTCTATTAATAATTGTTCCCCTGGAAATAACTTCTCAGACTGGCACAACGTATACTGTGAGGTGATGGGCTGTAACCTAATCCACTGTGCTGAAAGAATATCTGGTGCCAGGTTTTTACCTCCCACAGGATTATCTGTAAATACGGAAAGAAAAGCTTCTGCAAAACCCAAGTATATAAACATACACTTACTTCTACACAAAAGCAAATTCCCCTCATCTGTATTTGCTTGCAGAGCTGGCAGCTGACTGGCAAATATCTCAGACGTTTTATTTCTGGTGTTTCCAATTAGTTTAGGACCCATTTCAGATTACCAGGATTATCTGTATGTCAGAAACAGCTGTCACTGTGCAACAGGTCCTGTGTTGCAATTTTCTTAAATAGTGAGTTTCTTATTTTGTCTCTTCATCCAGAACAGTAACATTTATTTTAGTGTATTCAAGGGAAATGCAAAAAGTTTATTCTTTAGTATCATATGCAGCAGTCTTAGGCAGAGACTAACCTGTCACATTTTAAAATGTGCTTTTTCCATTAAATCTTGGAAACACCTGCAGGTAAATTGGGGATCTTTGCACCAGAAGACTGGTTTTCTAGAACTGGGCAAAAGATTAGATTTGTTACTAAATTTACTGGTGGTAGCTCCAGAGTTTATTGGCTGTAGATGAGCACCAGTATGCTGGGCAGCTCCTGAGCTATCTGAGATAGTCACTACCACTGGTAATTAACTTTGCACCGTAAGAAATAACATTATTTCTCTGTACTTGATGACAACAGGGACTGCCTACTGCTTGCTGAAATACAGCATCCATCTGAGCAGCTGTATCATGATATATACAAAACGTGCAGTGCTCAAAACTGGAATTCAGCTGAAGGCTCTAGTTCGGTTCTACCTGCCACATAGCCCTGTGTCACTCTCTAGCCATGAGACAACGCACTGAGGTTTGTGCTGGCTGACACTTCCACTCCTGAAATGCCGCCTTCTTGCAGAATAATGCAGTTATACCTTTCTGCTCAGTGCTCCCAGATTTGGTTTCCCTAGATGACCCAAGAGGAGACGATACTTGACTATGCTGTCTGACACCACCAGTCCATCCTCTGCAACAAGAACACAGAGTAGGAATTAGGAGTAGTGCCCAACTTCTGTCTCACACATAGCTGTGTAGCACGTGCTGTGACAGACTGGTCCACATGGAGAACAGCAGTAGGCTTCTCCTCTCCTCCTACCACTCCCAAGTGACATATGTAGCTTCAGTGAAAGAGGTTTTTGTGATGAAACTGAAAACTGATTTCACATTGCACTCCACTGATCCATGTGGGGAGGTCTTTCTTCCCATGTAAATACAAGCTGCTGAAGGACTGTGATGGTAATTGTTGAAATCATTTTATAGTGTGCAATATTCTTGTTAAAAGTGAATTTGTATGCTGTGCAGTATTTGTTGTGTCATTCTGCTTTTTAGTGTTTAATTTTTGGTTAATGTGGGTTGCCTCTTTTAGAACACTTTGCCATTTTATTGTATACTTGAGACAAAGAACAGTCTGTGGGATATTTTGCTCTTGTACCCAATGAGTAAAAGGCCCTGCTTGTCTAAGCACCAAGAAAGGTCAAACATGGATTTCAAGAAAGCAAGCATCATCTTCAGAACAAGATTAGTGTTTGTATGTGACTGGATACAACCCCATTTCCTCAGCAAGGCACCAAACCCTCCAGCTTGTACTGAACCTTTCCTTGTGCCTCGCACCCACCTCAACATTTTGCATTTTGCTTCGCATTTCAAAGTCCTTGGAACAGGGAACATTTCTTACTATTCGTGCATTGCACTGTACAATGGGCCCCAGTCTTGTTTGGATCCTCTTGTGAGACTTTGTGTTAGGGTCTAAAAGCATATTGCTCATAATCAACTTGAGACACAAATTTGACAGCACGCTACTAGTCACACAAAGAATAGGAAATTGTTTAATAGCCCGAACTATAAGTCGACCTTTTATATTGAAAACCAAAATAGTTTAAAAATATATTTTGAAAGATCACTTATGCATATTTTGCAGTCTGTAGTCCAGCAGAAGTAGTGATTTGGGGAAGACAAGGTAGATCCATGGCACTACATTAAATCAGTCTCATCTATGAAGATGTTTTAGAATACCTGCTAAAAATACTCTAACAAAACTTCATGATGATTAAAGCAACACAATAGTATTATCACATAATGAAGTACAGTGAAATCTATTTATATTTTGCAGGATTAAGTTGAATTTATAAGCAGAAAAAAATACAAATAAATTCCTAGGTTGCTTGCAAAGAAAAGGTATATGCTTACATTTAACAAAGTTCTTAAAAATCAATTTTTAATGTTCAGCGTTGTTCCGCTAACCATGTATTATAATAAAACTCTTATAATTTGGAATTTCTGTGTCAAATTACATAGAGTAAGCATTTTAAAAAGCCAAATATTGTGCTGTATGTTGCCTTTGAAACAATGTTTTTGGTTAAAGTCACCATTTATGATAACTTTGTTGGAGTCAACGGATTCACACAAGGAATTTATTTTGATGGGCAATCTGCTTGCATGGATCAGCACAGTTCCTGAGCAACATTTATACAACAGTATTTATACAACAGTTCTGCTGGTTATGGTCAAGTATGAGAAAATAAGTGCCCATTTGCTGGCCTACTGCTCCCAGGTGGAAGCCAGATCCAGCATTACAAGCCCAACCCTAATGATGCTGGTACAGGGAGAAGAACAGAACGAGAGAGGTGAAATTATCTATTAAAATAAGGGTTTGGTCTGTAACATAAACTGCTCCTCATTAAATTAAAATTTTAATATAGCTGAATTTTCTGTACTTGTAATGCTTGGTTTGGGATCATTTAAAAATACAGACTATTATTTCTTCCAGCCTGGTAAATTAATAACATGCATTCTCTCATCTAACTTTGGTGTCTTTTGTATAAACAATACTACTGCTCCTAATTAACTAGCTTACCAGTCTGCTCCACTTCAGAGCATGCATTTGTTAATGTATGTGTAATATAATGTGTTTGTATTTGTATTTGTTAATGTATGTGTGGTATAATGAATGTTAATGTATGAGCACAGACCTTTACTTAGTGACTAATTAATCTATGTGTATTTTATTGGTCTATTCTCCCACATGCCTGGTGACAGGACGAGGGGGAACGGGCTAAAGTCGCGCCAGGGGAGGTTTAGGTTGGATGTTAGGAAGAACTTCTTTACTGAGAGGGTTGTGAGGCATTGGAACGGGCTGCCCAGGGAAGTGGTGGAGTCACCATCCCTGGTGGTCTTTAAAAGATGTTTAGATGTTGAACTTAGCGATATGGTTTAGTGGAGGACTTGTTAGTGTTAGCTCAGAGGTTGGACCGGGTGATCTTGAGGTCTCTTCCCACCTAGATGGTTCTGTGCTGTGCCCAGTGGAGATGCTCAGTCAGGTGCCTGATCCCTTTGCCTGCAATTTTTACCTCATCTTCCCCTCAGATATCACAAAAACTCGAAAGCAGATAAAAGATGTGGCGGTATTCCCCACGGCTTTATTCCCCACAGCTTCCCACCCTAACCCCAGCCAAAGCTCGGACCCCCCCCCCCTCAGCCGAGCTGCGGGGCAGGTGCCGCCTCTCGGAGCCGCCTCCATTGGCGTCTCCGCGCGGGCGTCGCCCCCTGCCGGGCCCGTTCCGCCATAGCGGCCCCGCTCCCGCTCCGCCATTGAGGCTGGGCGGGAAGCCGCCCGTTGCTCCCTCAGCTCGGGTCGCGGCCGCCATTTGCCGCCGCGGGGGCTCGGCCCCTGCCTTGCCGGCGGCGATGTCGGAGGCGGGCGGCAGCGGGGAGCCCTCCCCGCGGGGCTCCGAGCCGGGCTCCGGCCGCTCCTCGCTGCCCCTCGCCTCCCAAAACGGCTCCGCGGAGCAGCAGCGGCGGCGGCGGCGGCGGCTCTCCAGCAGGCTCGGCCGGCCGCCGGCCGTCGGGGAAGACGAGGAGGAAGAGGAGGAGGAGGAGGAGGGAGGAGAGAGGCCGCGGAGGGCGGAGGGCAGCGCGGACGAGCGCAGCAGGAGGATGATCCGCAACCAGTACCGGGAGCTGATCTGCAGCGTGCAGCGTGAGCGGGGGGCGAGCAGCGGGGCTGGGGGTCCCTTAACCCCCCCTCCTCAGGCCTTCTGGCAGTGCTGGGGGGGCTCCTGCCCAAACGGGAGGATGGGTTTCGGCTGCTGCCATGTGCAGGGGTTGTGTGTGTGTAACATGATTTGGTTGGGACCTTTTCCTGCTCGAGGAGGCGCTGCCGGGCGGAGGAGGATGTGGTGTGGGTTTCTGCAGCCTCGCTGTGTGTGTAGGGCTGTTTGATGAGAGAACACAGCACAGTTTGTGGATGGTGACTGTATATGTATAAAAAAAAGCAACTGTGTTATGCCCAGGCATTGAGCACGCTCTTAAAAGCACGTACATGGCTGTTGGGAATTGCACATCTCAAAGCCTTGTTAAATTGTACTCGCATCATTACACACAAGTAAGTTGTTTCGCCTGGTGATCTTCAGAAATCACCAGGCATACATTTTTCCCTTTGTTCTTCATTTATTTTTTTTTTCCTGGAAGTCCCTCATTAATGTGAGCGTGTAACAAGAGTGACACCAAGAAAGCTACAGTACCTGCTGGCTGCTTCGGCATAGGTACAGGTGTTTAGCTGGGACTAACAGGAATCGGATCCACTGGGTTTTGAGCAATGAAATGAGTTCTGGAGTGGGGAAATTGATGCACGTACCTAACACAACTTCAGTAGATGGTACAGTTCCACGTAAATTCAGCTGCCTGAATCCTATTCCATTGAAGTAAATGGAAAGTTGCCCCTTCAAACCAATCTAATGCATTAGCACTAATAAGAACAGAGACTAAAAATCTTGAAGTGAATGTTTGATTATATTCCATATCTGTTATTTATAAAGGAATACGAGCAAGACAGTTTTGAGTAAGGAGTAAGTATGTATTTCTTGGTGCTTCCATATTTAAGTGATTTAGGATTTCATTTGTGTCCTGTCTACCTAGAAAACCGTGAGGATGTGCTGAGTTCAAAAAGCAACAGACTGACAGAAGCTTTGGAAGAAGCCAATAAACTGTTCAATGGAGGTAAAACAAATTCTGTAGTTCTTGTTAGACATGATTGCTTGAGTAAATAATGTCTTAATAAACAAAATGGCAAGAAGATGAAGTTTATATCCAAGTATTTTGACATAAAAATTAATGTATAACTCGAAATAGATTTGTTAAGCTGAAGAGGAATTGTTTGAATAAGGTTATATGGGAAAACAAATCTCTCTTTTTTAATGTTTATTTGCAGTTAGAAATGCTTCTTGCTTTATGTTGACTTTCTAGGAAAACATACATAAGTAGTACCCAAAATATTAGTGTAGGTAGACTTGTTTCGCTTGGAGAGAAGCAAAAAAAACTGTCGATGAAATACACACTTGATTTTTCAAGATAACTTGTTAGTTCTCCATGCTTGCCTTTGTCAGGCTTATCCTCTACTTTTTCTTTTTTTTTTAAATGTAAATATGAGTATTCTGTAAGAAATTGCAGTACAGCCTGCACTCGAATTCATTGCAATAAGATGATTTAGAGAATATCCTGGGTATAGAGCTTTGTATGCTAAATTTCATTGTTTCTGGCAATGACTTGTTATTAATATACAGCCTTTTTCTTCTGTAACAGTTTCGTGTGCACGAGAGGCTGCGCTGGATGCTCAATTTCTTGTCATAGCATCAAATTTAGGAAAGGAGAAAGCTAACGAGTTGCGCTCAGAGATGACAACATTTGAATCACTGACATTTGCAGAAGACTTGGTAAGTTCCAGATTCAGAATTTGCCAACAGTTTTGCTAGAGGTTTACCCTTTTTGTTGTAGAATTACAAAAGGTTCTCAGGCAGTACCTGACAGTTCTGATATAATTTAAGTCTTTGCATGAGTTTCTTTGATTAACGCTGTGGATAGTTTTGTTAACTGTTTTAAATCATGGATTCAGCATTTCCAATTTGCGTAGGGGAAAATCTTACCTTGCAAATGTAGGCATCTCCTCTGCCCCTGCTACTTTATCACGGTTTTGTCCGTTCGTGCTCTTATGATAGCCTTTTATGCTTTCTTTTACCGTGTTCAGTAGTTTCACATTAGTTAACTAGTGTCTTTATCTTGTCCAATGCTATATTTGTTTTTGGATGAAGTCTTCAAGGTCCTTTGTGACTCATAGAATGGGACTTTGTGTTATTTGGACATGTAGACATGCCGTGATTGACTGCTTTAATCATGGATGGATGGAAGAATGGATTCACAACAGCATTGAAACACTCTTCAAAACATAAAAGGCTGTGCATAATCTCTGACTTTTGTTGTCATCTGTAATATAAGAAACAGGTTAAATGAGGGAGGGGAATGCATTTCTTTTGTTCTAACGAAATACTGGGAAATACAAGACTGATTTATACCTGAAAGTTTAAGATCTCTTGAAATGAGATTTAACTTCAGTCCCCATTTTCTTGCGGTCCATGCAATTCTCTTACGTGGTGTTTCTGTTTTGGCTGACTTCTGTGAAGAACTACAAGTCATTCACTTCTAAATGAAAATGTTACATTGCTAAGTACTAAGACTGGATTTTGTCATTTAGTTTATATAAAAATGTACCTAAATTTAGGGATTTAACTCCCTTTAATCAAAGGGAATTAAATATTAGACGGTGTAGCTCTTGTTTGCATGTGTCAGAAGTCTGCATGTGCTTTTGTTTTCACTTATCTTCAGGAAAGTCAAGGTTCGTTTGTTATACAGTGATATTAAATACTAATTCAGCAGGACAGACACCATAATACAGTGTTTTACCATTAAACTGTCTACTCATCTTTCTTGGAAGTGAATTTTCATTGCAGTTTTTTTTCTTTTGTAGCTAACATTCATGGGTATAAATCGTATAGAAGTAGATGGAAATGATAGCGATACTGAGAACGTTTCAGCTGGCTATTTACCTAGTAATGCCTGGCATAAGCTGGGAGAAGAAGCAGAAAAGTACTTCAGAAGAGCACCTTCTTTTCACTACATGTAAGTTTATTTAAGGAAATACTGTATACTGCAGCACAGGCTAATGGCCCTTGTTGGTGTTCATTCTAAAAACCAAATTTCTTACCTTTAATGCCCTGGTCTTGAGTAGAGTTTAATCTCTGATCACAAAGTGTCAACAAGAGCTTCTACATGGCCTCTGTTCTTCTGGTATGGTGAACTCCTTATCTTCAAAATTTGTCATGATATTTGTTTGATTCTGTTTTGGCCTGGATACAAAAATATTTGTGTATAGCAGGGGTAGCAAGGTACATCTGTTTTATCAGTTTCAAACTAAAACCAGAAAATGTAAGTGTCCCTCTTTCTTCTGAAAGCTGACTCTTCTGTCCCTTTTCCCTCCCTGTACAAGCTGCAGGCAGAAGTACAAATTGAGGAACTTTTGTTTCTCCCTCCAGACATTTACAGACCCTGATGAACGGTCTTTCTGTATCTTTTATGGTATTATGCTGAGGAGACCAGCACAACATCTCACGTCTGTGTTAATGGGTTGTCTTTTTAGAACCTTGCTTCTTGCTCTGCCTTTGCAAGGGAAGCCACCTGATTACTTGCAGGTGGCCATTTGTAGGATCGGTGTCATCTCCCTTTTTATGCTTTAGGCAATCTATTTAGTAGGACTTTTTAGCTGCTGCGACCATTAGTCATTTGGCTTATAGCCAACACTTCAATTTCAATCTCTCAGACTCAGCCTACAACAGCAGGATCTATTTTTTTTAAATTCTCAGCAGTAGAGTTGGCAGAATATTATTCAGTTGTCTATGCTTCTGCACTTCTTCCACTCCCTAATTTTAAGAAATTTGCTGGATACAATAATGTGATCAGATACTGTATGATACTTGATATTGGAATGCTACTTGAGATATTTCAAATTTATGTTTCCACTTTCAAGATGAAAGTTCCTGTGTCCATCTCTTCTTATCCAAGGTCTAAATTCTTTTTTTTTTTTTAAAATATGTGTATTCTTTTTATTCTGTTTAGGTTGGGATCTTTCAAGTCTGATCCTCCTGTACCGAGGCAACGGATTGAGAGGCAGAAAAAGGCTGCAGGAGGGCAAGAAAAACGGGCAATGCCTGCTCAGGTTTGTGAACTGTTACCTTTTATTAATGAATTGTATGGCATTACTACTTATCAAGAGGTGTAAAATGCCCTGCCATACCTGCAGAACTGTGACAAAATGCAGCAGAGAAAGATCTCGATAGTGTGTGGTAGTGCTTTCATCAGTTTTAAAAGAGGAAGATGATGATAAATGTCTCAGAAAGAAAGATAATTCCCAGCTTACTGAGAGTTTGCAACTCTGGTAGTATTTTTACAAAATTCTTTTGTTTCTGAGATTCTTCTGTGTCTCTAAGATGTCGATACATCTTGAAAGGAAAAGAAGTTGAACTGATAAATAGAAAAGGAAATGATAAATATTCTGTATCATGGCCACTTGCATAGTTGGCCATGTTCCAGATTGAAGCACCTGGAACAGTAATCATCATCAGGAGAGACCAAGACAAGTTCACATGAGTTTATTTGCTCTGACATGCATAGCATGGGGGAGGCAAGGAGTAAGTAAATTTCTAGACAAAACCAGGGCAACATGAAAACTTAGGTGCCTTTTCTGGTGGGAGAAACAAAACAAAACAAACAAAAAAAGAAAAACAGCAACAAAACCTGTCTTTCTGTATAAATAAACTTATTCGTTAAACCCTCAAGCTGTGTCCCACTAGGGCTGACTTAGCCATTCAGTTCCACAGAACTGTTTGAAAATAGAAGAGCAGACCTATAAATAAGCTCAAACCATATAAATTGTGACCTTTCAGTTTGATATTGTACAATGTGAATTTTATTCCCAAAGCACTTCATAAGTTGTCTCAAGCTTGCACTAGTGTCTGTAACTGCATGTGTGGCATAGAGAGAATTTTCTTTTACATATCGTGTTCATAAAAGGACCATTTCATATTCTTGTCTTATAACAGCAGTTATATTAAATGAAATTATGATTCTTTCTTCTAGCTAAAAAAAATGGAGGAGTCTCATCAGGAAGCTACAGAAAAAGAAGTAGAGAGGATCTTGGGATTATTACAGACTCACTTTAGAAACGATCGTAAGTATGATTCAATTTAGCTTTTATCTCGTTAATTTGAGAAAATGAGTACTCTTCATCTTCCACAGTGTTGTTAAACTACAGAAATAGAATTAGATGGAGCTACCAAGTAGAAATCTTCGTGCTGAAGGTCATGTACTGACTAGATACTCTTCATGGCACTGATCATTTGGGGTTTCATATAATCACTGAATAGTTGAGGTTGGAAGGGACCTCTGAGAGTCATCTGTTCCATCCGCTTTGCTCGTGGAGAGCCATTTGCTTAGGACCATGTCCTGGTCTTGAACATCTCCAAGGATGGATGTTCTGCAACCTCTCTGTTTGATAGCAAAGTTAAATCTGAAATCCTACCTACCCTCTTCTTAGTAGTACAAGGCTTTTCTTTTTTTAAGAAAGAAATCAAATAGTGACATACTTAGAAATTGGTGCATGTACACATGTGCACACCCCACAAACGATGGAATGAAATATTCTCTGGAAACTTTTTCTGCACGTATGCAGTTGGGAATTCAGCATTGTAGTAAAGTTATCATAAACATTTACATAGCTTTTAAAGCGATTATTGATGTTAAGTTTGTGTTCACAGATGTTGGCTCTACGTACACCACCTGTTCTTTTAACTAACCCATTTTTATATCTCCAGCTTTTACACCTATTTTCTTCTTTGATCTTGTGATTGATCCAAACTCTTTCGCACGCACTGTGGAAAACATCTTCCATGTGTCCTTCATTATAAGGGTAAGGCAAGACATGTTCTTGAAATCTCCATATAAATGCTGGAACTATATGGAAATCTTGATTTGTTGTTTTGTGTGGTATTGTGTGGTAAATATTTTTGGATTCCTGACTTGTCTTCCGCAAGCACTCTATATTTTGGTAATTAAATGAAAATGAAAATAGGCTGTTTTAACTAGATTTTTTTCTTACTATTCCAGTCAATTTGTCAACAATAATGAAATTTTTGCTATCAATGTTCTTTTAAAAAAGGATTCTAGTGTACATATATTACTATAGATTATAGAAGAGTGTTCATAGAGCACAGAAGAGTTACTGGTTTTTTTTGTTTGTTTGTTTTTAAATTAATAATTACTTGATTAAAAATGTCCTTTTGGTAGCACACGGTGACAAGAAGCTTATTATGCTGCATAATAAGGTTTAAACATTGAAAAGTCAAAGGGTATAGCTGTATGTCTGTTTTAGACTGTTTTTATAAAGTTTATTCATGAGTGAAGTTTTGGAGATTGTACTTTCATACTGTAAGATCTTGGTAATTGGCATTATAACTAACTTTCAGTTTTGTGCTTTCATTCTCATTCCTGCATCTTCATTGACTTGTTTAAAGGTTGTTTTTCAACTGAGTATCTTGGTATTTTATTTTCCCTATGAGGTTGTTTTGCGATGTATTACGCTACACTTGATTCCATAGATTTGTGTTTCAAACTGTAATTTGTCTCTAGTGAATAAAATGTGTTTTAAATTCAGGAAAATGGAAAAAAATGAAAATACATTTTGACCAAATTCAGGGGTTTAATTGAATGCAGTGATACAATTATGAAGGACTAACACAAGTATATTAAATGAATTATAATGATTTTAAAATCAAATTTTTATAATCCAGCAGTCACCACCTGTCTTATAGTAACTGCATTCTCCTTGATTAGTTCTGTAATTAAATATATTTTCCTGTTTTGTGTAACATATGTATTTATTTATGATAATAAAATATATCAGTGCATTATAGCATTTAGATTTAATATCTGAAATCTTAAATCCTACTGTTTTTTGTTTTTTTTAGGATGGCCTCGCAAGATTAAAGCTGGATGATGATAAATTGCCAGTAATAGGTAAGTCTTGAAGGGATGCAAGACATGGACTCCTGATGGCTCTTGAACAGGAGACCTTTATTGCCCTTTCTCTACTACCTGTACTCTACTACACATACTTTCCCTGTAGCCCCATGCATTGTCCACACGCCCGTATCTGTCATACCATTAGTTAGAGACCCTCAGACACGCACCTCGAGCCAGCCAGCAATTGGCCACTGCCCAAAGCTCATCTTTAACACTGTAGCCAATTTACTTTATCTCAACCTTGCTCTAGTTTTTGTTTCTACTGCTTGTTTCCTCATTATCTCTAATTCAGGGACATGTGAAACAGCGCAAAGCCACTTGCAAATTCCTTTCCCTTTCCAGCAAAGTCTAGCTTTATAAAACGAATTGCTTTTTTGAAAAAGTAGCTGTACCTCAGCTTCAGGTGTATGGTTAGCTGCAACAGCAGACATCTGGGAATAAGCAGTGAAGGTAATTGAAGGCTTGAAGAAATTTATAAGAGTAATCAAAAAGGTTGAGACTCTTTAAACATATAAATCAGCTTAACAGACTTTATCCATATTTCTATAAATCAATTCAATTAATAGAAATAAAAGGTTATTCTGTTACCTTGTAAGTAATAATTAACAGTAATATGAATGCTGCTATGCTTTGAGAAGAGAGATTTTGCATACAGGAGGTTTCCTTTCTCTAAGTTAAGAAGTGCTGCAATGTGAAAACAGCTGGAAAGGAAATGCCGTCCTGTGTTGAGGTCTGCAGCTTTTATTTTCGTGGGGTATCAATGAGGTTACAGTTTGGTGGGATTCCACACACGGCTAAGCCCTTAGGCCCTTCTGGGACTCATAAATTTAGAAACCAACTTTTTTAAATCGGTAAGACTAAAGAAACTTCCTGAGCAGCGTATAGTACAGGCTACTGGTAGAAAGAAATTTAATGGATTGTGTGTTATTGAAATGAATCTTTGTATTATTGATACTAAGCTTTGTGAAGCTTCTGTGGTCCTGAAGGAAACTGACTTAACAACTGTAACATTAAGAAAATACAATATTTTGAACAGAGCCCGTAAAAAACAATGAAGGAAGAAAGGATGATGACCATAGTAATCGAGCACGGAACCAAGTTGTCATTTCCCTGAGCCATCAAGAATGGAAGGTATGAGGTAGCACTTGATAATTTTGATTTATTTATATTTTTCCCCAAAGCGTAAGAACACATCCGAGAGCTGTGCTGATAATGTACTCAGATGAGCACAGGTGGATTTTATCACTGCATTTAATTTCAGGGATTCTAAAACAACTACAAATCTAATTGGCATTTTTAACTGCAAGAAAACTGGGAAGTGGCACAATGATTTTGTCTTCAATCCAAAAAGCCCTGTCAGTTTAAGCTCTTTTAACTTGTGCAGTGACTCACTTTTCCTGCTTTATGAGGACTGCGTAACTACAGAATGTTTCTTCCCTTATGTATGATGTGCTCCTACAGGGGGTGTTTGCTATTTTTCAATAAATCTTCCATAAAAAGTTTCTTAGTACATTTCTCCTTTGTCACTCCATGTGTAGAATAGGCTTAGTCATGTGAAGCAGTGCTTTAGTTTGAGAAACTTTGTTATTTACCAGGCAGTAGCTGCAACTGTATCGAAATAAATTAGCTCCTGCAACTTACTTACCCTTCTGTCATTTCTACCTAGGAAATCATAGAAACATTTGAAATAACAGAACCCATGATCAGCCCTCCTTCCTATAGTAATGATGATGAAATGGAGATAGATTAATTCTTCCAGTAAGTTTTTTTTTTTCTTTTTAATAAACAAAACCAAGCATATAGTGCATGCGTTCCTTGTTAATGCGTAAGAACAGCAGGGAAATATCTGTGACTATGTATGTAGAAACAGTATAAGCAGGGTAATTGTGTAACATTCTGACTGTTTCTATATTCCTGATCTCTGCTTGCCTCAGAATGTCATCTAGTCTGCTATGTGGTAATTAACTGGAAAGGTCTTTTTATTTTAGTTCTATACTTCAGTTCATTTTTGAAATTCAATATGGGTACCTGAAATGTAATGCTGTGAAGAATCATAGCCTAGTTTCTGTGTTTTTATTTTTTTTTTAACAACTCACAGCTGATCTTGTTAAGAGTAGTCTGAAGAAGGGCTTAGGGAAGCAGAAAGGGAAGGCAGTCTGCTTCCCTCCAAAATCCTTTAAACAATAGGACTGAATTACTTTATTATCTCAACTGTGTGGTGAGTAAGGTAAACCTCACTATTTTCTGTTTTTGTTTTTTTTTTCCTCGCAGGTGCCTTAAAGAAAAATATTCTAAAATGTTACCTTCAAATAAGATATAATATGTATATATTGTAATATTAAATTTATTTTTATTGGAACATTCTGGTACTTTATATAAGCTGTATTGTTTTCACATGACACAGTTATCATATCCTTTCAATTTATTATGGCTCTATTTATGGCTTTCTGTAAACTTTACTGACACTGCTAAAAGCTTTCATAAAGATGAAGTGCTGCCCCCCTTCTTTCAATCATTGTCTCTCACCAATAACAGCCTGCAAGGGGAATTCACATGGCAAACCATCTCTGCTGTGATAACCTGTTCCTGACCACCCTCTGGGTGCAGACCCTTTCCCTAACCCCCAGCCTGACCCTCCCCTGTCCCAGCTCCATGCCATCCCCTCGGGTCCTGTCGCTGTCCCCAGAGAGCAGAGCTCAGCGCCTGCCCCTCTGCTCCCTGTGAGGGAGCTGCAGGCTGCCATGTCTCTTCTTTCTCCAAGCTGAACAAACCAAGAGACCTCAGCCGATACTCATGTTTTCCCCTTTAGACCCTTCCCCATCTTTGTAGCCCTCCTTTGGACACTCTCCAATAGTTTTACATCATTTTTATACTGGGATGTCCCAAACTGTGCACAGACCTCGAGGTGAGGCCGCACCATTGCAGAGCAGAGCAGGACAATCCCTCCCTCAGCTGGCCAGTAGGGCTGTGCTTGATGCACCCCAGGATGCACAGAGCTGGCCCTTCTGGCTGTCACTGCACGTTGCTGGCTCGCGTTCAACTTGTCACTGACCAGAACCCCCAGATCCCCTCCTGTGGGGCTGCTCTCCAGCCTCTCATCCTCATCTGTACATCCAGCCAGGGCTGCCCTGTCACAGGTGCAGAATCCAGCACTTGCTCTTGTTCAGCTTCATGAGGTTGGTGATCACCCAGCTCTCTAATTTGTCAAGATCTCTCTGCAAGGCCTCTCTACCCTCAGGGGAGTCAGCAGCTCCTCCTAATTTAGCATCACCTGCAAACTTAGCATGCATTTGAATCCTGCATCCAAATCAATTATAAAAAATTTGAAGGGAACTGACCCTAAAATAGAGCCCTGGGGAACCTCACAGGTGACTGGCGGCCAGCCTGATGTAACCCTGGTTACTGTAACCCTTTGAGCTTGACCCATCAGCCACTTGTTCACCCATCGTGTCCTGTATCTGTCTAGTTGTATGCTGGACATCATGTCCAGAAAGATACTGGGAGAGACAGAATGAAAGCTTTGCTGAAATCCAAAAAGACTACATCTACTGGCTTCCCTTGGTCAACTAGGTGTGTAACCTCGTCCTAAAAGGAAATTAAAAAACAGTTTTACTCTTGTGTACCTGTGTTGGCTGTGACCAATGCCTGCGTTGTCTTTCAAGTGTTTCTCAGTAACCCCCAGAGTAATCTCCATAATTTTACCAGGTACTGAAGTGAGAGCGGCAGGCCTGTAATTGCCAGGGTCTTTCTTGAAAACTAGAATGTTTGCCAGCTTCCAGTCAACTGGACCTTTCCAGATCTCCAAGACCGTTGAAAAATATTTGAGAGGTCTCATGGTGACATCAGCCAGCTCTTTGAGTACCCTGCGATGAATCCCATGGGGCCCTCTAGACTTACATGTACCCAGCTGGAGCAGCAAGTCCTGTGCAAGTTCAGTGCCAGCTGGTAGTTTATCGTTCCTGCAGTTACGGTTCTCCAACTCAGGACTCTGGAGGTCTCGGAGCCCATCACTGATGTTGAAGACAGAGGTGAAGAAGGCATTAAATGTCTCTGTTTTATCTGTGTCTGTTTTTATGAGGTGACCATCCTCACCAAGTAATGGACCAATGGTCCTCTTTTTGTTATTAACATATTTTTAAAAGCCCTTTTTATTGACCTACATTGTACTGGCCAGCTTCAACTCTAATGGAGCTTTGGCAACACAAATATTCTACCTACAATGGTGAACAGCATCTCTGTAGTCCTACTGTGTCTGCTGACCTTGCTTCTGCTGGCCATATGCTCTATTTTTCCACCTGAGCTCTAGAAGATCCCTGCGTATCGAGCTGACCTTCTGCCCTGCCTGCTTGACTTCAACATTTTGGAATTGCCTATTCCTGTGCTCGTAAGATGTACTCCAAAATTGACCAGCACTGATGGACCCCAATGCCTTCGAATGCAGCTTCCCAGGGGCCCATCCTAACTGGCTCTGAGGAGCCTGCAGTTTGCTCGCCCTGTATCCAGGGCTGAAATTGTGATGGCAGTTCTATCACCAAAAATTTGACACCTGCCTGCTTCATGGTCATTATGGTGAAGATGGCCACATGTTTGGTTTTGTAACTTAGGTAGGATAGCTGTGTTAGGCCATAGCTTTATTTTCTTTAAAAGAAATAAAACTTTGCTCTGTCTCTAGAAAACACGCTTCTAAGCATCATCTCTGGAATTTCCAAGATTTTTTATCTTTAGGACTCCTTTTATCATTACTTAGGGATTTATATTATAGAGACTGAAGTAATGGGTACTGAGTAATGAGAACAATCTGAGCGTTTTTGGTCATCTCCAGTGAGCTGAGAGCTATGTTTGTTCAGGCTGCTCATGGCTTGTCCTGAAATTATCAAGTTATTCTGAAGGCTAGGATGAAAAAGCATCAAACAGCTCAGTGAAACGTGGCTCAAGAGTATTTTACACTGCTATAAGTGAGCAGCAGATCAGGTGTATTGATGCCTGTCCATCAGCGGGGCACTGAGGCCCTCCTCAGGACGCTCTCCAGGGCCTCGCTGTCCTTGTAGTGAGGGGCCCAAAGCTGAGCCCAGCGCAGAGCACAGGGGGCGATCACCTCCCCGGCCCTGCTGGCTGCACCATCCCTGACACGAGCAGGGTGCCGCTGGCCTTGCCGCCAGCCCCGGCCCCTTTCCCGGGGCGGCTCCGCCGGGCGGGGCGCTGCGGGGCGGGCTGTGCCGAGCCTGGCAGTGCCACCATGCCCGGCGCGGTGGTGGAGTACCGGGGCTGGAAGCAGGGCGGCCGCTGCGGTTACTGCGCCTCAGCGCAGGGCAAGGTGTCCGCCGGTGAGTCTGCCCTCACTAAAGATGGAGGGAGGCGCCGCGGAGAACATGGCGGGGCCGCTCCTCCCTGCCGGCTCCGCCCGCGCCCTGCCCGCACCCAAGATGGCGGCGGCGGCCGGTTCCGGGGGGCCCGGGGCTGCGGGCAGGGCGCTGCCCTGAGGCGGGCGGGCGGGCATGGCGGCGGGGGGCGGCGGCTCGCCCAGCATCGTCGAGTACTTCGGCGGGGAGGATGGCTACCGCTGCGGATACTGCAAGAACGAGAGCGGCAACCTCTCCCACGGTGCGGCCCAAACGGGCGGGGACCGAGGGGCTGCGGGCTCCGAGCGGGCGGCGGGGCCGGGGGCAGCCGCTGGGTAGCGGCCGCCGTTCTCCTCCTCATCCTCCTCCTCCTCCTCCTCTTCTTCCTTCTCCTTTTCGTCCCCTCAGCCCTTCCCGGCCCCTCGGTTATGGCCTGCGGTGTGGGGCAGCACCCCGAGCCCGGCCCCGGAGCTCCTGGTGTCGGGGTGTCTGAGCGCTGTGTGGAGAGCTGAAGAGGGCTACTGGCGTGCTAGGAAAGCTTAAATTTTCTGTGTAAAGGTCAAATGAGCAGCGTGGAGGAAAAATGAGGAGGGTGTTACTATCCAGTGAACAGCGGTACCTCGAAATTTGTGGCTTGCTGTTGGGATAAGAGAGGGGAAGAGCGTGGTTGTGGGGGGCTTGCTTCTTTCATCCTGCCTTTTGGGGAAGGAATCTCTCCCACCGATAACACAGGTTACATGAGATACACCTGCATGGCATCGGGCTGTTTGGGAGGATGATGCTTGCCCTCCGCCCTCTCCGTTACCAACCTGTTGTGTTGGGTGGGAGATCAGTCACTGAAACCCCACGCATGCTGTTCTCTACTGGGACAAGCATGGAGGAGCGGTGGTTTTATTCAACCTAGGAAGCAAGTGTGCATGAACTCTGTAGCTTCAAACTTTTGCATGATGATAAAAATGTGCTAGTTTAGCATCTTTTCCTTGTGCACCTTCATTTGAGTGCCAAACATGTTCAATGATGCTCCTTCCTCCTCCAGTGGAAGGCAGCCGCATGTAACAGTTACAAGTGGTCTACGTTTTTTGGGTGTCAGATTTGAGCCTGCTTGTTCGAGCTAGCTTGTATTTTAAGGCCAAAACCTCATGTTTCCAAAGTGACTTCTTCAGAGAGAGCAGCAGCTCATCCCCATGGCGATGCTCAATGAGTTTAACGCCATGGTCAGACAAGTTTTTTTTGGGGGAAGCCAAAGGGGAAGTGAAGCCTGCACTTTTCCTTAATTTGCTGGTCCAGAGGTGGCAGCTCCCCGAGGTCTGAGCTCAGCAATCACCTGCAAAGTGCTCCCTGAGGGGTCCCTGGAAAGGCGCTGGGTGAACCTCAGCAGCTCCCCGAACAGCTTTTCTCCCCCAGCGTCTCTCACTTGGTTTAACAAAGTTAAGGAGTGCTTCTAAGTCATTTGGTTGGTGTATCGTAGGGAAAGGTAACAGGTGGATACATAAACTTTTCACTTTCACTTTTAGAATGATGTATTTAGTTCAAAGTTTAGTTTATGTCGTTACAGCTTTTTTTTTTTTTTTAATGTGGAACGTGGTGTTGAAATAAGTAATTGATGAGATTTATCAATATGCCAAGTCCTTGAGAGACATCTCTTCAAAAGTCAATATTAGCTGATTAATTTTACAGTGATTTCTGTAGAGCTTGTTATATTTTAATGTGTTAAAGCATAACGATGGTTAGTTAAGTGTATTAATGTTCATTTCAGGTATGTGGGCACATTCGATGACAGTTCAAGACTACCAGGATCTCATAGATAGAGGATGGCGAAGGTAAATTTAAAAATAAAATAACGTTATGCCTTTGTAGATCAAACTTTGTTTTGATTCAATTTAGAATCCAGATTTAAACGTTAGGTTTCTGAAAGCAGTTAACTAGCTTCCATAAAAGGTAGGAATAGAAATATTTGTCCTATGCTCTGTGACTTTTAAAGCATGACACTGTTGAACAGGGGAAAGAGGATTCTCCTTTTCTGAGCTAATATAAATATGGTGATAATAAATTAGTCAAGATCACGTGGGAATTACAACTTTAATTATTAAACGGTAAATATGTCTTTACAGCACACTGTATTTAAGGGCAATATTCTTTTAAAATATTCTTTAATTAAGCAAATACTGAGTGTTATGCTCCTTTTTTTCCAGTAGTGTATGCTGGTTTAGATTACTTCTATTCTTGGTGTTGCACTTTAAAAATGTGTGTTAAAGTCAGTCCGTCAACTTTGCATCTTACGCCCTTAAAACAGGTGGGGGGTGTGGGGGGAATTTCTGGAAGTTCAACATCTTGAAAAGCTTGAATGTTGAGCATTTAAGTGCCCCTCAATATCGGTTATTTTCAGAAAGTTGTAAATAAACTAAAACAAATTTCTGTCAGTATCCTATTCCTTACTGCACAGAAAAACAAGTGTCTGCTTTAATAAGTTCAATTTGGTGGCTTCAGGAGTGTTTTAAAACATATCTGAATGTTCTCTCAAACACTGCATAAGAAAATGATAGCCAAGCAGATAAACAGATCGAGAGCTGCCAACTGAAAGCAGTGCTAGGATCAAGGGCGTCTCTTGGCCACAATCAACAGGCCTGAGGATTGGTCACCAGGTGCAAATTTGATAAAAGACCTTTTTCTTTGTCTTCTGTTGTAACGCTAGGATTCCTGGAAACTTTAGTGCCGAATATATTTGGGATCTTCTATTTCAAACTCCTTTCTGATGGGAATCTGATCGGTTTTGAAAATTCATGTTTGCAGGGGAGTGTTTTTTTTTTTTTCCCCTCTCCTATTCTAATGGAGTATTTTGACCACAGGAAATATTACTTCTCTTCTTCCTAATACCTGTCTTTAGGGATATGTGGACTGGTATTTTATTATCAGTATTGGAGCTTATGCTGGAGTTCTAACGTGGAGCAGAAATAAAAGAAGGTAACATGTGCGAGGGTAGTTCATCACATTCTTCCCAGTTAGATTTTTGGCAAGGAGTCTGGACTTTCAGGCAGGAATGTGCTGGAGAATCCAAGGTATCATTCTGATACATAAAGAACACAGCAGATACAACATGCTTTTCTTAGTTATAGTCTATGATTAAATTTGTTAATTAATAATCATTTATTTTAGACAGTATTTAGTATAACGGCAAAACTAAAAAACTTGCTTCTTGGCTTTTGATACTCTTTCTGTAAGAATTTTTTATTATTTAAAGAAAATTTCTGGTTTTCCATTAATTTTGTAGTATAAACAAGAAATCAATGCATATTTATTATTTTTTTTAGAAGTGGAAAATACGTCTACAAACCTATCATGAATCAGACGTGTTGTCCTCAGTACACAATAAGGTAAGAGAGCTGGGATGTAGTTCTGCAGTTGATGTGATTGTTTACAATGTGTCCAGCCATTTGTGTTACTGCTTTAAATACATAAAAGCAGATTAACTTTTGAAGTCTTAATGATACTAAGTATATTCTGTTGGGTTCGTGCACAGGCAGGTCAGTGGCTCTGTGATGTTGTCAGTGGCTCTGTAGCACTCCCCTGTCAGCAGTCTGCTCAGTGCATGCCCTTTGTGTCTGGATTGCAGTCCAGGTCAGGAGTCCCCCGACTGCTCTCTTGTTTGATGGTTGAGGTGCACCACTGTGTCTGTATCCCCAAAACACTGCCACAGTAGCCCAAATAAGAGAGGTGATCAGTTGAATAGGTATGAATAATTCTAGAGAGGCTTTTCTGCCGTTAGTAGTTAGAATCAATGCTGTGTATATAAGATGGATAAGTGAAAAATTGTAGTGTGCTAGCCTCCTAGGAAAGTTTATTTCCTGCAGTGCTTCAGGGCACCTTAGCATATTTTAGTGATTATGGTATCTGTGTATATTGCTATAAAATATTATGGAGTACAAGACAACATAACTTTTACTAACTCAAGAGTGTTGATAAAATAATTGATCACTTAATATATGGAAATTTAAGAATTAGGAAATATACACGTATTGTAACTTCTTTTCTTTGAAATAATCTTTCTCAAAATAAGTAGTCATAACTTTTTTGTTTGTTTGTTTTAAGATGCCAGGCGTTGCGTTTTCAGACTTCCAAATCTCACAAGAAAGTTCTGAAGAAAATGTTGAAATTTATTTCTAAAGGGGATGTTTCGAAAGTGGTGAGTGAAGGTAAGAAATTCTTAGTGTTTGAAAAGCAAGACTGATGTTTGAAATGAGGATCAAGACGGATTGATTGAACGGCTAATACACTGGTGTTTTTTTTTCATGCAGCCCTCTTTATAGAGGGCTGGCTAAGTTGTGCTTTTGCAGCATTTCGAATCAAGGGCACTATGCTGCCCGGAGAACAAATTGTGGCAGATGACTTGCTTTGCCACAATTTCATGGAGTCACAGAATGGTTTGGGTTGGAAGGGACTTAAAAGACCATCTCCTTCCAACCCCATGCCATGGCAGGGACACCTCCCACCAGCCCAGGCTGCCCAAAGCCCCATCCAGCCTGGCCTTGGGCACCTCCAGGGATGGGGCAGCCACAGCTTCTCTGGGCAGCCTGTGCTAGTGCCTTGCTGCCCTCATTGAATTTGCTCCTTGTTGAAGGATGTTTACTTACTTTTTGCTTAGAAAGGCTTCTTTTTTTAAAAAAAAAAAAAAAAAACTGAGCACATTCTCACATTCTTTGTGGCTGGTATGATCAGATTGTCACTTCTATGACCGAGGTAAAAACAGTCTGGAGATTACTAAAGAAGGACAGTAGGTGGCAGAGAACAGGAAGAGCAAACAGGGAAGTAGAGTTTCTGGAGTTTCTGGCAGGTGACTGAAAAGTCCCATTCTGTTTATCGAACACCAAACCCTGCTGTTCTCTGGTAGAGATCCTGTTGTATTCGTTCTGAAATGCTATAATTTCCCACTTGTAGATGTGCAGTGCGAGATTAGTGAAGGCTGCCCCATTTCAATGTAGAAAATAAATCTACGCTCATTTCTGAGTTGGTGCTAGCAATATAGGGTCATAAAGGAAGATTTCTGTTTTCAGACTATTCCAAACTTTATGTGTTGGAAAACAGTTGTAAAATTGGAAAGAGTTAATATTGACTTTAATTGTGCAAAGTCTGAGCTGCAGTTACAGCGAGAGAAATTAACTCATGCAGTCTTTACTTATTTACAGAAGAGCCTATGGATTCCCATATAGAGGATGTAGTCCCGAGCGATTTTGCATACAAAAGCGAGTCTCAGGTCAGCCAGACTGAACTGACTCCCTTGAAGGAGGATCACACAGAGGGAGTGGAGAATGAAGATAAGGACAAAGCTGAAACAAAGGAAGAAGTGAATGTGAAGAAGGTGGAGTCGGGTTCTCTTCAGATACCTGTCGATAAAGATGCAGCAGGCCCTGGAGAACCGTCACATTCGTCTAAAACTGTTCATGCACCGCCCAAGCCAGGTAGTTACACTTCTGGTAGCAATCAGAATATATTTTCATTATTGGCATGTTGTTGAAGTCTCTCTTTTTTTATATCGCCTGAAACAATTCACTAATTGTTTTTTTATTTTTTGCTGATTTGTGGGATTATAGTGCATAAATTGATAGGTGCTGCGTGTTACTTGTTTTCCTAGTTTTTCCTGGAAATTGCATAGATTTTCATTATACTAGATCTAGTAAGATCATCATAAGATCTAAAAAGAATACCTTAATTATTGTTTTAACATTTCTTCATATCCGTAGGTTGTCTTGTTACACAAATTGTGCAGTAAACACCCTGTGAATACACTCCTGTAATAATTTCAGACACTATTATGTTTTCTTATACTGTTTGCCACAGACCTAAGTGGCACTGGAAGTAAATTCAGTATATTAACGTGTTTTTATTTCTTAGGCTTAAAGGAAATTTATTTAGAAGAAAACTATTCAAACATATATAGAGAGGGATACTTCTCTATAAGCAATGGCATTTTCTAGTTGAGGTTTTTCATCTATTTGGGAGCTTGCCTTGTCTTATGTTTTGGCAAACTTTATCTTAGAAAAGCAGTGTCCCAGTGGATGTGAAATTATGAAAAACTGCATTAATTTCTATCTTATCCTTGCTGTGAACTTAGTATTACATTTCTGTAAGGAAGTACAGTAACTGTGCACTGAGTAAGGGAACCTTGATCATTTTACTTTTTGAAGCATTTCTACACTGCTAAAGCTCTCATGCTAAAAATTGAATGTAAATGCATGTTCGTTTCTAGAGTTTTGTGTGAAACTGTAGGGAAATATTAATGACATTTTAAACGTAATTCCAATATAGTAATTATAATAGCATGGTCACTTTTTTTCCCCCAAGGTGGATGTTATTTCTTAGCAAGCTTTTGCATCGTAATTATAAAGATTTCTGAAATACTGCGTTTGGACGGAGTTCAGACACAAAATCTTTACCCTAAAAAAGGACAAGCTCATTGTCTGCCTGTAACTTTTTCTGTTTCTGCACCCCTTGCTGTGGCACGAGAGCCTGGAATCTCCATCTGATGGCAGTGGTGTTAAGCTTTTTGCACAGCTTGTTGTGACAGGGTAGGCCGTGTGTCACAGCTGGTGGGTAATCCTCTTTGTGCTGCCATCGGAGCTGCTGCACGTGCGGAGGAGTCCTTGAGGGTCTCTGGGGAAGAAAAGGCTGGGAAGTACTGCTAATGGGACGCTCGTGCAGAGTGCTGCGGGTTGCCTCTCTTACAGCTTCTCGTGTACCCTGTTCTTGTAGAATGTGGTAAGGGGTTGATGGATTGCAGCCAGAATAATTCATGCTCGTTAAAATAACGTGAATTTGCTTCAGGTGCATCCAATTGCATCATGTTTTCACCAGCTTAACAAGCAATTCTGCATCTAAACAAAAAGGAAAGTTTTTTCCAGAAATGCTGTCAGAAACCCAATGGTGCTGAATAGCATTGGTACTGTTGCAAGTTCTTGGGAAATGTGTCCAGAATTTTCAAGATTGCGTTTTACTTTTCAACTTTATAAAATGCAGTCAAACTTTTATAGCCCTGCTGTGCAAATTTTCACAACCCTCTTGTTTTTTAAGTAATTAATGAAAAGCTTTACTTTATGTAAACTTCCACCTACATGGAAACTGACAGCAGATGGCAGTCTTGGGTAAAGATTATTGGTTTGAAAATGGCGAAGTGCTGTCTTTAGTTATGTTAAGAATAACCTTGGGTAAAACTCCAAACACTGCAAATGCAGATAAAGGAAGTTTGAAATGTTGTTTGTCCTGTGTTTCAGAAAAAGGGGGTTTACTTTTACGGCAGAGAGATAATCATTAATATGCTTCTCTCTGCAGGGTTTAAATTAAATATAAAGGGAATAAGAAATGCATCAGAAAGCTCATTTGATATTGGCTTTTTTTTCTTTTTTTTTAGGGTAGGTGGTGTCACAGGTCAAATTTAGTTTAAAATTTTCCAGATAGAAAGATGTTTAGCTTTCTTTTTGGAAAATGTAGACTTATTCCGTAACAAGATTGTTTAATTGCATTTTTATTCCTTTATAAACAAAACAGGTCATTGTCCTATAGGAATAATGGGCTGTTTCTGCACAGTTTCAGATAGAAAGGAAGGTTTGCTTATGTCTGCACGCGCGTTCATTGTTTTAAGAAGTTTTTCTAGCTAACTTACAGCTTATAGAAGATACGAGACATGAAACAGAGCCCAAGGCAGATGAAGTGCTGTAACATTCTTCAAATTTATCATGGGTATTTTAAATAAACTCTTCCACTGACTTTTGTTTGCCCATGGTCAGATCCCATAATGTCTGTAATTTCCTCGGAATATTTGTCCTTTTCTGGTAAATGCTTTAGTACAATGAGACAAATACTCAAGAAGCATGACCGAGGTAAGGACACTTGATGTAAAATTGGCTGGTTCAGCTGCAGGACGTCTGGAGAGCACAGAAGCAGCGTTAGCTCCCTTTCGGAGTCTCTGAGATGCCCTCAACACTTCAGCTTTTGTGGAGCCCGTGTGGAACAACCAGGCTGGGGTTTTTCTGGGAGAGCCATAAAGAGCTTCCCCAGGAGTGTGCTTACAAACTGGTTCAAGAGCCATTTTCAGAAGTTTTCCATGGTTAATGTAGAGAACGTCCTCGATTGAGCAACCACCAATATTGATAAAATTGTATCCTGCAGGTCAGGGAAAGGGCATATGAGTAGGTGTATTGTTTGTTTTATTGCACATTTCTCAGACTTCAGATTTTTTCCAGTTCATTATTTTTCTTCCTGTTTTGGGATGCATCTCCAAAAGAGGACCGTGGTGTTTCAGTGTGGTTGAGGCAGCGTTACTGTGCAAGTCTCGTCTATCCTGTAAGTTCTGAGCAGAGGATGCTGCAGTTTGGGTAACTGTGGCTACATATCCTGAGATCAGAATAACCTTCCCCAAGTCCTAGGGACTTTACAGGTCACTGCATCTTGATCCACTGACCTGTGGGCTTTATGCAGCCAAAGTCAGCATACTTTATGCTAAGAAGCAATAGCAGGACACTAAGAAATAATTTTCAGTGGCTTAGCATTCATCAGGTTGCAAGTAAAATCTGCTTCCCTTACTCCAGTTGCCATTACTGTAAGCTTGTTCTCATAAAACTGTTATATCTGGTTTCTATATATTTTTCTCTAACTCATGGGGAAAAAACATCTGACAAAACGTCTTTCACCATCCTGACTGTAAAATGAGCTGGGGAAAAAAAAAGTGATAAACTAGTGGTTTTCCCTTAGATAAAATACCATTTTTTCAGTGTAATAACATGAACATAGTCACCAGTACAAAGTTTCCTGACGAATACCTGGTGTGGGTTAAGCCATCACAATCTGTATGGTAGGTGCATTAAAAAGAATAGTTTACTGATGCTTGAAGATTGATGCCAATATGTTTTGACAGCTTCTGTGTTGTATCAGTGAAGGTGGATGCAGGCAGTGGCTCCGAAGGCTGCAATTCCTTGCTGGTGAAGTGAACCTAAACACATCAGTGAGCTTTTAAGATAGCAGTGCTCTCACCATTTCCAGTTAGCAGAGGCATGCTGCTGTTCACCCTTGTCCACGGGGAAGGTTTGAAGTGGGTAGAGGAGAAGAAAGATGTCGCTGTTGGCTAGTAAATTACTGGTAAGAAGCAGGAGGAGAAGGAAAGAGAGCTCTAACCACGGTTTCATAGGGGTTATGGAAAAAATAATTTCCAGGCCTCTTAGAGAGTAAAGTGGGATAAGCCACAGTTAAGTCTGGGTTTGGATTATCCTTTATCTCCTATAAATATTAGCAGAGTTGGAAATGCGTCGTCTTAATGCTTCAGATGAAAGCACCTCACCAGTCAGGGTACATTCCCATCTGAAAAGGTCAGTCAGTCTTTCAAAAGTTGCCAGTGTGTCGTTTCCCAAATATATGGGTTTGGGGAGAAAGCTTATGGCATAAGAAGACTACTTCAGCACTTTGTCATAATATTTGTTACAGTTTTTGTTCTGTGCAAGATGTATGATTCTGTATTTCCTTCTGTGGGAGTAGTCTTCCATTATTCCTCTCCTTTTGAAATCTTTAATATTATGGCTCTTTTTTTGGCCTCCAGCTCTACTACTACTGGATGTAAAAAATAACATAAAATACAGAATTAGAGTTACTTTTGATTACATTAACTGGCTGATAATATAAAAATAAGTTTTCCCTCTTTATGGAACTTTCTATATTGGCTGCTATTCTGAGAGAGCTACGTGCTGAAATTTCATTAATTCTTTCATTGCTGTTTTGAGCAGTGCAGCAGGTTCATACAGCTCTTACCCAGCTTCTGGAGTGAAGCATGATATTCAGTTACTTGCCTGTGCTACTTGGAATAGCTGATAATGGTGTACGAAGTTAAAGAAAAGGTGAAAGATGGAGCTACGAGCAATAGGAAGATATTTCTTGTTTCTGCAAGTGTTTAGAAATCTGGATTTATGAATTTACAGCCAGTATCAATTAAATACTAATATAGGGGGAAATTGCTACCTGTAAATAGATGATTTGTTTGGTGACTATCCTTTCAGTGCATCTTGTGGGTGGATTGGAGACCAGGCATCTTTTCCACATTGAAATAAGTTCAATATTTGTATAGTTCTCCTAGTCTCATATCTTGACTTTTCAATCTTATGTTGCTACCCTAAGTATAAAATAATTCCGGACCCTTTATTAAGGAATTTGGGTCAACCTCCTTTTTCATTTGTGTGCCTTTGGCTTTATATTCCTTTAAAGTTAAGTTCTGGTAGTACCAGTTACTATTGTGCATGGTGATCCTTTTGTTTTCTAGGTGTGACTTCTCTTTTAAGTAAATAGCATTTCACTAATAAAACATTATGAATGGTTAAAGATACTGGAGTAGAGTTAAACTGATAGAAGTGAATCTACTAGTAAAAACATACCTGAATATTATTTTTTTATAAAATTTATTATTTTATTTATATAAAATTACATGGCCTTTTGATCCTTTTGCAGGTTTCCTTGAGGTTTTGTGGTTGTGGGTTTGTTTTTGTTTTTTCCTTTAATTATTTGAAGCTGATCCTGTAGCTGTTTGGATATAACATATCATAATACCAGGCATGAAACAGAAGCTTTGGTTTGCTTTTGAGAGAAGGATCTGGCATAATGGTTTAAGGACAAGCTTAGGGGGAAGTCTTTTCATATTACTTTTAAAATATATGCTTGACTCTGGCTTAGACAGCTCGAGAGGAAAAGCTCATTGCAACTTACTTTGGCGTTGGGTGTTGCCAGTAGCTGTGAATGACCATGTGATGTTCAGACCATGGTCTGCAGTTATTGGTAATTTTAACCATTTATTTTCAGTCGTCATATGAGGGCCACTTGTTTGTTGCAAAATGTGGTGTTTAATTCTTTGCTTGTGTCTTTGAAGGCAAAGGGGCTGATCTGAGCAAGCCGCCGTGTCGAAAAGCGAAGGACATACGGAAAGAAAGAAAACTGCAGAAACTCCTTCAGAACCAGATGGGCACACCTGAAGGCTCTCCACTTCAGGCAGGACAGCAAGCTCTCCTCGCACAAAACTCTAAGACTCCAACAAACCAACCCAAATCTATTGAAGACTTCATTTTTGTCTCTTTGCCTGATGATGCACCACACAAATTAGAGGTAATGGCTCATTCACTGCTGTTGAAGGCAAATTAAAGAGAAGTCTTGTTAAGGAGTTTTTTAAACTCTGCAAATGCTTAGGTGCTTAGTGTCTGTGACTTTGGTAACTGGCTATAGATTAAATCTTAAAATTATGTGGTACATCGTGATATATTTGGTACAGCTGAGTTCTGTGTGACCACAAGGGGGTGTTCTTGCACTTGTAGTCAGTTGTAGAAGAGACCAGTACAGTTTACAAAATACTTGTAAATTGATTTCATACTGAGTGACTTGAAAATGAATGACTGTGAATTAACTGGGTGCTGGATCATTAGAGAGATTCAATATTTAGTTTTGTGGTAATAGTTAAACTATTTTCTCTATTAAAGTTTGACAAGAAAGCAGTAACTGTTCATAAAACTAAGCAGATAAGAAAGCTCTTCTTTATAAATGTCAGTGGTACTCGTTGATGTCTTTGGAAGCTATTAAAGTAATGGTAGAAAATTTGCATAATAACCTGGTTGCAATCAAATCTTTGTAATATAGAGACAGTCGCTTTTTGACTTCCTAATGTGTGTTAATCATAAACACAATATTTTTCTTCTGGAAGCTGAAAAGCTTTCAGAATCTAAGAAAATTCCTGTAGCTGCTGATTATCAATGATGGTATTAAAAATTAAATTTTAAATATCTTTTTGTTACTCACTTGAAGTGATGACAACCTAGAAGATGCACCTTAAATAACTGATAAGAAGCCATTAAATTGATCTATTTTGCTAACACTTCCAAATTTTTGATGAGCCATACAACAGAAGTGTACTAGCCTTTTCTGAACATTTTCATTTAGAAGATGTGGGGAAAATTAAAAGAAGAATGGTTCTAGCAGTGCTTCCTTTTGTTCTTTACTATGTCTGTCAAGTGTTTTTTTCTAGAAGCAATAGTTATTTGTGAAAACAGAACCATACTGAAAATTATGTGGGTTTTGAAATGAACGTGCCCTTAAGACACGTAACTTCCTATTAAAATTGACTCATAATTGAGTACGGGAACATTGTTTCCTCTTCCTCTTTAAATTTGAAAAATACCTGGACATCCCTTTGGGATTATTGCAATGCAAACGTGGTCTTATCCAAAGAGCACAGATGAGTCTCCCAAATATGTGGATCCTTCAAGTGTATTTCAGTGTGGTAAGAAACGTCAGGAAGAGAAAATTTGAAAATGTACAGAAAATCTCTTTAAAATGTCATTCTTTATAGCATTTGTTGGTAGTATTTCTTGAAAACTATTCGTGTAGTTCCTGCAAAGGCATTTCAGTTGATTCATAATTTGAAAACCTTATGTGTCAATCAGTGTAAACATAAAAGCCTTCAACAACCTAAATTAAGCCAAAGAATTGGAAGGCTGTTGTGTAATATTAATCAAAGTGCTAGGGTTTTTTTTTGCAGGAAGTCAAAATGTCTCTCTGTCATGATGCTTGTATATGTTTAAATGTATAATTATTGTGTGATACTGTAATAACAAATGTGTTTAACTTCTTCTGAAGGTGAGGGTGGTGAGATCATCTCCACCAAGTTCACAGTTCAAAGCCACATTTCAGGAGTCTTACCAGGTCTATAAACGTTACCAGATGGTTATTCACAAGGACCCACCTGATAAACCAACTATAAATCAGGTCAGAAGGCCAAATGAATTTTATGCAAAGCTCAGCTTCCCCTCCATTTTATGTGTCTTGCATAGATTCTAGGAGAAGCAAACATGGATTTTATATTCATTTTATACTCAGGGGAATGTAGAATACTCTATCAAATAAAATCAACATTCTGAAAGTGCAAACTTTTGATATCTCTTTGCTAGTGCCACAAATATTTGGTGTTAATTGCAGACTGAAGAGCTTAGAAAGTTACACGGGTATGATACTGAGTAAGAGATGGAGGAGATGAAGCTTTTGGAGATAGATGTTGTGGGCCATATAAATAGAAATTTCCTAGGAAATAAAAATGGCTGGGCACTTAGCCTGATAAGTAGTCACACTGGCTGTGTTTTGAATGCATCCCTACAGAGGAACAAACATGAGAGGCCAACATGTGAGCGAAGGAATCATCGCACAAACAAATTGTTTAAGGTTTGCAGAAGTTGTATAAACCACTTCAAGAAGTGATTAGTGCACTCCATCTAAATTGCACATCTTTACTGCTTCTTGTAATGTCTAGGCAGCGTGTAATAGTTAACTCGTGTCAGGCATATTGCCTCTCAAGCAGTTAAAAAAATAAATAAATGAATAAATAAATAATTCTGGAGTTTAGAGGAAAAAAGTACATAGCAAGAATATAGAACTGCTAAACTGGGGACAATAAGTGATATGCCATTAAAAATAATACATTTTAAAAATTCTTGAGGTTGTACAATGAAAATACAAATTTTAGTTGATTTGTTAGGTACTTGGTCAAAAAATAGGTCTAGGAAACCGGTGCTTTGGAGTGTTCTAGTTTTACAGAACTTTTATTCTTTCATGGAGCTATCAGCAGTCAGCTTAAGGTTAGTGTTAGTTCCCATATATACTTTTCCCTATAGGAGCTCTACTTTTTAAAGTCGAATACTGACTTCAGAGGCTTTGAAATGGATAGGAGGAGATCTTTCACTAGCCTTACCTTCAGAAGCATATTTGATTCTATGCACTCAAAATAGTATGCTTGTATTTTCCTTGCTCTGAAGGTGAGGTTAGTACCTGTCTCCTTTGAGGACCCACAGTTCAAATCATCCTTCAACCAGTCAGCCACTTTATTTGCCAAGTATCAGATGGCTATACACAAGGACACACCTTCTGAATGTGGCGAAAATGAGGTACAGTTCACTGCATGCGCCTTCACAAAAACATTTTTTACTGTAAAAAATGTGGGAAATGCTATCTCCTAGAATGATTCCAAACGTTAAAACATGGAGTTTCAATCTGGGAGGGAAAATGTATTTTCGAGCGAGCTTCCGTGGCTTTGAGTAAGCTTCTGTTGTAGGCTTCGGCCCAGGGGAAGCTGAACTGAAGAGGGAGGGAGTATGTGTTATCATAACTCACTACTAACACTTATTTTTAGTTAAGTAGAATTGTTTGTACATGATTTGCAAAGAGGTTAGGGAGAGATTTCTGTTGGAAATGGGATAATGGTATGGAAATGCCTTTTTGATGACAAGCATCTTCCACTTTAAAGTCATTTGTTACTTCTTTCATCTTTGTCCATAAGTTTTCTGTGTTTCACTTAATAGGTTAAGGTTTTAAAAATCTCAATTTCATTCACGTTCCATTGTTAAGCATACCTCTTAATTAGATTTCAGCTTTGCAGTAGAAATAGTACAAAAATACTGCCATCAACTGGTTGCCTTAGATATAATGAGAGTACACTATATATGAATAAGGCTGCTTTTAAAATAGAAAAAGGTGTTTGCATGATTCTAATCCTATTATATTAAGGTTAAAAATAATAATAAAACACTAGTGAGGTTCTAAACAAGCAGCAAGTCTTTGGTTCTTTGGCAGGTGCCCCAGCGTTTTCGTTAGCAGAATTAACGAATTTGGTATTTTGGATCTCTCCTTTCTATCTGCTGCAAATATAAGACTTCAATATTGATCAATTCTGTCAGACCTTTTGGTTCTTGAGAGCAAGACTTGCAGAAGTGATACCTAGCGAGCTGTGGCTGCTTTCCAGGTAGAATAATAAAACCATATAATCATTTTTGGCTTTAGCTCAAAAGAATGTACGGGGAGCATTTTTGTAAGATCTGTGTAATGCTACTGTGGGAAACCATAAACTCTACTTCACTTTGTTTTGTAAAATAGTAGGACTCATAACAATAAGTACTAGTCTCTGCCTTTTTCTTAATTACTGACATAAATGAGGTTAATTATAATCCGGTAAAATTGGAAACGTTGAGAAAGTCTGAGCTATTTACTGGATTGGTAACATGCATTACCTGGGCTGATCTGGGACCTCATTTGCCTGCTACAATGAATGTATTTCAGCCTTATTGCTGAGACAGAACATGTAATCAAGCGTGCTTTTGCTCTGAAAACTTACTGCAAAGAGAGAGTGGTGAGAACCTCCTAATTTTATATTTTCTTTGTTCAGAATTACAGATGATTTTTAATACACTGCTTACTCCCCTCATGAAGAATCAAGGGCACTATCACCAGGGCTGCCTGCAGTTCAGTTCTGAATGGCATCTGGCACTTGGTTCATCACGCCCTGTTTGGTCAGAGCGCATGGCTTGTCTTAGGCTTGGATTTGATAGCCCTAATCACCCATATATACATATATATTAATCTTTTGATTACAAACTGAGGGAGTCTAGAGGATTAAAGCTGTTTAAAGATGCACATTAAAAATTTCCACCCCATTAAGGTGTAAAGTCTAACACAAGTTAATTCCTAATGAGGAAGGAGATGGATTTCTCTTCATGCTGCTAGAAGTTCACCGGGTTTTTATCTTCCTGTTTTTCCCTGTTACTTGTCATAGGTGTTTCTTCTTTTTCTCTGGCATCATGTTTGTGCAGGCTTAGTACAATATTCCAGGGGAGACAGGAACTTCTCTGAATCTTCCAGTAAGTGTAAAAACTCAGTCTGGTGCTGGTGGGTTTTGATACAGATCCTTCTAAAACACTAGAAATCGTGTTAGGTGTGTTCATCTGACTGTCTGGTTAAGAAGGTCTTGCTGTTCGCAGTTATTAGGCACCAAAGCACAGTCACCTCAATCAACTGATCCCTGGAGGAAGTAGACTGAAGAATACATTACACAAAATGTATTTTTGCGTAGGTTAGAAGCCGTAATACTGAAGTTTTGTAGGAGGAGAATTACTGGAGTCTCTTCTAAGAACAGAAGATAGTAAGTAGGGTAAAACTGGTCCAAGTTTTTTAGAAGGACAGTGGAAAGTACTGTTTGAAAGACCTCAAATTTTTTCTTCCTCTTTTTCAGACTTTGTAATATATCATACAGACATTATGGAGCCAAGTAATTTTTTAAGTAAAGGTAGAATGAAATTCTGTCCTATACACAGGGCTTTTTTCAGGGCAGTAACAAGTCTGCTTTGGGTTTTAAACTGGCAAACATCCAGGAATTTTTTGGATCTAAAATTAAATCTATCTTTTAATCTGTGCAAGCTAATATAACTGTGTGTGGCTGATGAACCTCCTTCGCTGATAAGCCTCCATTTCAGGGAGAGTCCTGCACACTTTCGTGTTTGGAAAGCTTCTAGTTTAGGAAAAGTATTTAATTTACATTTGGCTGAACACTTCACATTCAGAAACCTGCCTGTATTTAAATTCATAATCCAACAAAAATTATTGTGGGTCATATTAACAAGTTCTTTTTGGAATATATTATTAAATTGTTGGCATTGCACTATACTGTCTGCCTGTATGATCTACTAGACTAGCTTTAATATTAACAGTATTATATTAAAAGGCAATTTTAGGAATAGACTTATAATTCTGGTGATTTGAAAATAACACTAATGTGGAAAGTTATATAAAAAAAAAAAGTCACAATATTAACATAAGGTACGTGAACTGTGAAGATGATTATTGCTCAATGAATGTGAAAGAAGGCCCTCTTTTTGCACCTATGCAATGTGTATGTATCTTTTGATCGAGATTTTTATATGATGGGGGGGACTTCAGTATGGGCAATGCATGAAAGGCTTAACGCCAAATCTTACTTAGAACTTTTAGGCACTCTCTGCTTAGTGCCATGCTGACACCATTGGTAACTGGTGTTTCAGTGCCTTCAGGCCAGTGGGTCTTTTGGGATTTTCCTTTCACCTCCTGACTTCCACTGCTTTGGAATCTCTGATGGAGACCTCAGTTGTAAGCTCATGGGTGCCACATTGTGCCTCTTTTTTTTTTTTTTTTTCCTCCCTTGCTGCTACTGCCACTGATTTGACCCTTGATGGATAATAGCTGGGATTTTTTTTTCATTTGTAATTTTAGAATTACTTGTGTACTGTGAGAGGTAACACACATTTTGAAAAAAATACATTGGTAAAGCTTTTATCTTGGAAGTCTAAATATTTAGGAATCAGAAAACCTCTCTTGGGGTTTGTTACTCCAAGTTTCACTGTCAGCTTAACAAGCCCTTAACAAACCCCCTGCGTTCTTCATTTTAATTTAACCTGTGGTCTCTTCAAACCACAGCTTGCTGTGTGTTTATGGTCTATGTGTGACAGAATAAGTGAAGATCTTCTGCTTAAGGACGTACAGGAGTTTATTAAGTGCTAAGTGAAATACTAGAAAACAAACCTTTCTTGTAGAAAAGGTCCTGTCTTTTTTTTTTTTCAATGCAGTTTATTTTTGATGAGCATAGGATTCATTTATTAGTTCCGGTTCATCGAAGTGGATATTTTCTGGAAATTCACAGCTACAGCAGTTCTAAGACTGAATTCCACTTGTGACTAAAGCCTTGTACATTATATATTCTGGTCCTTTAGCTATTAAAATATAGTCAGGTTCTGACACCAGTTTACCTTAGTAAGTTTAAAAAGAAAAAAAAAACTGAAAAGTTCAACTTTCTATAGCAAAATAAATAAATAAAAGCAATTTGCAGTTGTGTTTTACGTTTAAAGAGAAGTAATTATTCTGCTACAGTATCTGATTTAGCATCCTTTAGTCTTGTCCATGGCTTTCTATCATTGAAAATATATCTCCTTTAAAAACATATTGCTTTTTCTCCCCTTTATTCCTCTACTCAGTTACTATTTTTTTCCAGTTTTCTCATTCTTCAGTGATGTTTCGAAGACAGTGGTTTTCTTAACTTTTTGGCAGCATTTCTTAGCACAGCTTGTATTGATACAGGGCTATCTACTTCTTATTTCTGAACCTCTCTTTCTTCTTGTAATTTAATCTTTGTGCAATGTTGTTTTTCCAAAACTGAACTATTATATCTTCAGTAACTCCTCGCTTGCTGTCTGTATTTAACTTTGGCCAGTCATACTCTGCTGGATAATTTGGCCATCAAACAGCGTTTTGTCCCTTGTGTTAATTTAAGCCAAACTTGGAAAATGGTACTTGTTTTACCACTCTGATAATCTAGTTTAAGGCATTGAATAACTTCTGGTGGTGCAGGGTTTTGCAGAATCATGTATTTTCAATGTTTTGGCAAAAGCCTTGTTTGTTTATTCTTTATCTGGAGTCGTGCTTACTCTAAGGTGGTCTTTGGCTGCTAGCCTGGTGTAATGCAAGTGCTTGATAGTAATCTTGCAATCTGTTTTAAAGCTTGAAAATGGGGGGTGGGAGAGAGAATGTGAGAATTTCTTTTGGGCCGGTTGGTTTGGATGTGCTCAGTGTGCTTAGATTTCTGTGAGGAGGCTTCAGTAAAATTGGGCCAGCCGAGGAGGCTGCGTCCACCCACCTTGCTCTTGTGTAGATGTAGCATCTGCCATGCCATGCTGACCTTTTGTCAGAAAGGTCAAGATTAGATTACATCATGCCATGAGTATTGCTGCTAACGTGTTTACAGTCACTGCTCATACAAATTTTGAGGTACAAGTCTGCAAACTAAGTCTAGTTTACTGCATTCAGTTTGAGTATCACAGCGTTGGTGTGCAGGAAGAGCAGTTCGGGTGAATGCATCTACCAGTGTGTAGGCCTCAAATTTTTGTTTGAGCTTTTGCTGGAGAGAGGCAGCACTGAGCCCTCACAGATCCAGTGGCTTCTGTCAGAGCTAACCAAAGGGAGTGTAGAAATGGAGTAGCAGTGTTAAACCTGCACCAGGTCCCAGTGGTGCTCTGGCCCCTGAGGTGAGGAGTACCCGCCATTGCTGTGGGGGCAGTGTCACCATCCTCAGTGCTGAGTAGATAATGTGGTAAAGTAGAAGTAAGTTTGTGATCAGCCAAGTAAGATCCTATTCTAGGAACCATTTTAAGCATCTTCTTGCTGCTGTAATCATAAATAACATAGCTTGTGAGTGAAAATGTTTCAAATCTCTGGTTTTGTCTTGACGTAAATGCTGCAACTCTTTTCTGTATAGGTTTTTCATCTACTGATTATCCTCTCTTGTCTTTTTTTGGTGTCTGGTATAAATCGAACTTCTCTTGAAAACCTTCTGAAAACCCTCAAAACCCTTTAGTCAGCCTCAGAACTGGCCTGCTTGTCCCTGTGCTTCGGAGGGCAGTCAGCTGCTGGTGGCCAGCAAAGTAAGAGGTGCCTAATGGCACTTGTGTTGGTGTGGTTTTACTGAATGGGTTGGTGTCCTGAGGAGAAACACAGCAAACCACTCTCTAATTAAAAGTTGCTCTTAAATAGTGCTGTGGAAGAGCTGATTTTTCAGTTTTTCCTCTGTGGGAACACAAAGCTGTATTATGCTGCTATGTAAATGCAGTTATCTGCTTTCTGAGTAATATATTGTTATCTTTAAATGAGTCGTTGGGGAAATCTGAAGAATTAGGGGAAACCCCAACAGGTTATTAAGTGGGAAAGTATTAATAGCTGAATGAATTAAGATACAGGCATGGAAAATAGATGTATTGCCTATTGAACAAGTTTATCCAAGGCTACTCTTGGATTAACCAAGCCCAAAAAGTGCTTGGTTTTGGAAGAGGTGGAAATGCGCAAGGGTAGAACCTGTGCTAGTGTTTGTCACATTCTCTGCACTTCCTCTGGCCTTTTTTCTTTTTGGAAGTAGTGTGCACAGATCTCTTTCTCTGGTCCAAGATGATAGTTCTTGTGCACTTTCAAATACAGCCCTTGTTTGCCAGCATTTATTCTTTCTTGATAAAGTAGTGGAAGACTGTATTCATGTTCAGTATGTGGATCTGTGTGGAGCTTATAAAAATCCACAATGTAATCAATTGCAAGAACTTATTTACACATCTACAAGTTACATTTATTTTTTTCTGCTTGGGTGGTAGGTTTATTTATATTCTGAAAGATTCGAGCTGTAATGAAGAAAAATTGTGAAAATGTAACCTGGGAAAACCTGAATAAGGGCAACTTCTATAATGAACAGAGAGGCGATACCAGGCTGAGCATCCTTTGGTTAAAGAGGCATTGTTTCCCTGTATTTCAGTGCAGGATCAGTTGGAACACAAAGCTGATCAGCAGATCAAGAGTACCATGATTGTTCAAATAAATTTTATGAATGACACTTTGTCCCCTCTTTTTTTTTTTTTTTCAATTGTCAGAAGAAATATAATGAGTCGTTATAATATAGCTTTGTCTTAATTTCTACACAGCAAAATGGACAAATGTGGTTTTGTGATCTGGAGGTTTTGGGATGTTGAGCAACTTGCATTTTAATAGCATTTGATTATTTTGCTGGATGATGTAGTAACATATGCTCACTATTGGTCTGTAAGAGCAGTAGTCTTTATTTAGTAATCTTTATAAGACTTTCTGCATATAATACTGCATACTGCAGTTGATCTGTATTAAAATATCTTTAATTTGTTACAAAGGCACTTCAGTTATTCTTTGTATTTAGAAGTCAACTTTGGATCATCCAAACTTGATGTATTCTCATAAATGCACATTAACTACTTGTTCTTTCATTGATGTTTTTCCAGCGCTTGATCTGTCTGTATTGAATGTGGAGTAGTACATAAAAGAAAAAAGCTGTGCTGCTATTGCAAACATTTATTATCAGATATTTATTCCATTAGCAATGTAAGAATAGCTGTATGTTGGCTATTAATTTGTTATAATAATGAATCTTGATTTATGCTTACAGCAGATTTCATCAGCTCTGACAGCTTCTATTTTCCTTTGGTGCTGGAGTTAAGTCAACTGTTATCCCCAAACAAAGCAGAATTGAAATACATTTTTCTTTCCAGTGTAGTAGAAATAATTACATTTTTTGTAATTGCTTTTTATATATGTTTTCAATTAGCTGGAGTAGAGAACATGAAAGTAGAATTCTTTAACTTTTCAAATGGTTATTTAAATGATGACAGCTAGCGGATTTGAATGGATAGGCATTTGAATTCCAGGCAGGTTTTTGCTCCAAAGTCCTTGCTAAGACTACAGATGAAGCCACGTAACCAATTCTGTGCTTCGTGGCGCTGTTGTGCTGATACCTGGGTTTTGGCCACTTGAAGAAAACCTGCAGAATAATGTATGGAATAATGTTGTGAGAAGAAGAGAGAAGAGTGAACTTTGTCTCCTGCAGCTCTAGAGACAGAAATGCTTTGGTGATGGAATCAAGCACAGATGCCCCATGGTGCAGCAGAGATAGCTTGCTCTACTGGCGTGTCACTGCCTCTCTGCTGGGGCTGCCTCAAGAGAGGAAGAGTATGAGAGTAACCAGTGTTTTATCCTTTAGCTTCATCGAATTACAGCAGAAAAATCTGAAAACAAGACAGAAACCCTAGCTGGGTCCAAAGGCTAGGCTGGCTCTTCAGATGTGAAGCTGGATTTAAGGAAGCTTAGTAGCAGATCTGCTTTGTGAAGACAAATCCTGATTTGCAAACGTTTCAACTCTTGCTTGACAGCAAGATACCTGGGTTTCTGCATAGGAAATGCAGGGGGGGCTTTGCAGAATATAAATCACCTGGAGGATTTCTGTGGTCCAACCTGCCCAGCTTTGGGGTGATTAACTGAAACATTTTGGAACATTTTGATACCTGCTTGCCCTAAATCTGAGGTGTTAAAATGCATTTCTGGGTATTTAAACGGTAGATGCAGATGTGGAGCTTCATCAGTCAAAATGTGGAGCTCTGCAGGCAGGGATAGTAAATAAAATGAATACTGTGAAAATATTTTTTCTGGGCCCTTTCATGCCAAGAGAGAAACTTTTTGATCCCAATAATGTACTCATTAGCTAATTTGGGCAGAACAAAGTAGCTCTCTACCAGTTCATCTCCATGAAGTGTCCATCTCACCAGACACATTGCATTTCTGACCCAATCTTGCCCTTTTTTTGAATCTATCTTGAGGTTGTCAACATAGTATCTGTCTTATATATTATGTGTTGTATATACATTAGAACATAAATATATACATTGGCTAATTCTGTTCTTTAGCTGTAATCAGTTCTTGTTGAAAAAAATAACAAGAGTGCTTGTAATTCCAAATGGAGTTTATTTAATAATATATTGCCATGTAAAAACCAAGCATTTTTTTCTTCCTGCCTCTTTGCTGGTGAACTGAATGATTGTGATGGGTTGTTTAAAACACTGCTACAATATACCTAGTTCATTAATGTGAATTTTTTTTATTTTTTTTGGTTTTAAGTCTGTTTACAGTAGATTTTGCCTTTAAGAAAAGGGCTGAAGTGTAACCAAAACAAGCTATGTGGCAGCTACACAAGTTAGAAAACATTTTCATAAATGATCATAAAAATTCGACGGTAGTTTCCAGAAAGAGCCAGAGTGAACAGTTTATTGCTGTTGAGGCCTACTGAAGCAAGCATTTTATTTAACTTTTCACGGGTGTTTTATAATGACAAGCTTGTAGAAAAATAGTACGTGTCTCAGTTCCGCCTGCAGAGCGAGCTGGACGCTCTCTTTACTTCGTGCTTAACTAAATATTTGTCTTGGAAGAAAAGAATTTATCAACACACAAAAGATACACTGTTTGGAAAGGTGCAAGAAATTACTGAAATAGGTATCGTTTTTTTTTTTTTTTTCCTTTTCCAGTTTCTTTAATTGCCTCCCAGAAATACACTTGCACTACTATAGGAAGCGGAGCGACCAGCCTAGGAAATGTCAGGGAGCGCCTTCTGATCGATTCCGGCAGCCAGCTCCCAGTTTTTAGGTCTCTTTAACCCAGTTTCCTATTTTTTTTTTGATTTTTTTTTTTTTCTAGCGAGAGAATTCTGGGGAAAAAATCGAGCCTTTGTGGTCATTGTTATCTGCCTTAGCTTGCCCAGGCAGCAGTACGTTTTCATAATGCTCTTGAATGGGCTCTTTTATCAGCTCAGTCGCTGACAGCGCTAATCTGATGCCTGGCTCCTCGTGGTGGGCTGCTGCTGCCGCAGAACGTCTCGCTTCAGTTACCTTGCACTTCAGGTCTCCGATAAACCTAATTTTAAATCCAAGAGCACTTTTTGGATCGGCCTGATTCTTTCAGTGTGCTCGCGTGGCCTCGTGGCTGCAGTGCTGTGGATCCAGGCCCTGTGAGCCAAAGAATTTAGGTGCCTGGTCAACTGAGCGACTCGTCCCCACTGTTTCAGGTCAGAGTTTTTACATCCCGGCTTACGTGGTTTTCCTAATTTTGACACTGAGTTTTCTATGGATGTCCACATAAAATTAAAAAGAACTCCTTATTGTAGACTGAGGAATTTCCGTTATTTTGAGATTGTTTCTCTTGAACAGGCAAAGCCACAGTGAATCTGTCATCCCATAATGGAATCGAAATCATCATTATGAGGTGCAAGCTTTGTCCCATCACCAATCACTTGTTTCATTACTTCAATTCTTGGTCTGAAAACTATCATTAAGATACGCATTTAAACTTTAAATCCCTCTTTCTATGTTATCAAAAAATCAAAGATTTTCTCTGGAGCTGACCTACGCTAAATATGTCAGCTCCAGAATAAACGTTTGATTTTCCTGTTAACATAGGTCTACGGTGATGTTTCAAGGATAGTGGGATAGCTTGGCATCAGCTCTTCCTGTTAATCTTGTTTGATTTTGTCTCATTTTCTGTATTTTTACAGCACACACCATGTTACAGAGCATTGTTCGTTTCTCAGGTCGATTTCAGTCCAGTTGCCTGGAGAGTTTCTCATCCTTGTATTTTGCGGGTCAGTTACTAGGTTCGAGCCTCACAGAAGTTTGATTGAAATTTTTAGTTTGTTTGTTCATTATTTGAGTATTTTTCACTTTTGTCACTCTACAAGTGAAAACGAAGAAGGATAATTAATGCTTGAGAGCAGAAACATCTTTATTTTGAACTTGTAAGAGGCGATGATGTCTGGAAAGCACTCAAAATGGGGAAACTGCTCTTTTGGTGCCAGGCCGCTTGGGTTTCCAACATGTCAGCATCCACGGCATCTGAACATCCTCCCTCGTACAGCAGGTGTTAGCATTCTGGTTTTATTGCAGCTTTTTGAAGGTGTGCACGTGCTTGCACTCAAGCAGTTGTCTTCCTGCCTTTTTTCCCCCTCTGTTTTGATTCTTAGCAGTGTCCTTTTAGTCGTATTGGGTGTGCTTGAGTTTATTTCCCATTGGTCTTGTGGTGGCGATGGCTTCTTTATGGCAATTGAAATCGGTTTGCACCAGGGAAAGAATCTTGTGGATTTCATATATATAGTTTTTAAAAGACTGAAGCTTAAGTAATTCAGCTTGAAATGAAAATTAGGAGAGCGTGACTTTGTGAAAGGAATTCCAGTTGTGCTTGTGTGACAGATTGATTTATTTGGCATAAACACCAGCTCTTGACTGTGTTTCTTTCATGGTTTGTAGAATCATTTTTGAATTGTGTTCGTAATTATCCTACAGTATTAAAATGAGACTTTTTTAATTTAGAAAATGAATCTTACATTTATGTTAGTTTAAGTAGCTGTGTAGTCCAGGTATATTCCTGGGTTATGATGAAAGTGTTGTGGGTATGGGGGTGGGAGGAGAGAGTAAAGGCTGAGAAGACAATAGCAAAGGTCAGGAAATCTAAAATATTTGTTATTTTCCATCTCTATATGTCTTTAAATTCTTCCTTTTAAAGCAAAACATTTTCTTAAGTGACTTCTAGAAGAGATTCACAATCTGCTGAAATTTTCTAGCGCTTGGTTCAGAAAATGATCTGACCTGAGAACCTCGAGTATAAACAGATGAACTAATCTGCAATAAAACTTGCAGCGATTTCTCCCCATACGAGGGTGGTACAAATTCAAGTGCAGTTAATTTTTTCCTGGCCGCCAGTTGCAGCGCCCCCAGAAAGCTGAGTGATGCTGGGGTGTGCTTGGGGCGCCCTCCCCTGCCCCAAAACCCAGCAGGGCTGGGAGGATCGAGAAAACCATTTGAAAGGTGGTGCTGGCTCCGTTTTCTCACCCATAGGGTTTAACATAGGGTTTAACTTGCACTATAAAGCTAAAGTTACAGATTAAGAACTATCGGGGGTCTTCTGACATCAAAATGAGTAACACATGGCTTATCCTCCCGCTGGCTGTAAGGGCTGATGCACGAGCAGGGCAGGAATTTGTAAATCTCTGGTCTTTTTTTATGGGAACATAACTCGGTAATTCAGATTTTCAATTTTTTTTTCTTCAAGTATTGCCTGTTTTTTTTTTCCCCTTAATCTCTGACCGTACCCACCAAACCAATAAAAATTCTGGAATTGAATTAAGATCTCACAGGCATTTGTTTATCTAAATTCAATAATTTAGAGCATCCACCACGCTGGTGGTGAGGACATCTGAAATGGCTGATTGTAGGAAATGCCCGTTACCCTTGTCTTCAAGAGCAGCTTAATTGAAATTCATTGTTCATCCCAAAAGTTTGCTGTCCATTCACAGCTCAACTAGAATGCTGCTGTGTGTTGGAGAGGGAAAATACCTGGAGTCTGACTTCTGCAAGGTCTTGTCTGTTAGCATCACTGCTGGAGCACCTTTTAGTGCATCTTAGGGCAGGCTGAGATTCGGTGTTCACTTCCAGCTACAATAGAACGGTCCAGGTAATGTTTACAGATCCATATATCTACCAGAGGCTGCATTTTGATTTCTAAAATCTGATTTATGGCATTTTCTGAGGAAAATAAAGTTTTAATTACTTAGACTGTATATGGGCCTCAGTCCTAAGTCAGCAATTTGTAGTGTTGGCACTTTTTAATGTTGCCTGCCTTCCTCTCCTCCCCCACCCAGGGGAAAATGGGATGCTTGACACCTGCAGTTTTATCTATCCCCCTTTAAGCAGAAAACTCTTCTCTAATTTATCTCAGAAATTCATAGAATTCTTGACCAAGAAATCTTGTGAACGGTCTTTTTTTTTTTTTTTTTTTTGTGTGTGTGTGTATGCATATTTTTTTTAAATCAAACTTCAAATCAGAAGTTGTTGATTACTCTTGTTTTGCAGTTTGGTCATGACTGATTTATTAAATTGTTCGGCTTATTAGAGGAGGGGGAGTTGGGCTGTGTAACACAAACTAGCTCTTTAACAAAGGAATGTTTTGGGGTTAAATTCTATGAATTTTGCAATATCTTTTAATGTGTTTTATGTGGAATCCACCACTAAGGAGGTACTCGTATTAAATAAGCAAATGATGGTAAATAAATAGCTATTATATTTTACTACTCTTAGAAACTTGCACAAGCTCCAGATCATTAAAAGCTTGCCTTTGTCTGATTATCTGTAGCACGTCATTTTGTTTGAGTAAAGAATCTGGTTTGGAAAATGCTTGCACTTTCAGGAAGCTGATTTTTCTTTTTCCCCTCTTCTTCTTTAGACTTGAACAGGCTTGCTCTTGATTTTGATTGCAAAGAGACTTTATTAATTTCTGTTAAAAGAGATGATGGCCCTAATCCTTTTAGTGATGGGGCAGGTACCAGTGGAACTGGGAAGAGACTCCCTGTTGCAGGCAGTCACAGAGAGGGGCAATGTCTAATTCAAATAAAAGATAGTGATAAATTTAAATTCTGTAGAATAGAAGATGTTTGAAAATGGGATGTGAGAGAATGAAGTGTTTTGGATCATTAGTCATTTGGATCATATTTGTCTGTACTTAGGAACAAAATAGAAAGTGGGAATTTGTTTGGGAATTTTATTTCACCTCCTAAATCCTGTTGGTGTTTTTCAAGTATATGGTTTTGAAAGCACGTCTGTCTGAATGTTAATGTATCCTGAAGTGTTACTAACATATTTCTTGCTTTTCTGCTTTGCATATTTGGACTGTCTTCTTGGGCACATACTTTTGATGAATCTACCTCGATGCAGTTCACACGATTCCTCTGTGATTCTCCTCTTGAGGTACGTATTAAGTCTAGACATGAGTTTTGAAATGAGTGTGTTCATTTGTTTTCACTTTTTGCAGGCAGTACACCACTATGGGTACAGGTGTCACAGCGTTTGTATCATCACCAGGCAGGAGGGAAGATAACACTGAATTTGCAAAGGAGTCTGCGGAGCTGGATAAGGAACTATCACTAAATTTCATATCTCTGCATTTAGGGAAAAAAAAAAAAAAAAAAGGCAGAAAGTGCTGTGGTTTTGTGTTCTTGATTTATTTCCTTGAAAGAATGTATTCCAAAATAATTCATTGACCTTGTGTTGTGACTACAACGTGAGTTAAAAATTAAGGAGAGATGCTCTTAGTCCTTTGCCTACTGGAAAAGAAACGTGGGTTCGTGGCACTGTCTGTCTTGTTAGCCTTAGAGAGCCGAGGACCACGTGAGTGTAATGAAATTGTCAGGTTATAGTAATTACGCGAGTAATTCGATATGTCGCGGGTTGAATGGATCCATGTGTGGAGGGTTTGTTGCTTTTCTCTGCTGAGTCCGCTGGCCTTTGCATTCCTGAAAGCTGAAGAGTAATAGAGCTCATTAGACTTTATAGGAAAAGGGCTTTTATCACCTCGTCAACCCAGGCAGCAGACTGCCATTATATTCTTAATTTTGTATGGCTACGTAGATGTTGATGCACACTTCCCTGCCAGGTTTATACCAGTATTGTTTCTTACAGACACTTTTTATTGACATTTCGAAGCTTGAATTAAATTTTGTGTGGCACCACTGCAGATGTCTTCAATTAGATGGAGTTAAATAAAAGCGGTTGTATATCAGAGGCCAAGGGATTCTTGAAATTCTTTATTCTGAAACAGTTGCCACGAGCAAAACTGGTAGTGTGCAGTCTGTTTACTCTTTTGAACAAAAATAATTTAAAATCAAATTTGAGCCTTACATGATTTCAATTTGTAATTGTTTTGAATTTTTAATACCATTATTAGCTGCAAATAGTATCAACACCCGGACTCTTCCTGCTTTTTTTTTTTATTTCTCAATTTTAGGATCCTGTTTGGTTTCAGTTTTGGCTACGGGCTCTGGCACGAGAAATGAAATAGTTTAAAAAACGATATAGGATGTGGTAGCAGAAACCTAGGCAATTTTCTGGCAGTAAACAGGGCACAGCAGAGGGAAGGGATTGTTTGTTTGTTGTTTAGTGTTCCTTTCCTCTTAGAAGCTACAGCCGAGTGTTTGCCATCTGCCACTTCCAGCGATGGAAGTAGATGTAAAGGCTCCTGGCCTGGAGCAGGGCGGCTGCAAGACTCCTAGCAAAAACCAGTGTGGATTCGTAGCCTGTTGGTGCCCAAGTGAGAATCTTTATGGGAAGAGGGCATGGGAAAAACTGGAGGTGATCGTGGTGGATTCTTAGTTTTTGATGACCAGTTAGGGGTGCCTTTGTCCTTCTGCAGCCGTCCTGGGTCATCCTGGTGCGATGACCGCGCCTGGCCTCAGTGCTCAGGTGCACCGTGGTGTCAGGCAATCCAATGATTTTTTTTTTCTCTTTATAAATCCTTCCCTAACCACTTTTTAGTCTTTTTCCATTTTGACTGATGCTAAGCATAAAGATGATTGTTTTATAAAACTGATCAGCCTCAAAAATATCTTGAAGTGTAAATTGCTTACACCCGTTGTTTTGGATGCACATATAGCCACTTTTTTTTTTCCATGAGCTTGGCATTGTATTTATTACCTTTGTCATGTTAATTGCTCAATATTATGGGATCTTTCTGTAGCTGTTTGCACTCAGCTCTCGTGTACCCATCCTGCATCACTTTAACCCACCAGCTCAGTGAGCAGGGCCCCCCAAAGGAGCGTGTCCAGGACCGTGTTAAGCTGGGGTCTGAAGATCTCCAAGGATGGAGACTCCACCACCTCTCTGGGCAGTCTGATCACTTGAAGCAGAGAAGTGTTTTCTGTGTTCAGCTTGAATTTCATGTGGTTTTTAATTTTTAATGTGTGCCCATTGCTTCTTGTCCTGTCAGTGGGCACTTCCGAGAAAACGCTGGATCCCTCAGCTTTATTCCCTCCTATCAGGTATTTACACACATTGATAAAACCTTCCCGAGTCATTTTGATTTTGGTGCTGAGTGTCTCAGCTTTCTCAGCCTCTCCTCATTTGTCAGATGCTCCACCATGGTGCATTATTTTTCCTCCCTCCTCCCCCCCTTATTTTTTTAATGAAAGCCTGTAGTGCTACCTCTCTGCTGACACAGCCTGTATTTGTAGGCTGCTTTCACAGCACCTCCACTAATCCCTAATGAAAGGAGGATGTAGCAGTGAACAGGAAATATGTTGCTAACCAAAAGAGATAGAAATCTACCATATGGCAGGTTTTGTGCGTGTGCCGCTGGGAGAAGAGCTGCTGGAATTAATCATTTCACTTTGGCAAATAACTTCTAGAGTGTAGAAATCAAGACTTTCCTTTGTTGTTGTTGTTGCTTTTTTTTTTTTTTTTCTTTGTATGAGGTAGTGTGGATTTCATATTTTACTCTTCCTTCCATCCACAGCAGAGAGTAAACTGGAAATGTTCAAAGTAGGAAATTTCATGAAACCTCCCAGAAGAAAATAATCCGACAGTTATCAGGGTCACGACGCATTTCTGGTGGGTGACTGTGCAGCACTGTCTGCAGTTGCACTCCAGGCTGGCATGGGGGTTAATCGGTGCAATTTCTATATTAATAGGATCAGTGAAACCTCTCCTCAAAGTAAAGAGAAAGACCGGTGTGCTTTGAAGAACACCGAGCGCTCTCACCATCATCAAATTTTCATTGTAAGCACTTCTTCTATTGAAGTGACCCACTTGGAGCAACTTGTAATATCAGATGATATTAAACATTTAAATTTTAATAAGGCATTATTAAATGTAAGCAATCACTTGGTAATGAAAAAACAGCAAGCAGAATACGAGGACACAGAATTAATATATAATGGAATAAGTTATACTTTTCTCTGCAGTATAGGCTAAACTTTGAAGAAACAATTTAATTTCTGTCTTTAGATTTAGTTCTTGCATAATTTTGTTTCCCTATCATCAAATTATTAACAATTCATTGTCTTGAAGCTCAAGTTTAAACTATTAACTTGAAACAAGTTGGCCCCTCTGGATTTTTTTTTCCTCCTCTGCAGATTTGGAGACGTTGCATAATTGTTCAGCTGCACCATGAAGCTTAAAAGCAGGCAACAGAGCCATCTACACCCCTGTCTTCTGATGATGGCTCACTCAAATCCTTTGTATTTTTAAACTCCTACTATACACTGAAAAAAATAAGTAATTCCTAGGCCTTATTAGAAGAAAATGCGAGGCAGAAATAACTATGAAAACTCAGTGTTTTTAATAATTCCTAATCACAGCATGGTTAGTTGTGCTTTGACTCTCACAGCCCGAGTTTTAGGTCTGCTTTTAGTGTTTACTCCTTTAACACAACTTATTTAATGAATATAAACAAAGCAAACAATTAATTTTAAAGATTTGCTGTTCTTTCTTACATGTGTTCCCTAGAATAGTGGGGGTTTTGTTTGCTTAAGAAGACCTGAAGGCATCTATCTTAGAATCGTGGTACCATTTGAACTTCAGTGTGAAAGGGGATAAGGGAATATTGGTTTTGATCTCACTCTCTTTCCATGTAATGTCTCTGATGTTACATTTGTTGATTCATCAATCACAGAAGTGGTGATGCTTTCGGTGGCAAGAACAGCTCATGTTTTTGTAGCACAAGGGCTACTACGGTGTGTTATTTCGTGTCCATAAGGTAAGCCCCACTG